>NC_056626.2:217759249-218084999 GCF_002870075.4 Lactuca sativa | reverse complement strand
TTGCAATCTCAAAGTTGTTAGTAGGCACGCTAACATGGACTTATGAGAAATAGCAAAGGTCTAAAAAAATTAAGACTATGATTATGGAATCCCTTTTCATAGTTCTGAAATTGTTTAGACACACCTATGAGCTATCTAAGATAAGGTGTATGATTTTGATAAAGCCTTATCAAAGCAATCTAGTATCAGAAATCTGAACTTTGGTAAAAAAGTCAATAGCTGATTTCTGAGTACATGTCAAAGCTAGTAGGAGCATAAGTGTTATGCTAATAATCTTCATGTTAGTGGGAGCATGATAATTATGATAAGTATTGCAAGTTAGCAATGTTAATTATAGAAAACAAAAAGTTTCAATTCATGAGGTTGCAGGGGTTGAAAAAGTTGTTTTGCTATAATTAAGGGAGAGGAAATTATACTTCATTTCAATTATGAAAAGCTTAGATTGAGTTTATAATCATTCTAAAGAGCTTATATTGAGATTTTAATCACCTTTAGTCAAGAATATATATATATATATATATATATATATATATATATATATATATATATATATATATATATGAATTTCATGTTGGATTGGTTCAACTTAAGAAAATTCTATATACTGTGTTCTCAAAATTCGATTATGATTACAACATCCCTTTTCATAGTAAAATTTTGAGAATATGGCAAACAAAAAATATTAATGGCAAAAGACTAGTCTAGAACCATGTCTTTATGTGAAACATCATGAATCATGTCCCATTTACTTTGGGTATAAGATCGATTAGTTGTGCTATAATATTTATTCTTTCTAAATTTTCCAAATGCCATGGGGCATTAAGGAGTAAAATGTCTAGAATTGGATATGACTAAAGTGATTAAGCAATTGTCGAGGACAATCTAAGGTTTACCAAAGATTGGTTGCTCAAGGACAGTTGGAACTATAGTGTGAATTTTGGAAGGGCCATATTGACATAGTCTGAAAAGAGGCAACTCTTGTTCAGAAGTAGTAGTCAAAATGGGAATATAGAGTTGTCTCTATAGATAGAAGCAATCTGTGTAAGATTAGAAAGAACTTAGTGCAAGAAGCATGTTCAAAGCAATGCATACTTTGAACATAAGGCTTTTTGTCCATGGAGTAGGTATTCATTGGAATACCCTGTAATGGTTGTTGACAAGTCTTTGTAACTTTGTACACATTCATTTCAAGAGGGTAGGGCATTTAAGTTTAAATCCTAACAAGATTTCGATTTGGGATTGTGAAATTAGAATCATTGAAAGTTTGGTCAATTGGTTTATTTAACAAAGTAAGGATCATAGATAAACATAGAGTGCATACTTGGTGTATGGCAAAGCTATTGTTTAGGAAAACATAGTGTACATGCATGGAGCATGGGATACCTAGTGTTTTAATTCAAGTATAAAGTTGATAAAACCGAAACAATGAATAATAAGTAATCAGTATGGTGATAAATAAAAGTGGTCTATTTATATTCATAGGGTTTGATACCATATTTGATTCATTTATTCTTGTGTTTCACTTTGCATGTTTTGACTTCCATAATAACTAGGTTATTCTTCCGGAATGACTAAGTTATTTAAACCATCCACAGTCGGTCATATGTTGGAAGTAGATATGAATCAAGAGTATCATGAGTTGGCTTGTAGAGGTCCAAGTTGGTGGATAAAGTTGTGCTACAACGCTCATGAGTGCTCATAAGTTCTGAGTATTAGATTCAACCCGCGCTCATTTGAATCACTTCATGGATTTTATCAAGAGTGACCATGAGACGATAATATCTTATATTCTTCAAACCTAGAGATATGAGTTGTTACTATGAGTTGGTTATACATTGATTGCACGAAACCGCATTGGTAACTCGATGTTATAAAACGTGTCTTTGTATATGATTCAACAAGTAGCAGAACAAGCCATATGAGTCGAAGTTTATCCATTCCTTTTACCTTCGGGATAAAAGCGATATCTGTGGGCCCCTCGATGATTTAACGATGACACATCTGAGTTCTTGGCCAAGCCAGGACTAATTTGATTTGTTCAATCAGTCAGTCGTCATAAATCGGAAATCGGGAAACAACAAATGGACAGAGAGAATGATTTATAATCCATGTCTCAGTCCATATGATATCTAGAATGGAGGAATATATGATCCCTTATCTAATGGACAAGTCATTGACAAAGATCAGAGATCATCGGAAAGGTCAGAGTTCGACAGAAGCTTTTGAGAGCTACGATTGCCAGTCGATTCTTGAAGTCATGCGCAATAATAGTTTTAGACTTATCCAAGTGGGAGACTGTTGGATTAATGTCTAAGTCCATAACTATAATTGGTAAGACTTGAACCGACCCGGCATGGTCCATTTGGGTTGCATGGCATCATGCATTTGGATAGACTATAATGAGAGAAATAACACTTAAGGTTTGTTAATATATTATAAGTTATAATATATTAATAAGATTATTTAATTAGTATTGATCAAGAATTAATCTAGAATTAATCAAGTGATCAAAAGAAGACTAATTAAATATATGGGTTGATTGTGTAAATCATCCATACTTGTATAGTGGGCTAATGCTCCATGGATTATCAAGTTGGGCTAAAACCTATATGATGCTCCATGGATGATCCATGGTGTATTTGAACCCATGGATCCAAGGAAATGGAATGCCATGACAATTAGGGTTTACCCTAATTGTAACAACTATATAAGATCATATTCTTTGGGAAAAATCAGCACTAACAACTATATAAGATCATATTCTTTGGGAAAAATCGGCACTATGTGAGAGAGAGAGAGAGAAAGGGCTAGCCGATTTTATGAAGTGTGATGTTCTCTCAAGTTATTCCAAGTGTATTTGGTGTTGTGTGAGCCATTTGAGGTGTCACACTTGGGGCACTAGGCACTCAAGCTTCATGAGGACATTCTACATCAAAAGAGGTATGCATTCTATCTTGTTATATTCATTGTTTTGTATGCTAGATTAGGATAATACCTTGGATGTTCATATTTTCATGTATAATAGAGAAAACTTAGATCCAGGGTATTGAGGGTTGCATGTACACTTAGGAGTGTTACAATGCTCAAAACCCAACATTAACATGGTGGAACAACCATGTGAATACAATGGGGATTAATGCTGCTAATTCCATGAAATGGGAGGGGTTGAAGATGATGCTAGTAGAAGAGTATTGTCCTCGGGAGGAAATACGAGAGCTGGAACAAGAATTGTGGAACCTAACAATGAAGGGTTCAGAGATAAATGCTTATACCGCTAGATTTAATGACCTTGAGATGATGTGTCCAACACTTGTAACCCCATAATACAAGAAGATCGAGCGATATATCTGGGGTCTAGCATCACAAATCAAAGGAATGGTGATCGCATCAAAGCCTACAACATATGACAGTACATAGCGCATAGCTCATCAGCTAACCAACATAGAAATCCAAGTGGGATTTATAGCCAAGTCTACCGAATATGGAACGTACAAACATAAATCTAATGGGAAGAAGCCCAGACAATCATCTGAGAAGAGACAAGATGTAGCAACTAATTATGCAGCCACAACAACGATACCCACAGAACCAAGGAAGTATGATGGGAAACTCCCATGGTGCACCCAGTGTAATCATTATCAGCTAGGTAACTGTTTATGGTGCACTCAGTGTAACAAGCATGGACACACTGTTAGCTATTGCCGTAACACAATACCTGCAACAATAAACCAAGGAATAAATACTAGAATAAGCTATGGTGGAGGGAGAATGTGTTATGAGTGTGGCGAGAATGGACACTTCAGGAGCGAACGTCTAAAGTTAAGGAGTCTTGGAGGTTTAGGCCGCGGAAGGGCAATCGTAATTGGAAGCAAGGAAGCTATCAAGACCCTTCAGAGGTATCTGGTACAAAGTAAATTTTGGGACAAAATTACTTCGACAGGGGAAGAATGTAACACCCGTCGAAATAGGTCAACAACAATAGCATATGATTATAGTATTATAAGCTTAGTTTGTAGTTCATGGAAAATTTTAATACAAATATAAACTTTCATACATACCTTATGGTATAAATCAAAGTATACATCCATATAAATCTCAATTTAACTCCACGTGAAGAAGTTATGATAAACTCTAATACTATAAATTTATATAATGAAAAGAGCTTAAAATATAGTGAGAGTTAGCTATATGAATCTAATAGAAAGTTGTAGTACTTGTAAATACCTACGTGTGTATATAAAGAACCTCAAAAACAGAGTTCGTATGTGAAAGATATGATCTTCCGAAGATGTAGCAGTCTAAGAGTGTGACACGTGGTAGAAACCGTAATGATCTATGCTCCACGACGTGGACATGAAATTTACAACATGTATATGATCTAGGACACTTCTCAAAGCTACGATGTAGATGGAAAGGCTATGGAAGCAAGGTGTCAAATCTCCATGACGTGGACATAAAGGCCACAATGTGAAGTCAGTATCGTGACACCTTCCAAAGCTAGGACTCAAATGGCAAGTCAACAAGGTGATACACCTCATTTTCATGATGTGGACATCTAGCCCATGATGTGGACATGACTTGATCATCCTATAAATAGAAAGTTCGAACATAACCATTCTTACACCTAAATTTTTTTCCTCTCTCTCGTTTGCTAAAGGATTCCGCATCCCGAGCCCGACGATCACGAACCGCTGACCGTTTCTAGTGAGATTCCATAAATCACGCTACTAGGACGAGTTTCACGGCCCCACTTTTAATGTTTCCGGGGAAAAATGCATGCTAAATATTGTATATAAGTTAATATTATGTCTATATGATAGCATATTTGTATCAACATAGATAGTTATATTAATCGGGATATAGTTGTTTTGTATATGATATTTTGAAAACATACAACTATCGTAAACTTGTTAGCATGTTATTATACTAACGTAGACCATGAATTAACTCAGGATTTCTATATACATATATATATATATATATATATATATATATATATATATATACATATATATATATATATATTATGTGTGATATAGCCTCGGAGTCATACTCGGAAGTTATATATATATATATATATATATATATATATATATATAGTGTCAAGTATGTTATTATTATTAGTTTTATGTTAAGATAAAACCTAGTTTTATTCCAAGTTATAGTTGTTGTATTACCTAAGTATCATAAAATTAGGAGTAATGTTTAGAAGCATAGTCTAGTAACATAGGGTGTTAGACACAGATATGTTTTTGTTGTTAGAACTTTAGGAGGCCGAAAAAGTCTATATGAGCTATTTATTCATCAACTCTGATTGGAAATGTTAATGGAAATCCTCTGATCTGTAACCGCTAATCTCGTGTGAGCGAGGAAGTTGTGTATGGATCTATGTGGGTTAACACTCCTTCCGTGGTTGCTGGCTACAACCCAAAAGGTTTTACGGTGTACTATAGATCTATGAGGGTTGACAACCCTACACGTGGTTGTTAGCTACAACCCAACGGTTTGCGGGTGACGAACTGTCCTAATGATTGTTTTGTTTTGGACCCGGCGTCGATGAAGCGCACAGGGGAAGTATTTACCTTGGTGGAATCCTTCGTAGCACCAATGGTAGTTTTACTATGGCACCAATGGAGGAACCATTGGTGGAATCTTTTAATCAGAGGTCTTTATATCATAGCAACGGTTACGGGCTCATGGTAGCTAAATGTTTGAAGCATTATACTTTGTCGATATACAAGTATGAATGTTATATATAAGTTTCCTAAACACTTATAATCTAGGTACAAGGAACTTGTAGGTATACTACTTGCTCATTAAGTAGATAATTATACCTAGTATATATACCCATATATAATTGAATTAAGAGTTATACATAGTAACTTTCCTTGGTTTAGGATTACTCATACTATATGGAAATTATAGGTATCACTTTTTTGGTAAATAAACTATTATACCTAGGATATATATACTACATGTTAGAGATAAGTATGAGTTTGAAAGATATTTTAAAACTAAGTTTTATACTTTTTAAAGTTGAAAAAATACTATTTTCTCAAAGTCAAAACCTGTGGACTCAACAACTTTACGTTGACATATTTTCAAAATGCACGTGTTTTCAGAAACTTGATAAGCTGAAATAATAATATAACTTTCTATTACCAATAAAAAGGTATGTAGTTTATAATAACTCTTTTGAACATTTCAATATATGTTATATAATGATATAATTTTCAATAATAATATAACTTTCAATATATGTTGTATAACTATGATACAAAGAATTACGTTAAACCGCCCGGCGTTTCGGCTGCCGGCTGGAGGTATGACATGTTTTAGATTGATTATTCCGGTTTTAGTCCCGCACCATTAGCACCAAAAACAATTAGTTGTAATCGTTCCGAACCAGTTACATCCCTAGCACAAGCCCATCCTATTTTCTTACAATGAAACCAAAAAGTCCACAATTCTTCAATATTCTCTTAAATTATCCTATTTCTATAGGAAACTCGATCTTGTAATATCTAAAAGAACATGAAGTGAAAGCATGCTGGAGGATTGTTGTAATCTGAAAATAAAATAGAAACTAAAATTTAGATAATAAAAAAAACAAAATGTTAATCGGGAATTAGACAAGATCAGAGAATGAATCCACCTTTTGACCTTATAAAATTGAGAAAGGGTATTTAATTTAATTATGAATGATTGAATGGAATTCGTTTATTATTATAGTTGACTAATGGGTTACTAAATTCACCACGCAGTTCATGTATCATACCCGAGTGAAAAATGATCATAGAAAGAATCTTTTTATCGCCTCAAATTGTATTTAAAGCCACCATCAACACCTCCAGAGACACACAAAAACCAAACCCCAAAGAAGAGCAAACAAATACAAACTGATGGCTCCTTCGACTTCCCAACTATATCATCACCTCCTCTTATTCTTTCTGGTGTTCCTCTTCCATGCCCAGCAATGTCCGGCGGCAGGTGGATCGTGGTCTGTCCTCCTCCCAAGCATTGGAATTTCGGCCATGCACGCACAGTTACTTCCCAATGATCGTGTTGTCATGTATGACCGCACCGATTTTGGAGTCTCCAATATCTCACTTCCAAACGGGGCATGTCGTCCTAACACAACAGATTGTTCTGCCCATTCAGTCGAGTATGATGTTGCATCAAACACCGTTCGTCCACTTATGGTGCTCAGCAATGTCTGGTGTTCGTCTGGAACATTAATGCCCGATGGAAGATTGGTCCAAACTGGTGGCTTTGATGATGGTTATCGTGTTGTCAGAATTTATAAATCGTGTGATTCATGCGACTGGCAAGAGATACGTAATGGCCTGAATCAACAGAGATGGTATGCGACCAATCATATATTGCCAGATGGCAGACAAATTATTATTGGTGGCCGCCGGGCATTTAGCTATGAGTTCTACCCCAAGATGTCGGCCACTGAGAACACTCCTAGTTTACCTTTTTTGGTTCAAACGAACGACCCTAACGTTGAGAATAATTTATACCCATTTGTATTTCTCTATCCTGATGGGAATCTTTTCATTTTTGCCAACAATCGTGCTATTTTATTCGACTATTCCAACAACCAAGTTATCAAGACTTACCCTACAATGCCCGATGGTCAACCAAGGAGTTATCCGAGTACCGGATCTGCTGTACTTCTCCCTCTGCGCATAACAAAGGGAACAGTAAATGCGGTTGAAGTATTGGTTTGTGGGGGTGCACCAAAAGGAGCATTTGTTAATGCAAATAAAGGGATATTTGATGGAGCTTTGGATACATGCGGAAGGATCAAAATATCTGACCCTAACCCTCAATGGGTCATGGAGACCATGCCTTTGGCTCGAGTCATGGGTGACATGTTGTTGCTTCCCAATGCTCATGTTTTAATCATCAATGGTGTATCTGCTGGAGTTGCAGGTTGGGAACTTGGGAGGAACCCTGTTCTTAGCCCAGTGGTTTACCAACCTGATAAACAGGTCGGGTCTCGATTTGAAGTGCAGAATCCAAGCACCATTCCAAGAGTTTACCATTCCACAGCTGTTTTACTAAGAGATGGACGAGTTCTTGTTGGTGGAAGTAACCCCCACGACAAATATGAATTCGGAAACGTCCTTTATCCCACTGAGCTGAGTTTGGAGGCGTACTCTCCTTCTTATTTGGATTCAAACTCGTCCGATTTACGCCCCAAAATAATATTGCCTGTAAAAAACACTAAAATAGGGTACGGAAAGCAATTAGTTATTGTGTTTACAGTTTCAGGCATTGTGGATCCAAGCTCCGTCTCAGTGACAATGATGGCACCTCCGTTCAACACACACTCCTTTTCCATGAATCAAAGATTGCTGGTGCTCGATGGTGGTGTGGCTGCCAAGATTTTGGGGAAGTCAAGATATCAAGTTGTAGTAACCACACCGCCCTCTGGTAATGTTGCTCCGGCAGGGAATTATCTTTTATATGTTGTTCACAAAGAGATCCCAAGTCCTGGTATTTGGGTTCAAATGCAGTGACAAAATATAGAATAATGGTCATTATTTTGTTTTGTTTCGTTTATCTTTAATTGTACACTCATTTGTCAACCGGACCGGTTTTAATTTATTCTATTTACAGAGACCATGTTATTTTACTTAGTTTGTCCATTCGATTCGTCTTTTGGCTATCTGACTATTTTATTCATTTCAAAAGTTTTCATATAACACTGATTTTATTATATATGCTTTAGTTCTAGACGCATCACCTTCAAAATTAATTGGTGTAATTGGATCAGGAGTCCTAGTGATGCCGTGCACAAGTTGTAATTTATATTTTCCGTGCTCTAGCTTTCAATTAGCATTCTCACGAACAAAAAACTCATGAAATTTGAGAAAAGCTATTATTGAAGCTTTTTCATACATCTTGCTACAAACTGGCCGGTGGGTCTACATGAGAGCAACTATTGTTTCAAGATTAACATTAATAAATATTAGTGTTGTCTTAGTTATTAACTTACACTACAAGAAATCAAGGCTGTAGTGGCGACACAATCGTCGCTAAAAACCAATGTCGTCACAAAAGCCTTGTTGCCCGAATCAACGTTATCCCCTTCCGGTAAACCTTAGCCGTCCGATGGAATATCTAATCCAACGGTTGGGGTCTTTTTTTCGCACAAAACCAATCACTACTGTAAAACTGGTGCAATATTTATAGCACAATCCGTAACTATTCCATAGCTATAAACGGATAGCTATTGAATTGCTAAGAAAAATGTTTGTAACATAATGGTCTGTGGCTAAATTATAGTTAAGGATTAGCTACGGAATATCTACGGAATTTTCCATATCTACCACAGCTACGGAAATAAATGGCTATAGAATAGCTACAAAACTAAATAGCTACAGAATTGCTATGGATTCAAATAGCTACGTAATAGCTACGAAAATAAATGCCTACGGAATAGCTACGGAAATCTGTAGCCCGTAGCTAACTTCGTTTTATTTAAAAAAAAAAAAAAAATTAAAAATTTCAATTTTTTGTCAAATACCACACTGAATTCACATTAAACCCAAATACCATATAAAATACACCAAAAAACGTCTCTAATACCAAGTTTGACAGATTTCATTCCATTGTTCAAAATATCATACAAAATTAAGCAATAATTAAGAAAACAAGCAATACCAAATGTTTACAAATTCAATTGTTTCAAAATACATATCAATTGTCCTCACGTTGATTATCGGGGGGAGCGTGAGGTTGAGCAAATTTTGAATTCTTTCTCCACTTATCTGTAGACCAATGCTATAAAAAGAATAATATATATATATATATATATATATATATATATATATAATAATAATAATAATAATAATGATAATAATAATAATAATACAATAGGAAATTATAACGCAACAAAATAGACTTTTTCTATACAAGTTTGCAGAGCTGTTGTTGCTTATTTTCTAACCATTTCATCCATGTATCTATTTTCAATGGGGCCTAAAAACTACACAATAATATATAATTAGATTTTAGCAAGCTATTTCGGAAGGAAAATATTAGTTTAAAATTTTCATATACTTTTAAAACCTTTCAAGATGCTCAAGTTTTCCAATATAAACTTATGTACATTCATCATCAACAACTTCATATAGCCGCTCTTCGGTTTTTTGCAGACTTTTAGAGATGATCTCTACCTCTGAATTTGTTGCAATGTTCCGATAGGAACTAAAAAGCTAAAGAACAAATATTCTATCACATTGTAAGCAATATAGATAATCAAAACTTAAACAACACAAATAACTATAATGAATTACTAAATCAAGTGTAAAGATTTACCTTGCTAAGAGTGTCATAGATAAAAGAGTCGAGTGTGTTTCTTTTTTCTTTTGTTTTATCCACCATAATATCTTGCCCTACAAAAATCTGTGCTCTTTTTTGAGCTTTATGTATCTCATCTATTGTTGTTAGTATGTGATAATTCTTAGAAACTACAAGTTTCTGCTCCCTGGCCCTGCTTCTTCTTGCTTCTACAGCCTGCATGGTGAAACATTGTTTCACCGCAAGTTATCTAGCTTAAACATAAAGTTTCACAAAAAACTACAATTTTGTTCTGAAATTTAGATTACATGATGTGAATTAAACATGCTAGAATGAGTAGCAAGTTTATGACCAACAACATCATTCTTCGTAAGATGGTTGGCCATCATCAACAGTTAGTGCATATAAGAGTAATCAATCAAATGGTGTGTAACTTCTAAAAACTGAAGCAACAAATATAAGAGAGAACTATATCATAGCATGTTAAATATTTATGCAAATTGGGAAACAACCAATACTTACTGATACAGTTTCTATTTGTGCAAATTGGGAAACAAGAAATACTCATAGAAATTACCTTCACATCTTGTGTCCACAAGCTAAGAATCAAAATGATTGTGTTGTTACTTCATGTTTTCCCAGTCTCCACAACCCCGAAATTGCTATTAAAGTAATCAAAGACAACCAGAGATGGTGACAAACGGGAGTGTCGAAGATGGGAGGTCAGGGGTGTACTGTAATGTGGAGTAGATGCACGATTTCTATGGAGCGAGTTAAACTATTAGGACATAGTGTTTGATAGTCGTCGTCGACTCCAGCCATAAAAAATGATTTCAGATTTTAAGCTTACCTTTGTGTGCGATAGTCGAAGATTGGAATGACGGATGGTGACGAACGGAGCGTTGGAAGTGGTGGAAGCTCTCTAGGATCAATGTTGGAGGCGCGCGCCAGAAGATGGGTGTTCTCTTCGTCGACTTCATCCATAAGAAAAAAAAGGATTTCAGAATGTTAAATAGGGCTTTCGTGGGGGAGATTAAAAATTTTCGTGAGGTATATTGGAGGGCGATTGGAATTTTTTGTGGGGATCGACACAAAAACTAATTTCGTGAGGATGATGGACAAAAAAATGTTGTGGGTAGGATTCGAACTCACTCCACAAACAGAATTAACCAAAAGAGTTACCAATAGGTTGGGAATGCCACATCCATACATATTTGGTCTCTTATTAAATTTATACACTTCTTTATTATTATTATTATATATGAATCAAGATTACTATTTATGACATGACAGAGATTTTTCTTACCTATGGATTACCTTCGGGATCCGTTACTCATTTCATGGTTCACCACCACCACCACCACCACATGTTTGTTTTGATTATATGTTATGTGAATTTCATGCTAGGATAAGGATAGGGATACTTTCAGGAATTACATGATAGATTGGTCTGATATGTGATGCCTTATAGCCTAGGAAGAATTGGATGCTATGCTAGAATGAGAATATATATTGGTATCAGTAATTGCTAAGTATATGCTTTAAAATTTGTATATGGTTAGGATCATATAGCCTTAGAACGATTGATTTGGCCATATTTCCTATTACTCATTTGATTGTGGTCCAAAGGTAGAGTCTTTGATTGGACGGTCTATTTGATCCTATATTGTGTATAATTTCCATGCATAAGGAAACTGACAATGAGAGTGGAAGTTCCTAACATGATTTGTAGTATGTGAGTTTCATTGTTCTTTGGTTATTATATGGAATGGAGTGCTACTGCACAAATGTTGTTTGCTTCGTGCTTTGTGGAACTCTTAAGTGATGTGAGTTAGCTACTAAGTGAATATGTTAAGTCACATGTGACAAAGGTTGAATAATCTCAGAGTGATGGATTTGACCCTATTGTGTAGCTCTCGTTTGAGTCTAACCATTGTAAGGATGAGTCTTTTACTCAAAGGATTTTCTAAGCTTTGTTGCATGTGATTGTATTCATGAGGTGGTTAATTGACATTATGGGGAGTTTTTCAGCAGTTGATGGCAGGGTGAGGTCGGAAACCTAGGAAAGCCTAGGAAGTGCTTCATTGGGTTTAGTTGCGCTATTTACCAATTACTTGGTGTATCAGTTTGAGAAGGTGACTTAGACGATTCAGGATGATTATTGAGGAAAGTATGGACAGGTGTGGAAGGTAGTATTAGGCCAGTACTACTGAAAGCACGGGATCCATACTCGAATTGGGGAGAGTTTCGGAGAATCTAGGAAGCCTATGGATGAGTATTATTGGGTATTTCCTGATCAAGTTCATGTTGTTTTTTGGTATGGTGATAAGCACTCAGGAAGTAGGTTCGAGTTCGAATTCTAGATCAAGTGCAGATACCGAACCGATTGATGAGCGGATGTGGGAGTTGATCTTGTCGGAGATTACCCGTGGTATTTTGGAACAGACTCATGTGATATTCGGTACAGTCAATGAGGGGATTCTGGATGAGTGTCTGGGTGCGTTTCGTATCGTGGTTATGGCTACTATTAGAGCTCACACTCTTTCTTTCTGTGATTTCCGTGCATGTGAAGCTCCCGATTTCTTTGGAGAGAAGGACTCCAGTGCCAATAAGAGATGGTTAACGGATATGGATAATGTTTTCCAAAATATTGTCTAACCTGAGGGGTCAAAGGTCAGATTTGCCTCCTATTTTCTGAAAGACAAAACCTGAGAATTAGTGGGAGGATGTAGACTTCGCTTTGGGAGGTGAAGCCCTAGATACGATGACTTGGGATGAGTTGTGACCCATTTTATGGTCGAGTTTTCACCAATTGGAGGTGCAGTAGTTGGCGAAGGAGTTTCAGGACCTTCGCTAGATGACTGAAATAGTGGCAGAGATCACTACAAAGTCTCGGGAGAGAGCTTTGATGGTTCCGTAGTACCCAACGTACGAGGAGATAAAGAAGGTAAGGTATCATGACACGCGGAGGGATGACATCATGGAGTTTGTGAGTTTTCCAAGGTGCGAGACCCTGAATGATATGATTTCTAGAGGTCGAGAGCATGAGATTTATTTGGAGCACCTCCAAAACAGGAAGCCATAGCAGATTCAGATTTCAATGGGGCAGGTAAAGAGGCCTACGACTCAGGATTCACGTTTGGGAGGCCATCAGGGCCAGGGCCGTTGTGCCAAGTGTAGGAGGACCCATGTTGGAGGATGTCGGGATACAGGCCGAGGATGTTTCAGTTGTGGACATATGGGTCATTTTAGTAGGGATTGCCCCTATGGGCCGGATCCGATGTGTTTTCACTACAACCAAGTAGACCATAAGAAGGCCGATTGTCTGATGTTCAGGGGTAAAGTGAGTGCACCTGCTCCAGTTACTTTGAGGATCACTGACGTTTGTGACGGTAGGAAAGGAGCCCCAACAGCGAGGAGCTGAGTGTTGGAGTGTCAGTAGCGGAGGCCAGGGTTTCATCAGGTGCTATTGTGGGTATGTAATTTTTGCTTTCTTTTAGAATATTATCCATATTTATATTGCTTTAGAATCTTGTTTTGGTATGGGTAAGCATTATATTTGGTTTAGTTCCCTGTTACTTCTTGGGTTATATCTTTAGGAATTGTTATATGCCATTTTGCACGCCAAGAGTTATTAATGGGTCATATCTTGCTGAGCGGTACTCAGGTTGTTCAGTTGTTGTTCCAGATCTTTGATTGGGTCAATTCAGGGGTATCATTTGGAAGTTTTGTGGTTAGATTATCTGTCTAGTTCTCAATAAAGTCAGAGTTTAGTCGTGTTAGCATTAATTCTGATAGCATCGACCATCCTCCATGGAAGGACTTCGGGTCTAATCACTACCGTTGCTACAGAAGGAACAATAGCAAGGAGATGGTAATGGCAGTTGCATGAGTTTTTTTGGTCATTGGAAGTGGTAGGGGAATTTTATAATCACAAGGGTTGAAGATGGTTAGAATTTAGAGATCCTTTTCAGGATGGGAAGTTGGAGTGAAGATTTACCAGTTCAGAGAAAGGGTTATGGTCTTTGTCAACAACATAAAGGACTTAAGGAGGTGGTGCAGTATCATAGGAAGTGAGTGGGGTTGTCGGATTCGTTGAAGTTTCGGGAAGTATTCATCTAAATTTTAAGAGTTTGTGCGATCATCGATAGTGGCTACCAATGGAACGCTAGTATTGGTAAGCCCAGGTCTTTGACGGTTTGAGTTATAAGAGGTAACATGGGTTGGGAATCCATCAAATTTTGTGGGTTGGGAGAGCTTCGATGAATCCAAGTAGGGGAGAATTTTTCAGAATTCCAAGAGCTGAATTAGGTGTGAAACTAGGGTGAGTTTCACATCTTAGTCAGGAAGGAAGATGACTCAAGTGGACATCTGGATTAAAGTTTTCTAAGCTGGGACTTCAAGAAACTTTCCAATAGCTGGTTGTCGCTTTCTTTGTGATCCATAACAGGCATGTAGATCAATCCAGATTGAGGGTTGTGTTAGAACCTCGCTGCCTGTTCTTGTTTGATGAAGGCTTTGGGGTTCGAAGCATGAGCCGAACACCTGATTAGGATTCAGTTAGATGCGGGTTCGACTCAGAATGATTGTTGTTGATATGGTAGAGGTGTGGTAAGACCATGGTGGGATAGTCATGTCGTACAACTGTGGGGTGGCCGTAGCATTCACTGGGTCGACAGATAGGATTGAAGTATTGTAAGTTTATCAGTATATTTTGATCTTTCTTTCTACTTATAGAAAGGTATTTATAGTAAAAAACTAGGGATAAGTACGATGAATGAATGATCAATAGTCCTATGGAGTAATCTTCGATATATTTTCGGGAAGTTCCTGTTTTAGGTGGTTATCGTTGTGTTAAGGTCTTCCAGTTAACAAGAGTAATGTAGTTGTTTCAGGTTTTAGGTAGGGTTGCTGGATTTCCTTCTTTTGAGCTGAGGGAAGAGTGTTAATGCTCATTATTTCGAAGGTATAAGCAATTTTTGGCCAACGCGGGGCTTAAATGGCAGATTTGGGAGGCAGCCATTTGTATGGGATAAATCTTCATTCTTAATCAAAATTCAAGAAGTTTGGGCAGAATCGTGTAGCGGTGGAGGACGTAGTAAGGAAGATTTCGAGGACGAAATCTATTTTAAGTGGGAAGAGTTGTAACGCCCTGTTCCGGATCATTTCATAATTCGACGCCGTAACCCGAGGATCGGTTATCATAAGGCTTAGGTCCTTTGGGAAAGAGACTCACTTCCCTTTGAGTGTGGGTAATGTTGTTTAGATGATCTAGGAGTTCGGTTTGTGGTTTGGAGACCAAGGGTATATATTTAAGTGGCAGTTCGGGCCTTTTATGAATTTTGGATTTTAGTTTAGAAAGATTTATGGAAATGGAAGTTGATAGAAGTGTAGAGCTTTTCATTACCTTTCTGTGGATATAAAGATCGTCAAAATTTGAGTTGAAACGAAGAACTTATGGTTGTTTGAAGTTGGAGAGGATTTGGGGGAATAACTAATCCCATGACATGAGCATTTGGAGCTCATGATGTGAGAAGTGATTAAATGGAAATATCGATTTAAACTATGCTCACGACGTGAGCATCAAGGATTCACGACATGAAAACCGTGCAGCCCAAGCCCTCAAGTTTTTAGGGTTTTAAACATATATAAAGGTTGGTTTCATGTTTTGGAGCATTTTATGAGCCTCCTTCATCTCTAGATCATCTTGAGAGAAATCCTAACCCCCCTTTCACCATTTTGATCCTCCCCTCTCATGTTTCATCCATTTATAAATATATTTATGCTTTAAAGAAGAAGAAGATGTTCTTTCTGGTTTGATCCAGCAATCAAGTTCCCTGACCACCTTAAAGATCATACCTTGGTTCATGGTAAGTCGTCAAGTTCCAACCTTTATGTTTTATTCTTCTAAGATCTTGACTTTTATGTATTTTTCTTCATGTTGGAGGTGGTTTGATTGGTTTGATTCCATAAAATTGGCAACTTTATGGATCCATGAGGTCCCTTTGAGGTTTGTTGTGGTAGATCTATGGTTTTGTTCAGTTTTGGTCCCATGAATGAGATTTGGAACTCATTTTCACCATTTTTGACCTAATCAAGTTCAAGACATGCATTGGACATGAATGTCCATAATGAAAAGATTTTTATATTGTTTTTTGCTGTATGAAAGCCCTTTAGAAAGTTGGAATGGATGACTTATTGGATTAAGGACTTAAGGCATTAGGATTTAGCATTAGACGTGGCTCACGACGTGACACAGGGAGTGTCACTACGTGAGAGTAGTTTTTACATTATGATTTCAATGGACTCACCTCAATATGTGACCAAGGAAGGTTCACGTCGTGAGGTTTGCTAAGTGGGTCATCCGGGACCGAGTTGACTATGTTGAGTCGAGTTGAGTTGGAATCTGGTTGAGTGCGTTCTCACGACGTGACTAAGGACTGGTCACGACATGAGTGTTAACGGATGGAAATGTTAACCGTTGACTGTTGACTTTGACCGTTGACTTTGAGTGTTCACTTTTGGTGATTTGCTTGCTTTAGAAGGTGGACTAAGGGTTTACCTTGTATGGTTTGTTAGGAGGTGTATTTTACATGTTTGTTGGCTGTGTGAGCTGTTAGTTGTGGATTTTGTCGGTGAGGTGAGTATCCTCCTTATATCCATGGATCGAAGGTACCAATGTCGGCCCAATATTCGGTTATGTAGAATGATAGTTGTTGTGATATATATATATATATATATATATATATATATATATATATATATATATATATATATATATATATATATGTGTATATTTGTGTTTGTATAATTGGGTTGAAAGATAATCTAGGGCGGAGCCTATTATGGCATGTTCAGGGTGAAATATACCCCAGGGTGGGACACACAATCATACGATCGGGTTGAAATATACCCCACGGCGAGGCCCTGGGGCAGGGCCCATACTTGCTTATTGGGTCGGAATATACCATAAGGCTAGGCCTAGTTGTATGTTTGGTATCTGGTATTTTGGGGAACTCGATATGTTTTGTGGTTATGGTTTTATGGTATGTTTTCAGGTACTTACGGTTAGAAACGGAAGGGTCCGAGTTCATCGCAACATATCCATCCGTGTTTCCGCCTTATGATAATTTTGGGAGTGTACTCTGATAATTGATTTTTTTTTATGAAATACTTTTGAATAATTAGAAAAAAAAAAAACGATAATGGATGTTTGGCTAAAAGATAACTAGTCTTCTGATCGAATCAAAAATAAAATTTTTAACTCGTAATTTTTGGGATGTTATAACCGTCAAGTCAGATATAATGTTATTTAAAACCTAGAGTATAACAATTTTTTCTTCAAATTAGTAGATTTTTGTTCATTATATGCCAAACCAGTGTCTTTGAGGGGCCCTTTGATTTCATCTCATCCTAGAACCAAAATATATGTTTGAACCGAAATAATAAAAATGACCAAAATTTTAAAGAAACCGAGGCCAGTAGTTCGTCCAATTTATCCTAGTAGTTTATAATATGTCCCTCATTTAAGATGAATGAACTTTCCCAAAAGAAATGTATAAAAAAGTCAACTTGTTTGTTGTTCGGGTACACAAGGTATAAAGGTATAATACATAAGAATGAAAAATATTATAATTAATTTAATAACGGTATTCTAGCTTAAATGTGCGTTGTAATAATTCCACAGGGATTTGATTTGCTTCTTCTATCATAACAATTAACTAATCATTTGGTCGATGAATGAAATACGATATTTAACAAATCTTAATTAATTAGGCGTGTAGTTTATCTGTTTGTTATTTCCCTCTACCTACCAAGGAGAGATACATTTTTTCTGCTACATAATAGATCACGTTTTATTCAGTTTTCTATGAAGAGAATCAGTTTATTCAAGGAATGTCAAACACCCACGTATTATATGTCAATTTTCAAATCTCCTTAGGTGTAATTGATTCTCTACATAAGATCAGCCGTAATAATTTTCTCTTGGAAGGATGCGAATTGGAAAAAAAAGATACATTAGGCATCTTGGTTAAAAATCACTATTTCAATTGCCCGATGGAAGTTTCGGCTAATCGACCATAAAATCACAAAATTTTGCGTTATTGATAAGTGGTAGTGGTGATTTATTAATGAAAAGGTCAGTCTTTGGAAAAGTGTCATCATTTGCACACATAATCTAATACAAAACCTGCAACATATATCGCTAGAAAGACCTCAAACGGATTATGGTGCAATATTCATAAGGTTGTTATAGCCCTGGGGAAACTTGCAGTTGATAGAGAACAGATTTTTCAGCTCGTTCCAATGTGAAGATATTGTTCTGGAAAGACGTTTGGTGTGGCTCAACTCCATTTCAACAAAAAATCCCTCATTTGTACAGGCATGAATCCACTAAACTTTGTCTCCTTACAGATCGTTTGTATATTAGTGGTTTCTCATGGCGATAGAACCACACACCATCTACTTCATCTGAATCGCAGGACTTATGAGAGTTGTATAAGGACATTAGTGTATTGGATACTTCCACAGCTCCATCAATATATGGTTTTCGTTGCAATATGGCAACAAATGGAGAATTCAAGGTAAGCTTCATGAGTTGCCTTATTGATTCCATGACTACTTCTTATAAAGTTTGGGGTGTATGCTTGTCAAAGATGGTCCAGTTGAAGGTCAGGTGTTTTGTTTTGAGTGCTTCGCTGGACTGTAAATCAGTGGCTGCCTTATTGCCTGATAGAGGAGATCGAAATGTTAATCAGTTGTGATCATCATGTAATAAAAGTCAAAAACAACCGAACACCTCCTGCTTCAATGCGATTTCATCCAACCCATCCATCAATGGATCTTAACTGGTGTGAACTACCTGCTAGAAACTTCGCAAACATCTTAGAGTTCTTTGACTTAGCGAATGCGGGTGATGATAGAAAAAGAAGATCACGAGCACCATCTTATTGATTATTCTCTAGAATATTTGGTTGATAAGGAATGCCAAGGTTTTCAAAAACATCTTAGTAAATCCTTTAAGGGTGGCCGGTAACATTATATCCATTTCATACACTTGGTGCAGTCACAGGAGCTCTTAGAGGTGTGGAAGTTGGGCTGAGTGGATGTCACACGTGGGTTGACCTACGGTACAATTCTTAGAACATAGATTATCTTATATTAATAATATCAATTACATTGACTAAATTAAAACCTATATGTCTTCGTGCAACTATTCCTTCCTTGCGTTGAACTTCTCTTTATCCTAGGAACGTATACGATTTTCAAAACGCCAGCATAATATTGGTGGGTTCACAGGTTTATGAATTTTGATGAAATTCTTGGAAAACTTTTAGCATCTTTGTTTATTAATATGCTATTCTTTCATAAGTTCCTTTTTTCCTAGGTTTCAGATTCAACGTTTTTGAAAAATCTTATTTTCGTTTCTTAAACTTATCCTTAGGATGTAGTATCTATTCTAGTTTTTTTTCATTAAGATCTTTCTTTCTTTTAGGATATACTCCCTCCGTCCCAATAGTATTGTCCACAGACAAAAAACACACAGATTAAGAAAAACATTAATTACCACTAACTTTATTTAAAAAAATGACAGTTTTGTCCTTACTTTGTGTTTAATGTGGCCTATTATTTTGAGACAAACCAAAAAGGAAAGATGGACTATAATTTTGTGACGGAGGGAGTATTACTTAACCTAACGTTTATAATTCTTATCGAATCCTTTTTAATCAATCATAGAACTACTTGAAGGTGTCCCTCTAGGCAGTTTATGTTATGATTTTTCCTAAACAGAATTACCATGACTACCTATAATCGACACTATCGACTTATATATGTTTCGCAAGACGCTTCATCGGACGTCAAATGATATTATTTTTATACTTAATAAAATTTTCCTTCTGGGATTGTAGCTAGCAATTGCGGATATGGGTGTGAGCCCCATATAGATTTGTACATATCTTACTGGGTCTCGCAACATCATCAGTGTTAGGGTCAAGATACCTGAATTTAATCCGGCTCACTAACATGTGTTTATTTAATCTTAAGGACGATTATTGTTTTATCTTTTTTTTCTTTAATCTTTGTCTGATGAAATTATTTTCCCTAATTATCACTACATATCTACGCCTTACCATTATATATATATATATATATATATATATATATATATATATATATATATATATATATATATATATATATATATATATATATATATCAAGCTTTTAGAAAACAATAGACGTTAGCTAGTCGGATTGGGTCTTGGAATTCATCGGCTAGGAGGTGATTAATCGGGGGATTAATCAGAAACCATTAATTATTAAAAAAATTATAAATTCAACTTTAATCGTAAGAACATAAATAAAAAAGAATAGAATATTAATAATAAGTTTAACAAGCACAACAATTTATCATCCAATTAATAAGAAAATTTATTCAAATTTTAATATATCTTACGAAAAGAAGTAAATGTGGGTATTTGTATATTCGAAAACATAGAAATTTTGAAAATTTTTGAGAAAAACTTTAAAATGTTTTTTTTTCTTTTTTTTTTTTTATATATATTAGTTGAACACTGAAATACTAAGAACTTTTGAAATTTTAAAAATTTTGGTTTAATATTTAAAAATTTTAAAATTTGGCTGATTAGGTTGGCTAGGACCGATTAGGACCGCCTAGCTCCGAATTTGACCCCCTTTGACCAAAACTGATTAAGCCGACCGATTAGTCTAATTCATGTTCGGTTGAAGACCGCCTAGCGATTAATCCCTGAGTAATCGGCTGCCTAGACCGATTTTTACAGCACTGATATATATATATATATATATATATATATATATATATATATATATATATATATATAGCGCCTGGGTTCCGGTTTGAATTATTTTTCCATTTATGCATTCAGTCTTGGAAGACTCGGCGAGTTGTATGCCTCAAGTTGGTGTGTCGAGTTATTTTTGACCGCAAAGTTTAATGAGTCAACTCGACGAGTTGAGGTGTCTCAACTCGACGAGTTGGCAGCTGGGAAGGAAACCCTAATTTTTAGGGTGTTGCACCTTATTTAAAGACCTTAAGTCCCTTGATTGGTCTCCTTACCAGCCTCTTCTATGCTAAAACCCTAAAATCGAGCATTTCCTTCCATTATTGAGTGTGTGAGCTCGGGGAGAACCTTGAGTGTTCATTTTTGGTGCTTGTTGAAGGAGCTAAGGAATTGGGAGTTACTTGGCTTGAATATGGTGTCTTGGATCTAGAATCACTAGCTCATTTGCCATGCTTTTGAGGTATCAAGTTCTAACCTTGCTTAATAATTGTTTAGATCTCTTCTTGGGTTAGATTGTATGGTTCTAGGCATGGTTGTGTGGTTGTTGGGGAAGTAGAGTGTCCCACGTGTTGATTCTTTCAAATCTATGATCTTCATGAGATCTTTTGGCATAAAGGTGCCAACTTTATGCTCTTAAGGGCTTCATGCATTCATTAAGTCCGTTTTTTGGCTTCTTTTGACATAAAGGAGTTCTTCCTAATTTCAAGTAGCTAGTAAGTGAATATGCTAAGTTACATATTATGAAAAGTAAATAGTTCTAGAAGGTTAGGTTTAGCTCTATTGTGCAACTCTTGTTTAAGTCCAATTGTTGTAGTGAGAGACCTTTCATTCGAAGAATTATCTAGAATCTGCAATATGTAATAGTATTTGTAAGCTAGATAGAGGAGGTTAGTGAGAGTGTTGTGGAGTTTGTCTTAGGAAAACCTAGGATGAGATTTAGTGTTGGGAGCCTTATGTGTGAATAGACTGTTGGATATGAGGTAACTTGACTGAGTAAAGGCACTTCTTGGAATGTACGGATAGATGTGGAAGCTATTATGTTCCCGTACTACTCAAATTAGAGGATTCGTACTCGATTCAAGGAGGGTTGTAATGAAGTAGGGAGCTTGTGTATTTATGATTTCCCTGATATGCGCATTGATGATTTTATGATAGTTTTATGGTCTATTTTCAGTATGGTGGTATTGCGAGGCAGGCTAGGGAGCAGTTCAGGTGTTGAGGAGGGTTGGGGCTCAGGATCTGGAGTCGAGCAGCTTGATGACCAGACGAGGGACTTCATCTTGTCTGGACGAGGGACTTCATCTTGTCTGAGATTATGTGTAGTATCCTTGATCAGACTCATGTGATATTTGGCACGGTCAAGGAGGGTATTCTGGAGATTGTTGATGAGGGATTGAGGGCCTTTCGTGCTGAGATTTGGCTTTGATTGGGACGCGCTCTCTGAACTTCAGGGAGTTTCGGGCATGTGCAACACCAGATATCACGGGGTGAGGGACCCCATTGCAAGCAGCAGGTGGTTGGTAGATGTTGCCAAAGCCTTCCGTATTAGCCGTTGTCGCAAGGGCGACAATGTCAAACTAGCATCCTGCCTCCTGAAGGACAAGCCACGTGATTGGTGGGAGGAGGTAGGGAATGTTATAGGAGATGATTTGGATATTGATTCGATGACATGGAGTGATTTATCAACCAGGTTCCGACCCGAGTGTGCACCAGTGATTGAGGTGCAAGAACTGGCATGAGAGTTCCAGGATATCTTTCAGAGTACTAAGACAGTAATTGAGATCGCCGCTATATTCAAGGAGAAGACGTTTCTGGTTCCATAGTATGTGGAGGATGAAGAGATGAAGATGGCTCAGTACCATGAGATGCAGAGAAGTGATATTCGGCAGTTTG
Organism: Lactuca sativa; assembly: GCF_002870075.4. Lineage (NCBI taxonomy): Eukaryota > Viridiplantae > Streptophyta > Magnoliopsida > Asterales > Asteraceae > Lactuca > Lactuca sativa. The sequence continues at coordinate 218,061,964 of NC_056626.2, read as the reverse complement.
TTTGCCGATCCAGTTGCAAGAGGTTGGAAGACATTATAACGAGGGCTAGGGAGTGGGAGATTGACATAGAGATGGAGAGGAAGAGCAAGCCAAATTTTGCTGCGAGTGTTGAGGGTTTAGGTAAGAGGCCCAATGTATATTATTATAGACCGAGACGCCAGCATGGCCGTAGCCATTGTGGAAAGTGCAGCAAGACGCACAAGGGCACATGCAAAGGGGTGGGTTCTGGCTACTTCAAGTGCGGTCGAACTGGTCATATCAGCACATATTATACTGCTACCACCCCATCACTCTGGTATCAGATTTGATTTGCTTTCAACACAATCAGAGAGGCCACAAGAAGGCCCATTGTTCGAGTCTAGCTGTAATAGGACCGGTGTTAGCACTCGTTCCTGCGACATTGAGGATTTCTGATGGCCACCAGGGTTGGGCAGATGCGCTAGCGGCAAAGAGCAGGGTTTACCAGCTAACGGCGGAGGAGGCGCGTGCAACTCCTGATGTTGTGACATGTATGTATCTTCTCCTTATCTCTTTATCTATATCAAATTGTTTCTTATGTTTATGTGTTTTATTTTAGGATCGTTCCCCATGAACGGTATCTCTGCCTTAGTATTATTTGATTCGGGGATACCCGATCTTTTGTATCTCTTGCGCTTAACAAGAGACTTGCTGGAGCTCTAGTGGAGCCGGATCGTCCTCTTGATGTAGATATTGCTGATGATAGGATGGTCAGGGTTGCGAGGGTTCATCGGGATTGTTCCCGTCAGTTGTTCAGTGAGTTGTATCTGATTGATATGCTACACATTCCTATTTGTAGGAAGAAGGTCATCATGGGCACGGACTGGTTGATCCCTATTGGGGCACTGATCGACTACGAGCAGCAGTTAGTGCGGGTTCGTACACCAAGTGAGGAGAGTTGGTGATTCTGGGCGAGAGACCGCAATGTGGGCCGATTATGTGTTCAGCAGCGAGATCCATACGCAATCTTCATCAGGGTTGTTCGGGTTTTTTCGCTTATGTCGTGGATACCTGAGATTTGGGTAAGGTGACCTTGGGCGATGTGCCAATTATGTGGGAGTATTTGGAGTTGTTTGCAAAGGATCTTCCGGGGATACCTCCAGAGAGGCAGGTGGAGTTCAAGATTGATTTGATTTCGGGAGCGGCTCCGATAGCCAAAGCACCATATCAATTGGCTCGTCTCGAGATGTAAGACTTATATACACAACTGGAGGAGCTGATAGACAAACAACTTATCAGGCTGAGTAGTTCGCCTTCTGGATCCCCGATTTTATTCGTAAAAAAGTCAGACGGATCCCATTGGATGTGTATCAACTACCGGGAGTTGAATAAGTTAATGGTGGAGAACCGTTATCCCCTCCCGAGGATTGATGATCTTTTCAACCAACTTCAGGATGCATTTTACTTCTCCAAGATCGATTTGCGATCAGGTTATCATCAGATGCGAGTTAAGGACAAGGATGTGCAGAAGTAAGAATGTCAATGGGGGAAAACGGGAGGGATTGCATCCCCGACCCATTCCCCCAAAATTTCCCCTTTCCCCCATCCCTGCCCCCAAAATGTTTTGCCTTCCTACCCTCGCCCCCGCCCCCGAATTCCCTTTATGACCCCCGCCCCTCCCATGTTCCCCCGCACCCGATTGATTTTGGGTTGCCTTTTATTGGCTAAAGAAGCTATTTTAGGTAACAAATAATTATTTATAGCATAATTTTACATATTGAAAATAAAAAAAGTTATGTCATCTTAAAAACAATATAATAACAACATAAAAACACGTTTTCTGATGACTTTTGGAAGCTCAAAATCATGTTATTGTTTATTATGCTTATATAACTAGTATATGTAAATTTATGTGTAATTTATTAATGAGGTCCTCATGGCGGTTTCGGGACGAGATTGACTACCCCCTCCCCGCTCGCCAAAATTAAAACGGTGGTTAACTTTGCCCCTGCCATCATCACCGCGCTCAATTTAAAAAAAAATCCCCAGAACGGGACGGGCCCCCATGGGAACGGGGTCCCACAAGACATTTTGACATTCCTATGTTGAAGACAGCTTTCTGGACTCGTCTTGGCCATTATGAGTTCGTGGTGATGCCATTTGGGCTCACTAATGCTCCTGACGTGTTCATGGATCTCATGAACCGCGTGTCCAGACCGATGTTGGATCGGTCTGTGATAGTCTTTATTGATGATATCATGGTTTATTCCAAGATATAGGAGTAGCATGAGGAACACTTGAGGGAGGTGCTTGAGACATTGAGGATGGAGAGACTTTTTGCAAAGTTCTCCAAGTGCGAGATTTGGTTGTGCGAGGTGCAGTTCCTGGGGCACCTTGTCAACCAGAAGGGTATTCTAGTCGATCCATTCAAGGTCGAGGCCATGATGTAGTGGGAGGTTCTAAGGTCTCCATATGATATTTGGAGTTTTCTTGGTTTGACTGGTTATTATCCGAGATTCAACCATGATTTCTACGAGATTGCTATTCCATTGAACCAACTGAGCAAGAAGTCGGAGACATTTCGTTGGGGGCCAGAGCACCGCTTCCTACCTTGCTGGTGGGTCTCGATTATTTTGTGGTCTATTGTGATGCTTCAATCACGAGTTTTAGTGCAGTGTTGATGTAGCGGGGTGGCATGATCGCTTACGCTTTGAGGCAGCTGAAGACGCATGAGGCGAATTTTACGACGCATGATTTAGAGTTGGGGGGGGGGGGGGGTTCGCCCTAAAGATTTGGTGGCATTACTATTGGGTTTTGAGCATTCTAACACTCCTATGGTGTACATTCAATCCTAAATACCTTAGATCTATGTTTTCTCTATTATACATGCACATATCAATTTCCAAGGTATTTATCCTAACTCGCATATTATGAACTACAAGTAATATAGAAACTAGTAGAAATACATACCTCTTTGTTGGTGATTGATTCCATGGAGCTCAAGAGCCTAGTGCCCCAAATGTGACACCTCAAATGGTTCACACAACATCATATGCACTTGGAATAACTTAGAGAGAAATCATCACTTCATGAAATTGGCTTGCCCTCTTCATACACACATAGTGGCCAATTTTTGCACAAGAATATGATGCTTATATAGTTGTTACAATTAGGGTAAACCCTAATTGTCATGGCTCTCCATTTCCTTAGATCCATGGGTTCAAATACACCATGGAGCGTCCTATCGGTTTTAGCTCAACTTGATAATCCATGGAGTATTAGCCCACTATACAAGTGTGGATGATTTACACAATCAACCCATATATTTAATTAGTCTTCTTTTTATCACTTAATTAATTCTCGATTAATTCTTGATCAATACTAATTAAATAATCTTATTAATATATTATAACTTATAATATATTAATAAATCTTAAGTGTTATTTCTCTCATTTTAGTCTATCCAAATGCATGATGTCATGCAACCCAAATGGACCATGCCGGGTCGGGTCAAGTATATACCAATTATAGTTATGGACTTAGACACTAATCCAATGGTTTCCCACTTGGATAAGTCTAATAACTATTATTGCAAGTACGCCTTCACAACCCGATCAACAATCGTAACTCTTAAAAGCTGCTGCCGAACTCTGAACAAATCAATGACGCGTCCATTAGATAAGTTATCATATATTCTTCCATTCTAGATATCATATGGACTGAGACATGGATTATAATCATTCTCTCTGTCCATTTGTTGTCTCCCGATTTCCGATTTATGATGACCGACTAATTGAACAAATCAAATCAGTCCAGGCTTGGCGAAGCACTTAGGGGTGCCATCACTAAATCATCGAGGGGCCCACAGACATCGCTTTTATCCCATTAAGGGTAAAAGGAATATATAAACTTCGACTCATATGGTTGTACTGACTACTTGTTGAATAATACACAAAGGCACGTTTTATAACATCAAGTTACCAATGTGTTTTCGTGCAATCAATGTATAACCAACTCATAGTCAACAACTCATATCTCTAGGTTTGAAGAATAAAAGATATTATCGTCTCATGATTCACTCGTGATAAAATCCATGAAGTGATTCAAATGAGCGTGGGTAGAATCCAATACTCAGAACTTATGAGCACTCATGAATGTCGTAGCAACTCTTGCTATGTCTAATGCACATTAGACAAATCTTACAAGCCAAATTCATGACAGTCTTGATTCATATCTACTTCCAACATATGACCGACTGGGGATGATTTGAATTACTTAATTATTCGGGAAGAATGATCTAATTATTCTGGATGTCAAAACATGCAAAGTGAAACACAGAAAGAATACTAATTTTGTATGGCCTCAACACTTGGAGTGTAAATAAAAACTCTTTTATCTAAGCACCATATTGATTACTCATTATTCATTGTATCGATTTATCAACTTAATACTTGAATTGAAACAATAGTCATGTCACGCACCAAGCATGCATACTATGTTCGTCCAAACAATGGCTATGACATACTCAAAGTATGCACACAATGTTTACATATGGTCTTCTCTTTGTGAAATAGATCAATTGACAATATTTCAATGATGTTTGTTTCAAAATTCCAATCCTTATTGCAAATGTAAGAATACCAAACTCTTGCCATCTACTATAATATGTTAGATTCTAAAATTATTTGCAATGATCGCCTTGTAATGACTATGCACAGAAGTCATAAAGACTTGTCAATAGACATTACAGAGTATTCCAATGGAAAGCAATTCCATGGAAATGAAGTCTCAAATTCAAAGTACATTCCTTTGAACATACTTCTTTGCATTAAGTTCTTTAATGTTGCACAAATTCAAAGAATAACTTCCACCTATGGAAACAATTCCATATAGCCATTTTGACTACTATTTCTGAATAAGAGTTGCCTCCTTTAGAATTTGTCAATATGGTCCTTACTCTATACTTCCAATTGTCCATGAGTAACCAATCTTCGGTAAACCTCAGATTGTCCTCGACAATTGCTTAATCATTTTAGTCATATCCAGTTCTATTCCTTTTTCCCTCTTAATGCCTTAAGCATTTGGAAAATTTAGAATGGATAAATATTATAGCACATGTAGTCGAACCTATATCCAAAGCATATGGGACATGATTCATGCTATAAAATTTTTATTTGCCATGCTCTCACAATTCGAACTATAAAGAGATATGCCGTAATCATAATCAAATTTTGAGAACGCAACATATATGGAATTTCCTTATGTTGAACCATTCCAACATAACACTCATATATATCCTTGACAAAAGTTGATTAAAATCTCAATCTAAGCTTGTAGAATTGGAATGAAGTATTAAATCCTCTCCCTTAATTATAGCAAAACAACGTTTAAAACCCGAATTGAAACTTTTGTTTTCTATAATTAACATTGCTAATTTGCAACACTTAACATAATAATCATGCTCCCACTAACATGATGATTATTAGCATAACACTTATGCTCCCACTAGCTCTGGCGTGTATCCAGAAATCAGCTGGACTTCTTCAAATCAATACTTTATTGACTTTCTTACCAAAGTTCAGATTTTTGAATGGAGATGCTTTGATAAGACTTGATCAAAATCATACACCTTTCCTTAGACAGCTCACATGTTTCTCTAGACCTTTTGCAATTCTCACTCGTTAGTGTGCCGGTTAACCACACACGCTCCACTAACTATATGAGAATGCAAATATCACAACTGCTATCTACTTAAAATCTTCTTAGTGAAAGTGTTTCCTCACCATCACTTTCATGAATCCAAGAGAAACCTTATGACACTTAGATTTTATGGTGTATGTGTTCCTATCCATGTGGATTTGTCAAAATAATAGTCAAAAGACAACGTTAGTGACAAATCCAAACTAATATGGACTGAACTTGTTCAATCTCATTTTCTTGCCACCCGTCAGCACAAGGGCCTAGCATTGCTTCCAGGTTGTTATGCAAACAATTGAGAACATGTATAACTCAAATCTATTGCCAACTTAACTAGAATGGACACATAAATGTCAACACGATAGGTTATAAACCTCTAGTTGTGTGCTAGTGATGAAATACAGGTTTTATTCTTGATTACTTCTTGAAACTTTCAAGACCTTTAAGACACCCACTGTCCTCTTGACATATAAGACTCTCTTGCCAAATATTCAAGAGATAGTGCAAATTATTTATCATGACAAACACTTCATACAATTGGCCTAAGTTGGTCTTTGTTTTATCCAAAAATCACAACTTACCAACTTCAAATGTACAAGAGTAGAAAACCTTTTACTCTTACATTTGACTACTGTTAATAACCTTCTTTAAGATATGTCACTCAACTTACAATCTTGGAGTATGACTCTAAGAATTTTTTTTGGAACGAAGTATGATTTATCTTTTGATTTAAGCATTTAACCAATTCATGATTCCTCTCCTTAGCCAAACAAATGAACTAAGGTATCCTTAGAGGATCAATTGTGATATGGTTTCATAATCACTAAGATAATCATAAAACAAGATACTCAAGCACTCTCCCATCTCTTCAGATTGGAGAAACTTTTATCTTCCTGCCTTATTTGATTCTTCTTCTCCATTCTGTCATACACTGAAACTTTTCCAAAGCTTCAGAATTATACTTAAACTTGTAAGTATAACCATATTTACTAAACGTTAGTAAATCATGACGAATAATCTTATCGATCTTTTGTGGTGGGCTTGACCAGTGCACAAGAATGTGTACTCGATCCCTTAGTCCTTCACTTGACGCACATATACATTCGAACAAAGGATTAGTCTTAATTTTCAAAAGATATATATTCTCATTCATCATACCATGCAACTTGCATGATTTCCAAGTTTCTATCCAACTGAAACCTTGGGTGATGAAAATATTTCCTTATTTGTTAAATTATGACACTACCACAACTGAAAGAATCAAATCCATTTACCAATATTGATTATCAATTGAAACATATAATCAACAATTTTTCCACAAATGCCATTGTAAGGATACTTAAAAAAAATAAATAAGAACAAAAATTTTCTTTTATTTTAAAACTTGCAGAAAAACATATCCTAACAATGCAAATGCATATGAAAACTTGTTGTTATCTATTCATAGCAATATTTCATAACTCTTATGCAGCGGCTCAAAATTCTGATCATCAAACCATGCGATCAGAATCAGCACACTCTTTCTTTATGCTTCCGTTGATTCTTCCAAAACATCAAAATGCAATTACATTGGATTATGTATTAAGAATCTCCTAACAGGATCTTAATAGAGTTAGATAATGGGCTTTACCTTAAGTAGAGTCAAACATTTGACTTTACTATCCTTATGCACTTTTAGGTAAATTCGGCAGCTTCGCAACTAATGCCATTTCCTTTGGCAAAAGAAACATATGGACTCTTTAGAAATGGTACACGAGACTATCACGGACTTAGCCTTTCGCTTTACCATTAGGTCAAACGACTTGATCATGGTCGATCCCTTTCCATTGGGAAGAGAATGTTTTTCTGGACTTCTAGTGTTATCATTGTTAATGTCCATGAAAGTTTGGGAAGTAGATCTTCTAATATAGTTTGCTTTACTAATGCTCCAAATCATTGATGATTCAACATCATCAAGAAAATATGTAAGATCATTAAGGGTCATGTCGTGATTTGTCATCAGGGAGTGACTGAAGAACCAAGTCAACATGCAACTACCTTGAGACTTCGACACCTGACTCTCCCGGCTTGTCAATATGTGACTTAACCTATAAGATTAAGCACATATAGACTTTGCTTGCCAATAGGGATTGAGTGACTTAGAACTTATCAAGTCATGAAACTTGTGGGATAGGGAGATTTATTGGAGGGGTGGAGAAAGTGAATTATAATTTCAAGTCCCACTAATGCACACATGTGACAACCCGATATTTCGAGACAATGTAATGTAAAACCAATCAAATCTAGGTCAAAATATAACTTTCCTAAAATCTTATTTGGGTTAAATAAAGTAGTAGGAATCGTATCAAGGTTTTCGTACATATAAAGAACCCTAAAATCCGAGTTATAACGAAGAAGTTATGACCAACCGAAGATTCTCGGCAGAACCGGCAACAGCGATTAAACGAAAAACGTGAAGTTTCAATACAATAGTTTTTAGCCTTAAGTATCTAAATGAAAGCTATATATAACCTCAAACCGTGAGCGTACATAGAAAGAACGTCCAAATCTGACTTCGGATGACGAAGTTATGAATTTTTGAAGAAATTCCTTAATCACGTCATTTTAGTAAATAAATAATAAAAATAATTTCGGAATTTGCCAACGGAATCTAAACGAAAGTTGTAGATCCTAGTCTCACCTACGCGTGGATATAAAGAACGTCGAAAACGGAGTTCGTATGAAGGAGATATGAATTTTAGAAGTTTATTTAAAATAAATATAAATTTAAATATAAATTCTTGGTAATATCCGAAGGGGAGTCAGCAGATAGGACCGGAGTACGCCCCGCATACTCGAATCAAGGGCCTCGGATCCTCCACGTCGCCCTATGCGAAGCTACCGACCCGCCCTATCCGACCCGCCCCGTCCGATCCGTCCCATCCGAAGCCGAGGCAGTCGAGGACTCGCTCATGCATGACGTACGCGTACGCGCTGCGTACAAGCGTACGCCCCGCGTACCGAGGCGGTTCAGCACCCCTATAAAAGGGATGCGAGGGTTTCCGAAAAACTTGCCCATTTCTTCTCTTTTCTCTTACGTTTTGCCTCGTTTTCCGTGCCCGTTCAAACCCGAAGCTCTGGTCTTTTTGCTCAAGTCCCGATGATCGATTTTAGTCCCGAGATTCCCGAGGATCCCGAGAAAAATCCGTTTCCCAAGACGAAACTCTGCCCGGTTTTCCATCTCGCTATCTTCAAACTTTCAGGTGAGTTCATACCCCTTTTAATCAACCTTTGAAATGATTTTAAATGTTTTAAATACTTAGGGGGGGGGGGGGGAATACAAGTTAAATACTTATAGTTATCGCTTCAATCACATGTGTTTGCATTAATCACATGTGATTAATAACTAGGGAAACCAGTGATTTTATCACTGTTCAAACTGTCTATCAAACTGTTTTACTTCAAAATGTTTACAAACCCTTTTACTTTTCAAACTTACTTACAACTGCGATTCGAACAAATGTTCCTTATACTTAAACTGTTTTATCAAACCTATGCCTTCAAATTGTTTTATAGATTGACATCAAGTCGATCTTTTCTTAAAATACTACTTATGTTTCAAATGTCTTATAAAAACTTATTTATGCTTTTATATTATAAATTGCATGCCCATATATGTATAGATGTATAAATAAAGTTTAAAGGGCTTAGGAAGGCCATCCGCCCTATTTCCTTTTTCTCGATTTGGATGTGGTCTGGTGGGATTTCGGGTGACCATCTGAAGGTCGTTTCAATATTAATTATATATCAAATATACCTATATGGACATAAAAGTACTTCCATATTCATACGTACTAGACACACCATTAGTAAGTTACTATCGGGGTAATACACGATCATACTATTACAACTGCTAGATCGATGAGTCAGTTCATTCATGAGTCCATATACAACTATACTAGGAAGAGAACATATACAACTATACTATGAGACCATATACAACTATACTAGAACGAGAAACATTACCCTTACATTAATATGTTAACAATTGTGGTCCACTGTATCGGAGCATGCCTTAAATGTCATGGCCCGAGTTGTAGCCATAATTCTCTTGGAGGGAGAGCGTTGAGTTTGCGTTTAGATCTATACTGGATTGACTATCCTACACCTTGCTGCTAGCTACAGCCGGACCTGCAGGTCTGCGGGTGCCAAACATCATTCCATTATTACGACCATTCGTATGTCGTTGTTACCAGTCAATAGCATGGTGCAATTATCACATTTTACCTTAATATAAATCCGGTTTAAAGTAGTTAGTACAACAGTAGTTTCTACTAAACTAAGCTACAGTACTACAATGATTTACCCATTACATATTTTTAGTGATAACCTCACTTGAACTTTAATGTACAAACTATATTTTGTTAAAAGATAGTTGCAGTTGGGAAATTACACACTTTTGCAACAAACGAACATACAAAACAGTTAAGCCTTGGTAGAAGGCTACTTTATTAGAAAATATAGGTTTTTCTGAGAGATTCAAACTTTTACAAACACTTACATACATTTCACGAACTTATACTTGAGACACGTTCAACGTTTTTTATAATAAACACCGACACTAAAATACTTATGAACTCACCAGCTTAATGCTGATAAACTCTTTCAAAATAACTTGTATTCTCAGGTCATCTGTAGACAGGTACCGATGCCAGCTTTTGAGGAGATGGAGCACATTCAAGACTCATCATATTATTATTTTGATTTACCTTATATTTTCGGTGTCTAAAACTGTACAGAACACGCTTGTATTAAAATTATATATTTAATGCAATGGATGATGTTGTTTGCATATTTACATTTACTGTGTTGTGATACTTTACATGACGTCCTCCGCCCCAGAACGTTTCCGCCGTTCTTGGTTTTGGGGTGTGACAGATTGGTATCACAGCATTGTTTATAGTGAATCAAGTATATCAACCTATAAAAGATATACTAAAATATAAACCCAAAAGGGATTAAAGCACTCTGACCAAGAGTCTATACTTTAAATATTAAAATATTTAATTAAGTATACTAGTCTACATTCATACTAAAATCAGTGTCACAATGACAAGAACAAAAGTATTACAGTTGTTAAATATCACAAGTGAGCTCGGGGATGTATGGTCAGTCCTGGGAATGGCATCGCCTGATCAACTATGTTGGTCCTAGGAGTGATTAGCATATGCCCTAGAATGGTTGTGATAGGTTAACAAGTCTAAAAACTTACCAACAATACCACAAGAAGATCAGTAGAAATTAAACTTAAAATACTATAGGTGTATTTTGTACTACTAGTTACACGTATACTATATTCTTATACCTCCCTTCTCGCATAGATCTAAATGGATGGATTCCATCACGGCGACCCGTACTTTCCAAATGAAGGCAATGCCGGGTGGATCGATGAAGAGCCCGAAGTTGAGCATCCAATCCCTTTGGATGATCACCTCGCAGAAGGCTTTTCTAATAGATCCGACTCCGAGCCTGAAATCAACAACCTACCGCTCGTAGGTCAAGCCCCGAACAACAACCCTCGACCAGCTTTTCCAGGTCCTACTCCCTTGTGGGCAAACAAATTGAATCACTGGAGTGATGAACAGGGTCAACCCTTACCATACTTTGGGGACCGAATCTTTTACAACGTCAGCAATGGTGGCTCTGCTGACCGGGCTCTGCCTGTCATTATCCGCAGAATAGCTCGTCATGTGGAGCAAGGTCGAGCAGCCATCGACCGGGTCATGGAGATTGATGCCAACTCAGGTGTCAACACAGCCCGCATCCGCCGTCATGAAGAAGACATGGAACGGACCCGGAGAACCAATAAAACCCTGCAGCAGCAGCTGGCTACCTCACGAGCTGAAATCTTGGAACTTCGAGCTCGTCAGAGGGCTCAGGATCGACACCTTCAAGAGGTGTTTCGTCAAGTGTCCGACCTCAGGGCTCGCCCGAGGAATTCCCATCGCCGTTAGATGATATCTAGTACATCTCTGTCTTTTGATTAAAGAATAGCCATTAACATCTATGCTCTAAGTAGCACTTGTTTGTAAAATATTCCTAACTTTCAGTACTCTAATTAGGAATCTATGAACTGTCAAACTTTTCTATGTGGTATGATGTAAGACCTCCTGTTAGGTCGATTTTCCCTGAACTTATTACATCAGTAATACCAATATTATTGAAATCTATCTAATTTGTAGGGAAAATCTATACACTTGTGCTTTCCTACTAATATTTCTTGTTGTGATTTCAAACACTCATTCAACTGTTGGGCTATGGTTAGTTAGTCCATGTGTCACTCTCACGTTGCTTACAAATTGATTCTTACCATTTTTCTTATCTTTATAAACTTATAGCTGAAAGATGCCTCCTCGCAAATCTCCTAGGGATAATCCTGCACCACCATCTCCTCCGCTTCCGGTCATCGATATTGTAGCCCTGAATGCTGCCGTAGCTGCAGTAGTGGCAACTGCCATGGCTCAGTATCACTCTTCTGATGCCAGCAGAGGTGGAACCCTGTGGAATCAACCCCGATTGAAACCCCTGTGCGCTCGAGAGAGTGCTCCTATAAGGATTTCACCAATTGCAAGCCAAAGCCTTTTTACGGCACCGGCGGAGTCATTGCCCTCTCGCAATGGCTCGAGAAGTCTGAATCAGTCTTCGAAATCTGTTCATGCCCTGCGGCGAGTAAAGTCAAGTACGCCGCATGCACCTTTGAAGGAAAGGCCCTGACATGGTGGAACGGCAATGTCAACGCACTAACTCTCATCGTAGCCAACAACATAGGCTGGGAAACAATGAAAGACCTCATGACTGAGGAATACTGCCCGAGGGGCGAGATCCAGAAACTGGAGCAGGAACTTTGGAACCTGACGATGAAGGGCACCAACGTGGTCGCTTATACTGCCCGATTCAGCGAGCTGGTGGCCCTCTGCCCCAATATGGTTCCCACCGAGGGGAAGAAGATCGAGAGGTACATATGGGGGCTAGTGCCTCCGTATCAGGGGAATGTTCTAGCATCAAACCCTGCTACCTTCGACAGTGCTAAACGATTGGCACAACGACTCATTGACCATGGAGTCAAAACCCCTACAATCACAACCACCGTAGCCATCCCGGAACCCTCCAAACCCGCTGGTACTAAGCGGAAATTCTGGGATGAAAAGAAGAAGCAACAGGCTGCCAAGAAGCAGCAAATTGTGGCAGTACATGCCGCAATAACCCCTGTTGCTGCTACTACTACTCCGGTGGGTCGGTATGCTGGAAGTTCGTCCAAGTGAGACAAATGCAACTACCACCACAACGGCCCCTACCGTGAAATGCAGTGCTCTAACTGCAACAGGAAAGGACACACTGTCCGTTTCTGTAAGTTCCTGGCACAACCTATCAACCAAGTCCCTAGCTCTGGCGCGAGCCTGACCTGCTATGGATGTGGTGAAGCAGGCCACTATAAGATGGACTGCCCCAAAGGAAAGAATGTTGGTGGAGCAGGAAGGGTACTAGCTATAGGCCACGGGGAAGCAGTTGCTGACCAGACAGTGGTGACTGGTACGTTCCTCCTCGATAACTCCTAGGCATGCATTCTGTTCGATAGTGGAGCGGAGCGAAGCTTCGTAAACCATAAATTTGCTCGCATGCTTAATCAACCACCGCACGCACTCAAGGAACTATTCACAGTAGAAATGGCTAATGGAAAAACTGAAAGTACGAGTAGCATATACTTAGGTTGTACAGTAACTCTAGATAACCATTCATTCCCAATCGACCTCATGCCAGTCTCAATAAAAAGTTTCGACGTTATCATTGGCATGGATTGGTTAAGCCTTCATCGCGCCGACATCATGTGCTACGAGAAAGCAGTCCGTCTAAACCTTCCGTCTAACGAAACCCATATAGTCTACGGCGACAAACCCGGTGCAAGTCTTCGCATCATATCAAGTATTCAAGCACAGAAGTATCTGCGTAAGGAATACCATGCATTCCTTGCTCACGTCGTCAACACGAGCCGCGAAACAAAAGAACTAAAGAACATCCCAGTAGTGAGCGACTTCCCCGACATTTTCCCAGAAGAACTACCCGGGTTACCTCCGCAACGACAGGTCGAGTTCAGAATCGACTTAGTCCCAGGAGCTACCCAAGTAGTCAAGTCGCCCTACCATTTAGCACCAGCTAAGATGCAGGAACTCTCTGGTCAACTTAACGAACTGCTCAGCAAGGGCTTTATAAGACCAAGTTTCTCACCTCGGGGACCACCGGTCTTGTTCGTTAAGAAGAAACACGGATCATTCCGTATGTGTATTGACTACAAAGAACTCAACAAACTGACGGTCAAGAATCGTTACCCTCTGCCTCGCATAGATGATCTATTCGACCAACTGCAAGGGGCGAACTATTTTTCTAAGATTGATCTGAGATTAGGATATCACCAGTTACGAGTACTAGAGGAGGATGTGCCGAAGACAGCCTTCCGAACTCGTTACAGACATTACGAGTTCGTGGTGATTCCATTCAGATTGACCAATGCGCCCGCAATCTTCATGGATCTGATGAATAGAGTATGCCGACCTTACTTGGATCGGTTCGTCATCGTTTTCATTGACGACATCCTGATCTACTCCCGAAGTAAGAAAGAGCATGGCGATCACTTGCGACAAGTTCTAGAGACATTGCGAAAAGAGAAGCTTTATGTGAAGTTCTCGAAATGTGAATTTTGGATCCGGAGAGTCGAATTCTTAGGACACGTGGTAAGCGAAGAGGGAATCCACATGGACCCATCCAACATTAAAGCCATTGAGAACTGGTCAGCACCTAAGACGCCTACAGAAATTCGTCAATTTCTAGGTCTAGCTGGCTACTACCGCCGATTCATTCAGAACTTCTCTCGAATAGCAAAACCTCTTACAACCCTAACCCAGAAAGGTGTGGCCTTTGACTGGGAGGAGAAACAAAAGAGAGCGTTCCAAACGCTCAAGAGAGCCTTGTGCACTGTGCCAATACTATCCCTTCCCGAAGGAATAGAAGACTTCGTAGTCTATTGCGATGCATCAAATCAAGGGCTCGGATGTGTTCTGATGCAGCGAGGTAAGGTCATCACCTACGGCTCGAGGTAGTTGAAGACACACGAGGTTAACTACACGACCCACGATCTTGAACTAGGAGCAGTAGTGTTTGCTCTGAAGATCTGGAGACATTACTTGTATGGAACGAAGAGCACTATCTTTACTGACCACAAGAGTTTACAACACATTTTCGATCAAAAGGAGCTCAACATGAGACAACGACGGTGGGTCGAGCTACTTAGTGATTACGAATGCGATATTCGTTATCATCCGGGTAAAGCCAACGTAGTAGCAGACGCCCTAAGTCAGAAGGATTATTCTGGTCGCAAAATCAAGTCATTGTCAATAACCATCCATTCACACTTGTCTAAGCAAATTCAGGAGGCTCAACTTGAAGCCATGAAACCTGAAAATGTGACGAATGAATTCCTTAGAGGAATGGACAAGAATTTAGAAGCCAAGGGTGACGGAGCCTTATATTTCATGAACCGGATCTGGACACCGAAACACGGTGGTTTCCGAGACTTGGTCATGACCGAGGCGCACAACACTCGGTATTCTGTCCACCCAGGTTCAGATAAGATGTATCTGGATCTTAAAAAGCTATACCGGTGGCCTAATATGAAAGCAGAGATTGCTACCTTCGTAAGTAAATGCCTTGCTTGCGCAAAGGTTATGGTCGAGTACCAGAAGCCCTCTAGTTTATTGCAACAACCAGAGATCCCGGAATGGAAGTGGGAGCGGATCACTATGGATTTCATAACCAAGTTGCCCAAGACAACGGGTGGACTTGACACCATATGGGTCATCGTTGATAGATTGACCAAGTCTGCACACTTCCTGCCTATCAAAGAAACCGACAAGATAGAGAAACTTACGAGAACATACATTAGGGAAATCGTACGGCTACATGGTGTACCTATGTCCATTATCTCCGATAGAGATAGTAGGTTCACCTCAATATTTTGGCAATCATTACAACATTCCCTAGGAACAAGGCTGGACATGAGCACAACCTACCATCCTCAGACCGACGGACAGAGTGAGAGGACCATCCAAACACTGGAAGATATGTTGCGAGCCTGCGTGATTGACTTTGGGAAGGCATGGCATACTCATTTACCCCTTTTCGAGTTTTCCTATAATAACAGTTATCACACGAGCATCAAGGCTGCTCCATTTGAAGCTCTCTACGGCCGAAAGTGCAGATCCCCTCTGTGCTGGGCTGAGGTGGGTGATACCCAATTAGCCAGGGGGCAAGCTTCTAACAGTACTCTCACTGGTCCGGAGATCATTCGGGAAACGACAGAGAAAATCGTTCAGATCCGTGAACGATTGAAAGCCTCTAGAGACCGACAGAAGAGCTACGTTGATAAACGAAGAAAACCTTTGGAATTTCAGGTGGGAGACCGAGTCCTTCTCAAAGTCTCACCCTCGAAGGGTTTGATACGCTTCGGCAAGCGTGGGAAGCTTAATCCGAGGTACATAGGGCCTTTCGAGATTCTTGCAAGAGTCGGCCCCGTAGCTTACAAACTCGACCTACCAGACGCCCTTCGTAACGTACATTCTACATTCCACGTATCTAACTTGAAAAAGTCTCTATCCGACGAGACTCTTGTAATCCCACTCGACGAGATCGAGATCAACGAGAGCCTCAACTTCGTGGAAGAACCTGTAGAGATCATGGACCGTGAGGTGAAGCAGACGAAGCAAAGCCGTATCCCTATCGTGAAGGTTCGCTGGAATGCCAAGCGAGGACCGGAATTCACTTGGGAATGTGAGGATCAGATGAAACTGAAATACCCTCACCTTTTTGCTTAGTTATTTGTAATTTCTTACTTGCTTAAATTCTAATTTCGGGACGAAATTCCTTCTAACGGGGGGATGATGTGACAACCCGATATTTCGAGACAATGTAATGTAAAACCAATCAAATCTAGGTCAAAATATAACTTTCCTAAAATCTTATTTGGGTTAAATAAAGTATTAGGAATCGTATCAAGGTTTTCGTTCATATAAAGAACCCTAAAATACGAGTTATAACGAAGAAGTTATGACCAACCGAAGATTCTCTGCAGAACCGGCAACAACGATTAAACAAAAAACGCGAAGTTTCAATACAATAGTTTTTAGCCTTAAGTATCTAAATGAAAGTTATAGATAACCTCAAACCGTGAGCATAAATAAAAAGAACGTCCAAATCAGACTTCAGATGAGGAAGTTATGAATTTTTGAAGAAATTCCTTTATCACGTCATTTTAGTAAATAAATAATAAAAATAATTTCGGAATTTGCCAACGGAATCTAAAGGAAAGTTGTAGATCCTAGTCTCACCTACGCGTGGATATAAAGAACGTCGAAAACGGAGTTCGTATGAAGGAGATATGAATTTTAGAAGTTTATTTAAAATAAATATAAATTTAAATATAAATTCTTGGTAATATCCGAAGGGGAGTCAGCAGATAGGACCGGAGTATGCCCCGCGTACCCTCGTACACCCCGCGTACTCGAATCAAGGGCCTCGGATCGTCCACGTCGCCCTATGCAAAGCTACCAACCCGCCCCATCCGACCCGCCCCGTCCGACCCGCCCCGTCCGATCCGTCCCATCCGAAGCCGAGGCAGTCGAGGACTCGCTCATGCATGACGTACGCGTACGCGCTGCGTACAAGCGTACGCCCTGCGTACCGAGGCGGTTCAGCACCCCTATAAAAGGGATGCGAGGGTTTCCGAAAAACTTGCCCATTTCTTCTCTTTTCTCTTACGTTTTGCCTCGTTTTCCGTGCCCGTTCAAACCCGAAGCTCTGGTCTTTTTGCTCAAGTCCCGAGGGTCGATTTTACTCCCGAGATTCCCGAGGATCCCGAGAAAAATCCGTTTCCCAAGACGAAACTCTACCCGGTTTTCCATCTCGCTATCTTCAAACTTTCAGGTGAGTTCATACCCCTTTTAATCAACCTTTGAAATGATTTTAAATGTTTTAAATACTTATGGGGGGGGGGGGGGGGAATACAAGTTAAATACTTATAGTTATCGCTTCAATCACATGTGTTTGCATTAATCACATGTGATTAATAACTAGGGAAACCAGTGATTTTATCACTGTTCAAATTGTCTATCAAACTGTTTTACTTCAAAATGTTTACAAACCCTTTTACCTTTCAGACTTATTTACAACTGTGATTAAAACACATGTTCCTTATACTTAAACTGTTTTATCAAACCTATGCCTTCAAACTGTTTTATAGATTGACATCAAGTCGATCTTTTCTTAAAATAATACTTATGTTTCAAATGTCTTATAAAAACTTATTTATGCTTTTATATTATAAATTGCATGCGCATATATGTATAGATGTATAAATAATGTTTAAAGGGCTTAGGAAGGCCATCCGCCCTATTTCCTTTTTCTCGATTTGGATGTGGTCTGGTGGGATTTCGGGTGACCATCCGAAGGTCGTTTCAATATTAATTATATATCAAATATACCTATATAGACATAAAAGTACTTCCATATTCATACGTACTAGACACACCATTAGTAAGTTACCATCGGGGTAACACACGATCATACTATTACAACTGCTAGACCGATGAGTCAGTTCATTCATGAGTCCATATACAACTATACTAGGAAGAGAACATATACAACTATACTATAAGAACATATACAACTATACTATGAGAACATATACAACTATACTAGAACGAGAAACATTACCCTTACATTAATACGTTAACAATTGTGATCCACTATATCGGAGCATGCCTTAAATGTCATGGCCCGAGTTGTAGCCAAAATTCTCTTGGAGGGAGAGCGTTGAGTTTGCGTATAGATCTATACTAGATTGACTATCCTACACGTTGCTGCTAGCTACAGCCGGACCTGCAGGTCTGCGGGTGCCAAACGTCATTCCATTATTACGACCATTCGTATGTCATTGTTACCAGTCGATAGCATGGTGCAATTATCACATTTTACCTTAATATAAATCCGGTTTAAGGTAGTTAGTACAGTAGTAGTTACTATAAAACTAAGCTACAGTACTACAATGATTTACCCATTACATATTTTTAGTGATAACCTCACTTGAACTTTAATGTACAAACTATATTTTGTTAAAAGATAGTTGCACTTGGGAAATTACACACTTTTGCAACAAACGAACATACAAAACAGTTAAGCCTTGGTAGAAGGCTACTTTATTAGAAAATATATGTTTTTCTGAGAGATTCAAACTTTTACAAACACTCACATACATTTCACGAACTTATACTTGAGACACGTTCAACGTTTCTGATAATAAACACTGACATTAAAATACTTATGAAATCACCAGCTTAATACTGATAAACTCTTTCAAAATGACTTGTATTCTCAGGTCATCAGTAGACAGGTACCGCTGCCAGCTTCTGAGGAGATCGAGCGCATTCAAGACTCATCATATTATTATTTTGATTTACCTTATATTTTTGGTGCCTAAAACTGTACAGAACATGCTTGTATTAAAATTATATATTTAATGCAATGGATGATGTTGTTTGCATATTTACATTTACTGTGTTGTGATACTTTACATGACGTCCTCCGCCCCAGAACGTTTCCGCCGTTCTTGGTTTTGGGGTGTGATAACACAAAGGGATTGATCTTTCACCTTGATTTCCATTTGGGATATCATCTTCTTTAGGAAAGCTTGTTCCTAAGGATTTGGGAAGACCATAGATGTATTAACAAGACATCTATAATGGGAGAAATTCAAGTTAGTTGAATTAAATCCTTAACATAAGACCCAACATGAAATATTAAGGCAAGGATGCAACAACCTATTTATAACCGGAAGAGGGATGCTGTAATCCAAGCTATAAAATAGTTGAAGGTAGGTAAATGATGATTTACCAATTTCCACCATCAAAACTAAATATAATTAAGTTTTAATTGGATTTGAAACTCCTAGATCTTTTGAGATACATTGAACTTTCAATGGCATGTTTGAATCTCGATTATGACCTTTCAAGTTTTGACTGGGATGCCGAGGATCACAAATAAGGTGTGAATAAACATGCAAATTGACTTGGTACCCTTAACTTTATTACCTAATCGATGTGCCGGTTAACCACCCGTTCGGCTAACGACCCTCCACCAGTCAAGGAAGCGTTGGGTGAGAGTGGACACCCATTAAACTGCCATTTTATAGGCAATAACCTTATACCCCCCCTTATAGACCGGCTTCGTGAATGAGGCCTACTAATGGTAAGACTGACTTTATCTTATACATATCTATATAATTAAATTATAATAATAGTATAAGGGTTGAATTTTAAACTTTTAGAATTCTAAGGTTTTAATTTGGAATTAAAGTATTAGAGTATAAGACTTTACAAATTCCAACACTTGAGGGCAGGTTTTGAAACTATTTGAAGACTTTTCATTTCATAACTTATGAGTTTAATATACGTTAAAATGAAGACTCTTCATTTTATGTAACTCCTTATTCTTTAATAACAATTTGAAAGAAGTGACTCTTAAATATCCATAACTTGAGGACAAGTTATGGAGTTATAAAACAATTTAATTAAAAAGACTCTTCATTTTAGTGTAACTTATGACACATTTATGAATTTTAAGATTCATAAATATGACTTTTCACATAACTTGAAGACAAGTTACAAAAACATATTTTATGAACTCCTTTTAGATTAATATGGATTGAAAATAACCAACACAAATTTTTTTTATTAATCTAAATCAACTCATAAACGAGGTACCACAAAAAAACTTTTGGTAATCCATAATTTGAGGACAAATTATAGAGTCCATACAATTTCATTAAGATCCAGAATTATACTAACAAAACAATTTGTACATAATTCCTATGATATAACAAAAACTCATAAGCATGAATATTCATAATCAACAATTTTCAAGAATTATATAAACATATATAAAAACTTGAAACTTTGATTACATTATTGAAATTGGTTTAACATAATCATTACCACATTAAAAAAAAATAGGTTTTATCAGTCCAAAACAGTTAAAGGTAATGATTATAGACCAATTTCAGCACCAAAACCCGAAAATATGCACTCTGGGCTGCCAACTCGTTGAGTGCATGAACTGACTCGACGTGTTGGTTAAAGAAAGGCATGGACACGTCGAGTTCCATGATGGACTCGGCCAGTCAACTGGGCAGTGAGCAGAAAATCGATTTTTTTTAGCAAGTTGCATCAAGTATAAAGAAAACAAGCCTATACTTTAATACCACTGTTGGGTTTTGAGCATTCTAACACTCCTATGGTGTACACGCAACCCTAAATACCTTGGATCTATTTTTTCTCTATTATACATGCAAATATCAATTTCCAAGGTATTTATCCTAACTAGCATATTATGAAGTACAAGTAATATAGAAATTAGTAGAGATACATACCTCTTTGTTGGTGCTTGATTCCATCGAGCTCAAAAGCCTAGTGCCCCAAATGTGACACCTCAAATGGGTCACACAACATCATATGCACTTGGAATAACTTAGAGAGAAATCATCACTTCATGAAATCAGCTTGGCCTCTACATACACACATAGTGGCCGATTTTTGCACAAGAATATGATGCTTATATGGTTGTTACAATTAGGATAAACCCTAATCGTGAGGCATAGGTTGAGGCTATGAAGGAAGAGCACCGGAAGTGTGAGCAAATTGTTGTTCATGTGGCTTCGTTCGATTATGATACCGTATACTATTGACCTTGCACGGGAGGGTCTGGGTTCCGTATTGGGGCAAGGTGCACCAAGTTCTGATGGTGGAGGCTCCCAATTCGAGATTCTCCATTCATCTCGGGGTGACAAAGATGTATATGGATCTTTGTTAAGATTGTTGGTGGCCTTGCATGAAGCGATATAGCATGGTTTGTGGAGCAGGGCTTGACTTGCAAGAAAGTCAAGGCCAAACTTTAGCGACCTCACGGCACCAACAATCATATCGACTTTAAGTTCAAGAGACGCCTTCGTTACATTCTCATTTTCGACAAAAAGTTCATGACATTCCTATGCCACATCACAAAGATTTTGAACTTCATAACCAAAACACATTGAATGAACAACCAATCAGACTGCTTTTTTCTACTCTACACCCTCAATAAGATTTCACAATCATGATTCTTGAGCTTTCAACAAATAATACATTTTGAACCAAGTCACATAACTCTTCCCTTTAGTATCTATTGTAATTTAAAGAAGAGAATTGATATTTGAGTTTAAAACTTTGTCCTATTTACATGACATGATTAGTTCATTAGGAATATCTTCTTCTTCTGGATTGAATTGAATATCGGCTAACGAAACCATGACATCTTCTTCATCAGCTTCATCACCTTAAAGGGACTTCTCAGTTGATTAAGAGGAGAAAAGAGTGGTGACAGGTTCTTGCGTAACACCAAAATGTGTTAGTGAGACAGGAGAATCAAAAACAGAGGTAAGAATGGGTGATGTTAGTGGAGTTAAAACTATTGAAGTTGTAATGGAAGTTGTGACAATAGATTCGTAATTGATCATGTCTTCGTCTATGTTGACATTTGTGTCCTATTAGATAAGTGCATAGTGATGTCTGGAGTTTCGACCACCTCCTGACCAGAATCAGTATTCAAAACCCCGGATGGTTTGACTAAAGCCTTCTCAGGGACGTTTTTGTGTTGCTAATCACTCGAATTGGTGTGTTATGTGTATCAAATACGTTTACAGTGACACTAGGAATTCTTGTCTCCTCAAAAGTCAACTTGACATGAGTATATTTTCGTGGTGAATCTATAAAAGAATCCTCGATTCGAATGTATGATCTTTCTATATCATTATCATTGTCAGTCTCGACTGTTACTTTCTCATGTAGAACTCCACCACGAACATTCTTTGTCTTCTTTATCTTTTGTTCAACATCGATAGCTTGATGCTTCTTTATTGCTGGTGAACTGGGACATTAAATCTCACGAATAATAACTCCCTTTCGAATACACTATAAGTTCTTAAATCTTTTTTAATCACCGTTTTTCCCATCTTGTTCACTTTACTGTGGAATTGTCTCTGCACCTGGAACAGAAGTTTCGACACCTTGAGTGCAATTGTCTCATCAATTGGCTCAGGCTCTTGAGTTGGTTTTGGGATTGCAGAATCATAAGTTGTTTTTGAGGGTTTCTTAGTTCTTTTGAGAACCCCTGTTTTTGTAGGTTTGATGTATTTTACAAACTCCTTTGTTACTTCGGGTTGTTTCTCAACATGTTTCTTCTTCTGATATTTTGACTCTTTTTGAGTAACCGTGGTGGTAAAACAGTCATTGTAGTGGTGGAATCAATCGAAAGCAAGTAATTGATCAACAAAGGATCGGTTGGGTCAACCAACTTAAGCATCGAATTAGGAATTCAAACAACATTGGGAAAGACATTAACATCATCCATAGAAACCCTTGGACCAGCTATTGTTGGAAATTCATCAGATTCAATTCCATCAGGAATGAGAATATTTTCCTAATTGTAAAGATCTTTCAAAATAAGTCCCCTAAACTGAGCACTTGATACTCCTGTTGCTAGTTTCGTGTGAGAGATTGAGATTCCAAATTCTTCCTATAAGGGTGATGCATAATCAACATTAAGACCATAGTATAACCCTAACACTACAAAATATATATTTCAAGCTTGGCATTGTCGAGCTCGGAGCTTCTTCCTGTCAAACATCTCAGAGCTATCCCAAACAGGAAACTCCAAACACATGGATCTTCCGCTTTTCTTAGTTGGATAAGAACCTTCACAAGTTTCATTACCAAGTAAAGGCAAATTCGTCTGCATGGAGGCTGGGCGTATTCGCTTATGGGATTGTTAAGCGAAATCATGTGCCAAAGAATGTGAAATCTAGGTTTTGAGTTGGTAATACGAAAAACCTCAAGGATTTCTATTTTTTTATGTGTCAAAGAATGAGGTAGAAGCATTAATAAAAAATAGTAAGTATCATTCGACATGAAGAGAGATGAATAATTGCTTGTTGGTGTCCCCTGAATTATAATCGAATACTCGTTGATGAGTATCGAATGGACTCTTTTTCTTTTGGTTTCAAAGGTGGATTTAATTTAACTTAAGATCACAACTTAACATAAGTGTGATTTTGTTGTGCAAAATTACTTGGATGACTAGTGTAGTAAAAAACAAGTATGGTTGGTAATGACTATAAGTAACAAAAGTTCAGAGGAGATAATCAAATGAAAATCTCATTCCAAAGAGTCTTTAAGGCTTTAACGACAACATGACGCATCATGCTTCTAGGGACACTTAACTAGTACATAGTTTTGAGTGATACATGTTCCCTTCATGATTATTCTCATGTAGCATGCGAAAGAGCATCATGTTGGTCATTGAGATTCCAACGAAAATATATTTTCATTTTAAAAGGAAAAACAAATTTAAGAAAATGTTTTTGGAGTTGTAATTTTTTCTTTTAAAAAAATAGAAACAAGAATAAAAGAAAATCTTTTTGGATTTTTTATTTTTGAAAAAGCAAAAACAAAAATAAGAAATTCTCTCTTGATTTTTGATTTTTGAAAAACCAAAAAAAAGAACTTTAAAACGTTACCTAGATACTTTCGACCCATAAGTTAATAGTCATCAAAAAAAGGTTGTGCATCGAAGGTCTTGCATCAGATGTGAATTGAAATCCTATACTGAACGACTCAGTATGAAGTCGAACGCAAATGCAGTCGAACGCTTAACATGAGTAGTAACCTCTAAATAGAACACCAACAGTTGAAAGTGAATAAAACACACGAAAGTTTTACCCAGTAAACGAAAGTAATAAAGGAAATCGGAAGTAAGTAAAACAAATGTTCAAGTGAAATTCAAGAAAAATATGGAACATAGCATGTTTCATTATTCCCAGTCCATTCAAAATCCTTAAGAATGATTTTTCATCTAAAGGTTTTGTGAAAATGTTAGCAAATTGATCTATTGTTTTGACAAAATGGACTTCAATGTCTCCATCTTCAGCATGGTCTTTGGTAAAATGATAACGAAGAGCAATATGTATAGTTTTTAAATGTTGGACTGGATTATAACAAATGTGAATTGCACTTTGAGAATCGGAGTATAAAGGTATTTTCTTCATGTTGATTGCATTGTCTCGCAATTGGCTTTGAATCCAAATCACGTGTGATGTGCATGCAACAACAGCAATATATTTTGCCTAAGATGTCGAAATTGAAATACAAGTATTCATTTTTAAATGCTAACTTACAAGTTTCCCATCCAAAAATTGACACCAGTTGTGCTCTTTCGATCCAATTGACATTGACCTAGGTCCACATCAGAAAATGCTTGGATAAAAATTCATGTCTTCGATGGATACCGCAAGCCTAACGAAACTATATGTTTGAGGTAAGATAAGATATTGTTGACTACATTATAATGGGGTTCTCTTGGATTCGATTCCTCCCTGACACAATTAGATACAATAAACATAATATCAGGTCGACTTGCAGTTAAATACAAAAGCGAATCAATCATGCACCTATACATCGTGAGATCCATAATAGGCTCATCCAACGAAGGACTTAAGCACGTGCCGACAACCATAGGTACTTTGACTTTTGTGCTATTTGTCATGCCAAACCTTTCAAGCAAGTTTCGTGTATATTTCTCTTTACTGATAGATATTTGTTCCCTGCTTTGACGAATACTTAACCCAAAAATTTATTAATTTTATGCAGCGTGATCATTTCGAATTGACTTCTCATTAATTCCCCAAATGCCTTAGATAATGAAGGATCAGTCGAACCAAAGATAATGTCATCGACATAAATTTGAACGAGCATCAGATGATCCCCTACTATATTTTGAAATAAAGTAGAATCAACTAATCCTTATTTAAATTTAGCGATTTTCAATAAATTTAGAAAACACTATCGGTACCCATCTAAAACCTCTACTTCACAGAGAGGTGGCAGACGCAACAACAGAGGAACAAATCGCTCATGTTGGACAACATCTCAAGCACATAGGGGCCGACACAACTACAACAATAGTTTTTGCCAGTTATGTAGCATTGTAGGGCATTAGAATCAAGATTATTAGTAATTATCCAAGTTTCTGAAAGACAACAGTAGTAGCATCAGTAACCTTGATTCAAGAACTCCTATACCAAATGTCACAACATGTATTCCTTCAACTTGGTTATTTGACTGTGGCATCTCAAATCATATAACCTCTAATCGATCTACATTTCATAACATCTTTAAATATGAAGGAACTGATGAAATAATACTTGGTGATGGTAAAGGTTTTAAAATATCTCATGTTGGCATTAAACACATTAACACACCAATCAAAACCTTATATTTACCAATTGTGTTATGTGTTCCGAATTTAGATTGAAACCTTTTATATATTGTTTAGTTGTGCAAGAACAATCAGGTTTCTATTGAATTTTTCCCACTTTATTTTTTTATTTTTTTTTGTGAAGGATCTTCGCACAGGGGAGTAGGGGGGGGGTCTTTTAGGAGGCAAGAACCTTGATGATTTTTACTATGCTAATCTGCCATCCATTTTTGCAACTCAATGTAACCACAAAAATCTATCCACTCTCCTGACACACTAAGTTAGGTTATGCATCCATCAAAGTCTCTTGTCACAAAGATAGGTTTTAGTTCTAATCAAAATTCCTATTCTTGTATGCATTTTTCTTGTTGTCCAATCGATAAAATCCATATGCTACCTTTTGGTCAAAATTCATTTTTTGCTACAAAACAACTTGAATTAACATATTTTGATGTGTAGTTCTTGTTCAAACTTTAATTGACAATTTCAGTTATTACGTCATTTTTGTAGATTACTACTTGAAATATGTTTGGCTCTATCCTATGAAATGGAAATATGATGTTGCAACACTATTACCTAAATTCAAACTCCTTGTTGAGAATTTCTTCCAAACACTACTGGTATCAATATTCATTGACAATGGTAGTGAATACCAAGGTTTTGCACAGTTTCTACATGCTCATGACCTCTCTCACTTCACCACCCCACCACATACTCATGGATAGAATGGTGTAGCCGAACAACGATACTGTCATGTGGTTTAGACTTGACTTCCTCTCTTTCACTATGCCAAATTACCACTTACCTTTTGGTCTCTTGCGTTTCAAATGATTGTCTATATTATAACCAACCACCAAACTATACCAAACTCAAATGCGTTGGTTTTCTTTGCAATCCATGGCTAAGGCCTTACACTAACTCCAAGCTTCAGCCACGATCAGCCCTATGTCTTTTCCAAGGTAAATCCACTTTAAAATCCTCTTACAAAGGTTTTGAGCCTACCACATGCTGCCTATACAACTCTCATCATATTCAGTTTATTGAATCTCATTTTTCTTCCCATTCTTCTTCCCCCACCTTACCAACTGCCCATGATTTCTTTAAAATCTCACCAATTACTAATGCATCAAACTCCTTTTCAGCAATCGATTCATCAAAAATATCTTCATCTTAGGGGGTGTTTGTTTTTTATGCGAAGATCTGGGCAACCACTTTTGTCTGCGCCGCGCAGACAACACGCAGACATATGCCCTCGTAGAGTGTTTGTTTTTTGGAAGTGTGCAGATCAAAAAACGTCTGCGCGAGGTCTTCTTTACGCAGACCTAGACCACTGTCTTCAAAGGTCTTCAGACCACATTTTTACCTTAAAAAAAACCACCAGTTTTTTTTTCTTTCTCTTTTTGCTGAAAAGGCATTTTTAATATTTATAACGGGAAATTAAGTTTGAAAAAATAATTTATTTCAACAGCTGCAGACGTTAAAAACAAACAATCTTCTTATTGCAGACTGCAGACATGTGGTCCACCTCTTCTGTCGCAGAGGCTTGTAGATGTGATCTGCAGACTGCAGACATTTTGGCTTCAAAAAAACAAACAGCACCTTTGTGACTCCTACACCTCATGTCCTGCCACACCAAATACCATCTCCAGATTCACCATCCTACCCTCTAACCCTACCTCTCAACCAACCTCACCAATGTCAGATATATCTCCTCAGCCTATACATCCTTCTAATCCACATACCCTTCCATCCACACTATTAGTTCATATATCCAATCCTGTCTAAGATTGCACCAACTCCTGTCCTACCCTAATTGGCTCCATTTCTTAAGATGATAATTCTATTTTTCCACCCACCTTCTCTCCACCACAACGAACCAGAAATAAAAAACTCAAAATACTTTTTTTCGTCTTTCATCAACTCCATCATCTTCATGTTATCCCTTCTAACATTGAACCAAACACCCACACTCAAGCTCACAAAATTCCCAAATGACGCCATGCCAAGGAGCAAGAGTTCAATGCACTAATGCAAAATAGAACGTGGGAATTAGTTCCAAAAGCTTCTTACAACCCAATTAGATGAAAATGTTTATTCCTAGTCAAAAGGACTCCCAATGGTACTATTTCAAAATACAAACCTTATTGGGTTGTTAAGGGGTTCCTTTAACAACACGGGAACGATTATTTCAACACATTCATTTCGGTAACGAAGCCAATCACTATCGAACCATCATCTCTATTTCTCTCTCTTTCTCTTTCTCTCTCTCTCTCTCTCTCTCTCAAAACTAACCTTTAAAACAACTTGACGTGAACAGTGCCTTTCTTCATGGAACTCTATATAAAGAAGTCTTCATGTCTCAACCACCCAGATTCATTTAACCTAAATTCCCAAACCACATATGCAAACTTAGAAAGTCTCAGTATGGCATTAAACAAAGCACCGAGAGCATGGTACATGGTACACACATCTTTTCATCATACTTATGGCTTACGAAGTCCAGGGCAGATGTCTTTCTATTTATCTATAATCGTGACAACAATTTGTGTTTCTTTATGGCATATGACAATAATATTATCCCTTAACCATGACAACAACCAATTCACTCATTCCTTAACTAAGAAGTTCTCCATCAAATAGTTAGGTCCCCTCCATCATTTCCTTGGTATTGAAGTAATTCCTTCCCAACAAGCTCTTTTTCTCTCTAAACATTGACATATTCAAGACATTCAAACAAGTTAAATATGGATGGTACCAAAAAGATTACTACTCCTCTCAACCATTCCATTGTTCTAGCTCTTAAGAACACCCTGCAAGTGTTGATCCTATACCTTATCTGAAATCAGTGGGATCTTTGTAAAATTTGGCTTGCAGAAGAGAATATGTCTCTTTTGCTATATATTAACTTTCCCAGTCCATGCACTCCCCCGTTCCAACACCATTGGCAGACATTAACGTAGATGTTTCGTTAACTAAAAGGCACAGTTCATCATGGCCTACATCTTAATCGTTGATCCTCACTTGAACTCAAAGAATTCTCAGATTTAGATTGTGGATGGGTTTCTCCTATCATTTATTTGGGCTCAAACATCATCGCATGGCGATCAGCATGTAAAAAATCTATCTCGCAGTCTTCTATAGAGGCAGAATACAAAGCCTTATCTAATATGGCGGATGAAATCTCCTGAGTCTAACATTTACTTACAGACCTTGTTGTTACACACTTGTCTTCTCCTATGCTATTTTGTGATAATACGGTTGCCACATACTCTAGCGCCAATCTAATACATAGTTCTTGGATGAAACACGTTGCCACATTGTACTTGAAAAGGTAGCAGGCGGTTCGTTAATAGTTCTTTATATCAACCCAGCAGATGAACTGGCAGACACACTCACAAAGCCCCTAAGTATCAACTCCTTCATTCATATTCACTTCAAGATTGGAGTATCCGACAAATCCTCCTTATTTCGAGGTGTATTACGACCAATAGCCCAGTGTATTACGACCAATAGCCCAATTGGTGAAACCATTTAAATTATTTTATTTATGGTTACTTTTAACTTTAGCCCCTGTAATTTCTCCTTATATAGCTCATGTAACTTCTTCTTTTCTGTGTTGTACATGGTCTATTTAGCCTCCAGTATATTTTGCTTTGATTAGGAAATTGAACAACACTTTGTTATTGTGTAAACTCTTCTAGCCTTTATGAACTATTGACTCAACTACGATATAGATGCCAACCTTTTGTTATTTGCATGTTGAATGAGATCAAACTTGTAGTATTGTTGGTCTATATTTGAATGTACTTTATCAAAGTTATTAAAATCTTCACGAAAAACTTTCAAACAAAATACCTTATATCATTGTTTCGAGAAACTCTCACTAGAACTGTTAGGGTCTAAATTTGTCGAAACATCAAGTAACTCCAATGATCTATCATTGAACCGATGGTCGAGTTCCGTTAACTTACAACTATTTGCTTTGTAAAAAAATGTCCACTATATGCAATGATGTTCAAGGTATGATCATGTCATATCTAAAAATACCAAAATTCTACAATATTTTTTTTTAAATGACCCTAATATTTAAACAAAACTCGATCTTGTCATATCCAAAAACATGAAGAGAAAGCATGTGGAGGCTTGTTGTAATATGAAAAATAGAAAACAAAAAGGTTGATAATAACATCCAATAAAAGAAAACATGCATTGACAAATAAACAAGATCAAAGGAGAATCCACCTTGTGAGTCTATCCTTATAAAATTAAGAATGAATATTTCATGGTTAAATGATTGAATGAAATTCGCTTATCATTCAGGTTGACTAATGGGTTATTTAATTCACAACGCAGTTCATGAACCATACCCGAGTGAAAAACGATCATAGAAGACTCTTTTCATCGCCTCAAAGTGTATATAAAGCCACCATTCACACTTCCATAAACACACAAAAACCTAACAAATTCGAAGAAGAGCAAATAAAATAAACCAAAGCCATGGCTCCTTCGACTTCCCACCTATATCATCACCTCTTCTTCTTCTTTCTGGTGCTCCTGCTCAATGCCCAGCAATGTCCGGCGGCAGGTGGATCGTGGTCTGTCCTCCTCCCAAGCATTGGAATTTCGGCCATGCACGCACAGTTACTTCCCAATGATCGTGTTGTCATGTATGACCGCACCGATTTTGGAGTCTCCAATATCTCACTTCCAAACGGGGCATGTCGTCCTAACACAACCGATTGTTCTGCCCATTCAGTCGAGTATGATGTTGCATCAAACACCGTTCGTCCACTTATGGTGCTCAGCAATGTCTGGTGCTCGTCTGGAACATTAATGCCCGATGGAAGATTGGTCCAAACTGGTGGCTTTGATGATGGTTATCGTGTTGTCAGAATTTATAAATCGTGTGATTCATGCGACTGGCAAGAGATACGTAATGGCCTGAATCAACAGAGATGGTATGCGACCAATCATATATTGCCAGATGGCAGACAAATTATTATTGGTGGCCGCCGGGCATTTAGCTATGAGTTCTACCCCAAGATGTCGGCCACTGAGAACACTCCTAGTTTACCTTTTTTGGTTCAAACGAACGACCCTAACGTTGAGAATAATTTATACCCATTTGTATTTCTCTATCCTGATGGGAATCTTTTCATTTTTGCCAACAATCGTGCTATTTTATTCGACTATTCCAACAACCAAGTTATCAAGACTTACCCTACAATGCCCGATGGTCAACCAAGGAGTTATCCGAGTACCGGATCTGCTGTACTTCTCCCTCTGCGCATAACAAAGGGAACAGTAAATGCGGTTGAAGTATTGGTTTGTGGGGGTGCACCAAAAGGAGCATTTGTTAATGCAAATAAAGGGATATTTGATGGAGCTTTGGATACATGCGGAAGGATCAAAATATCTGACCCTAACCCTCAATGGGTCATGGAGACCATGCCTTTGGCTCGAGTCATGGGTGACATGTTGTTGCTTCCCAATGCTCATGTTTTAATCATCAATGGTGTATCTGCTGGAGTTGCAGGTTGGGAACTTGGGAGGAACCCTGTTCTTAGCCCAGTGGTTTACCAACCTGATAAACAGGTCGGGTCTCGATTTGAAGTGCAGAATCCAAGCACCATTCCAAGAGTTTACCATTCCACAGCTGTTTTACTAAGAGATGGACGAGTTCTTGTTGGTGGAAGTAACCCCCACGACAAATATGAATTCGGAAACGTCCTTTATCCCACTGAGCTGAGTTTGGAGGCGTACTCTCCTTCTTATTTGGATTCAAACTCGTCCGATTTACGCCCCAAAATAATATTGCCTGTAAAAAACACTAAAATAGGGTACGGAAAGCAATTAGTTATTGTGTTTACAGTTTCAGGCATTGTGGATCCAAGCTCCGTCTCAGTGACAATGATGGCACCTCCGTTCAACACACACTCCTTTTCCATGAATCAAAGATTGCTGGTGCTCGATGGTGGTGTGGCTGCCAAGATTTTGGGGAAGTCAAGATATCAAGTTGTAGTAACCACACCGCCCTCTGGTAATGTTGCTCCGGCAGGGAATTATCTTTTATATGTTGTTCACAAAGAGATCCCAAGTCCTGGTATTTGGGTTCAAATGCAGTGACAAAATATAGAATAATGGTCATTATTTTGTTTTGTTTCGTTCATCTTTAATTGTACACTCATTTGTCAACCGGACGGGTTTTAATTTATTCTATTTACAGAGACCATGTTATTTTACTTAATTTATCCATTCGATTCGTCTTTTGGCTATCTGACTATTTTATTCATTTCAAAAGTTTTCATATAACACTGATTTTATTATATATGCTTTAGTTCTAGACGCATCACCTTCAAAATTAATTGGTGTAATTGGATCAGGAGTCCTAGTGATGCCGTGCACGTTCAATATCTATAGCACAATCCGTAAGTATTCTATAGCTATAAACGGATAGCTATTGAATTGGTAAGAAAAATGTTCGTAACATAATGGCCTATGGCTATATTATAGCTTCGGAATCGCTACGGAATAGCTACGAAATTTTCCATATCTACCACAGCTACGGAAATAAATAGCTACGAATTTCCTACATAATAGCTACGGAAATAGATGGCTACAGAATAGCTACGAAACTAAATATCTACAGAATTGCTATGGATTCAAATAGCTACGTAATAGCTACGAAAATAAATGACTACATAATAGCTACGGAAATCTGTTGCCCGTAGCTAACTTCGTTTTATTTTAAAAAAAATAAAATTTAAAAATTTTAGTTTTTTGTTAAATACCACATTGAATTCACATTAAACCCAAATACCATATAATATACACCAAAAAACATCCCTAATACCAAGTTTGACAGATTTTATTCCATTGTTCAAAATATCATACAAAACTAAGCAATAATTAAGAAAACAAGCAATACCAAATGTTTACAAATTCAATTGTTCCAAAAGACATATCAATTGTCCTCATGTGGATAATCGGGGGGAGCGTGAGGTTGAGCAAATTTTGAATTCTTTCTCCACTTATCTGCAGACCAATGCTATAAAAAGAATAATGTATATAATAATACAATAGGAAATTATATCGCAACAAAATAGACTTTTTGTATACAAGTTTGCAGAGTTGTTGTTGCTTATTTTCTAACCTTTTCATCCATGTATCTATTTTCAATGGGGTCTAAAAACTACACAATAATACATAATTAGATGTAAGCAAGCTATTTCGGAAGGAAAATATTAGTTTAAAATTTTCATATATTTTTAAAACCTTTCAAGATGCTCAAGTTTTCCAATATAAACATGTGTACATTCATCATCACCATCTTCATATAGACACTCTTCGGTTTTTTGAAGACTTTTAGAGATAATCTCTACCTCTGAATTTGTTGCAATGTTTCGATAGGAACTAAAAAGCTAACGTACAAATATTCTATCAGATTGTAAGCAATATATATAATCAAAACTTAAACAACACAAATAACTATAAGGAATTACTAAATCAAGTGTAAAGATTTACCTTGCTAAGAGTGTCATAGATAAAAGAGTCGAGTGTGTTTCTTTTTTCTTTTGTTTAATCCACCATAATATCTTGCCCTACAAAAATTTGTGCTCTTTCTTGTGCTTTATGTATCTCATCTATTGTTGTTAGCATATGATAATTATTAGAAACTGCAAGCTTCTACTCCCTGGCCCTGCTTCTTCTTGCTTCTACAGCCTGCATGGTGAAACAATGTTTCGCCACAATTTATCTAGCTTATACATAAAGTTTCACAAAAAAAACTACAATTTTGTTCTGAAATTTAGATTACATGATGTGAATTAAACATGCTAGAATGAGTAGCAAGTTTATGACCAACAACATCATTCTTCGTAAGATGGTTGGCCATCATCAACAGTTAGTGCATATAAGAGTAATCAATTAAATGGTGTGTAACTTCTAAAAACTGAAGCAACAAACATAAGAGAGAACTATATCATAGTATGTTAAATATTTATGCAAATTGGGAAACAAGCAATACTTACTGATATAGTTTCTATTTGTGCAAATTGGGAAACAAGAAATACTCATAGAAATTACCTTCACGTCTTGTGCCTACAAGCTGAGAATCAAAATGATTGTGTTGTTACTTCGTGTTTTCCTAGTCTCCACACCCCCGAAATTGCTATTAACATAATCAAAGACATCCAGAGATGGTGACAAATGGGAGTGTCGAAGATGGGAGTTCAGGGGTGTGCTCCAATGTGGAGTAGATGCACGATTTCTATGGAACGAGTTAAACTATTAGGACATAGTGTTTGAGAGTCGTCGTCAACTCAAGCCATAAAAAAATGATTTCAGATTTTAAGCTTACCTTTGTGTGCGATAGTCGAAGACTGGAATGACGGAGATGGTGACCAACGGAGCGTCGGAGGTGGTGGAAGGTCTCTAGGATCAATGTTGGAGGCGCGCGTCAGAAGATGGGTGTTCTCTTCGTCTACTTCAACCATAAAAAAAGTATTTCAGAATGTTAAATAGGGATTTCGTGGGGGGAGATTAAAAATTTTTGTGAGGTATATTGGAGGGAGATTGGAATTTTTCGTGGGGATCGACACAAAAACTAATTTCGTGAAGATGATGGACAAAAAAAATGTTGTAGGCAGGATTCGAACTCACTCCACAAACATAATTGACCAAAAGAGTTACCAATAGGTTGGGAATGCCACATCCATACATATTTGGTCTCTTATTCAATTTACACACTTCTTTATTATTATTATTATTATTATTATTATTATTATTACATGTGAATCAGGATGACTATTTATGACATGACACAAATTTTTCTTACCTACGGATTACCTTCGGGATCTGTTACTCATTTCATGGTTCACCACCACCACCACATGTTTGTTATGATTATATGTTATGAGAATTTTATGCTAGGATAAGGCTAGGGATACTTTTAGGAATTACATGATAGATTGGCCTGATATGTGATGCCTTATAGCCTAGGAAGAATTGCATGATATACTAGAATGGGAATTTGTATTGGTATCAGTAATTGCTAAGTATATGCTTTAAAATTTGTATACGGTTAGGATCATATAGCCCTAGAACGATTGATTTGTTATTATTTCCTATTACTCATTTGATTGTGGTCCAAGGGTAGAGTCTTTGATTTGACGGTCTATTTGATCCTATATTGTGTATAATTTGCATGCATAAGGAAATCGACAATGAGAGTGGAAGTTCCTAACATGATTTGTAGTATGTAAGTTTCAATGTTCTTTGGTTATTATATGGAATGGAGTGCTACTGCACAAATGTTGTTTGCTTCGTGCTTTGTGGAACTCTTAAGTGATGTGAGTTAGCTACTAAGCGAATATGTTAAGTCACATGTGACAAAGGTTGAATAATCTCAGAGTGATGGATTTGACCCTATTGTGTAGCTCTCATTCGAGTCTAACCATTGTAAGGATTAGTCTTTTACTCAAAGGATTATCTAATCTTTGTTGCATGTGATTGTATTCATGAGGTGGTTAATTGACATTATGGGGAGTTTTTCAGCAGTTGATGGTAGGGTGAGGTCGGAAACCTAGGAAAGCCTAGGAAGTGCTTCATTGGGTTTAGTTGCGCTATTTACCAATTACTTGGTGTATCAATTTGAGAAGGTGACTTAGAGGATTCAGGATGATTATTGAGGAAAGTATGGACAGGTGTGGAAGGTAGTATTAGGCCCGTACTACTGAAAGCACGGGATCCATACTCGAATTGGGGAGAGTTTCGGAGAATCTAGGAAGCCTATGGATGAGTATTATTGGGTATGTCCTGATCATGTTCATGTTGTTTTCTGGTATGGTGATGAGCACTCAGGAAGTAGGTTTGAGTTCGGATTCTAGATCAAGTGCAGGTACCGAACCGATTGATGAGTGGATGTGGGAGTTGATCTCGTCGGAGATTACTCATGGTATTTTGGAATGGATTCATGTGATATTCAGTATGGTCAATGAGGGGATTCTGGATGAGTGTCTGGGTGCGTTTCGTACAATGGTTATGGCGGCTACTATTGGAGCTCACACTCTTTCTTTCCGTGATTTCCGTGCATGTGAAGCTCCCGATTTCTTTGGGGAGAAGGACTCTTGTGCCAGTAAGAGATGGTTAACGGATATGGATAATGCTTTCCAAAAGATTTTCTAACCCGAGGGGTCGAAGGTCAGATTTTCCTCCTATTTTCTGAAAGACAAAGCCTGAGAATTGGTGGGAGGATGTAGACTTCGCTTTGGGAGGTGAAGCCCTAAATACGATGACTTGGGATGAGTTCTGACCCGTTTTAGGGCTGAGTTTTCACCAACTGGAGGTACAATAGTTGGTGAAGGAGTTTCAGGACCTTCACCAGATGACTGAAACAGTGGCAGAGATCACTACAAAGTCTCGGGAGAGAGCTTTGATGGTTCCGCAGTATCCAACATACGAGGAGATAAAGAAGGTAAGGTATCATGACATGCGGAGGGATGGCATCATGGAGTTTGTGTGTTTTCCAGAGTGCAAGACCCAGAATCATATGATTTCTAGAGGTCGAGAGCATGAGATTTATTTGGAGCACCTCTGAAACAGGAAGCCATAGCAGATTCAGATTTCAATGGGGCAGGTAAAGAGGCCTAGGACTCGGGATTCACGTTTGGGAGGCCATCAGGGCTAGGGCCATTGTGCCAAGTGTAGGAGGACCCATGACGGAGGATGTCGGGATACAGGCCGAGGACGTTTCAGTTGTGGACATATGGGTCATTTTAGTAGGGATTTCCCATGTGGGCCGGATCCAATGTGTTTTCACTACAACCAAGTGGACCACAAGAAGCTCAATTGTCTGATGTTCAGGGTTAAAGTGAGTATATATATGCTCCAGTTACTTTGAGGATCATTGACGTTTGTGACGGTAGGAAAGGAGCCCTAACAGCGAGGAGCTGAGCGTTGCAGTGTCAGTAGCGGAGGCCATGGTTTCATTAGGTGCTATTGCGGGTATGTAATCTTTGTTTTCTTTTTGAATATTATCCATATTTATATTGCTTTTGGAATCTTGTTTTGGTATGGGTAAGCAGTATATTTGGTTTAGTTCCCTGTTATTTCTTTGGTTATATCATTAGGAATTGTTATATGCCATTTTGCATGCCAAGAGTTATTAATGGGTCGTATCTTGCTGAGCGGTACTCAAGTTGTTCGGTTGTTGTTCCAAATCTTTGATTGGGTCAATTCAGGGGTATCATTTGGAATTTTTGTGGTCGGATTATCTTTCTAGTTCTCAATGAAGTCAGAGTTTAGTCGTGTTAGCATTGATTCCGATAGCATCGACCATCCTCTATGGAAGGACTTTGGGTCTAATCATTACCGTTGCTATGGAAGGAACAATAGCAAGGAGATGGTGATGGCAGTCGCATGAGTTTTTTTGGTCATTGGAAGTGGTAGGGGAATTTTATAATCACAAGGGTTGAAGATGGTTAGAATTTAGAGATCCTTTTAAGGATGGGAAGTTTGAGTGAAGATTTACCAGTTCAGAGCAAGGGTTATGGTCTTTGTCACCGACATAAATGACTTAAGGAGGTGGTGCAGTATCATAGGAAGTGAGTGGTGTTGTCGGATTCGTTGAAGTTTCGGGAAGTATTCATCTAAATTTTAAGAGTTTGTGCGATCATCGAGATTGGATACCAATGGAACGCTAGTATTGGTAACCACAGGTCTTTGACGGTTTGAGTTATAAGAGGTAACATGGGTTGGGAATCCATCAAATTTTGTGGGTTGGGAGAGCTTCGATGAATCCAAGTAGGGGATAATTGTTCAGAATTCCAGGAGCTGAATTAGGTGTGAAACTAGGGTGAGTTTCACATCTTAGTCGGGAAGGAAGATGACTCAAGTGGACATCTGGATTAAAGTTTTCTAAGTTGGCACTTCAAGAAACTTTCCAACAGCTGGTTGTCGCTTTCTTTGTGATCCATAATAGGCATGTAGATTAATCCAGATTGAGGGTTGTGTTAGAGCCTCGCTGCCTGTTCTTGTTTGATGAAGGATTTAGGGTTCGAAGCATGACCCGAACACCTGATTAGGATTCATTCGGATGCGGGTTCGACTCGGAATGATTGTTGTTGATATGGTAGAGGTGTGGTAAGACCAAGGTGGGATAGTCATGTCGTACAACTGTGGGGTGGCCATAGCATTCACTAGGTCGGCAGATAGGATGGAAGTATTGTAAGGTTATCAATATATTTTGAGCTTTCTTTCTACATTATAGAAAGGTATTTGTAGTCAAGGACTAGGGATGAGTATGATGAATGAATGATCAGTAGTCCTATGGAGTAATCTTCGGTATATTTTCGGGAAGTTCCTGTTTTGGGTGGTTATCGTTGTGTTAAGGTCTTCTAGGTAACAAGAGTAATGTAGTTGTTTCAGGTTTTAGGTAGGGTTGCTGGACTTCCTTCTTTTGAGCTGAGGGAACAGTGTTAATGTTCATTATTTCGAAGGTATAAGCAATTTTTTGGCCAACGCGGGGCTAAGATGGCAGATTTAGGAGGCAACCATTTGTATGTGATAAATCTTCATTTTTAATCAAAATTCAAGAAGTTTGGGCAGAATCGTGTAGCGGTGGAGGACGTAGTAAGGACGATTTCGAGGACGAAATCTATTTTAAGTGGGGGAGAGTTGTAACACCCTGTTCCGGATCATTTCATAATTCGATGCCGTAACCCGAGGACCGATTATCATAAGGCTTGGGTCCTTTGGGAAAGAGACTCAATTCCCTTTGAGTGTGGGTAATGTTGTTTAGATGATCTAGGAGTTCGGTTTGTGGTTTGGAGACCAAGGGTATATAATTAAGTGGCAGTTCGGGCCTTTTATGAATTTTGGATTTTAGTTTAGAATGTTTTATGGAAATGGAAGTTGATAGAAGTGTAGAGCTTTTCATTACCTTTCTGTGGATATAAAGATCGTAAAAATTCAAGTTGAAATGAAGAACTTATGGCTGGTTGAAGTTGGAGAGGATTTGGGGGAATAAATGATCCCACGACATGAGCAGTTGGAGCTCATGACGTGAGAAGCGATTAAATGGAAATATAAATTTAAACTATGCTCACGACGTGAGCATCAAGGGCTCACGACATGAAAACCATGCAGCCCAAGCCCTCGAGCTTTTAGGGTTTTAAACATATATAAAGGTTGGTTCCGTGTTTTGGAGAATTTTATGAGCCTCCTTCATCTCTAGATCATCTTGAGGGAAACCCTAACCCCCCTTTCACCATTTTGATTCTCCCCTCTCCTCTTTCATCCATTTATATATATTTTTGTTCTTTAAAGAAGAAGAAGATGTTCATTGTGCTTTGAACCAGCAAGCAAGTTCTCTCACCACCTTAAAGATCATACCTTGGTCCATCGTAAGTCCTCAATTTCCAACCTTTATGTTTTATTCTTCTAAGATCTAGACTTTTATGTAGTTTTCTTCATGTTGGAGGTTGTTTGATTGGTTTGATTCCATAAAGTGATGGGTTTTGGCTATAAGAACATCCTATGTGCTCATACAAACCCTAATGCTTGGATCTAGGTTTCTCTATTGTACATGCAATTCATCCAAGACTATAAACCCTAATTCTAGCATTCAAGTAATCATATTAACATAAGAATAGGTTTAAGATGTTACCTTGATTGTTATGTAGTAATAACAATCTCAAATCTCCTTGTATTGACTTTAGAAAGCTTAAAGTCACAAATGTCACTCCTCTAATGGTTCACAAACACCATAAGCAAGAGGATGAAGAGGAGAGCGGATGGAGACTGCCCAAAAACCGTGTGAAACCCTAGAACAAAGCTTAACCACGTTTTTGGGTCAAAAGGGTCATATATATAGTGAGGCTATTAGGGTTATCTAACAAGGAAACCCAAATTTGGATGCTTAAGCCCTAAGCAACCCATGGACTCATTTCCTTAAAGGCCTTGGACGATTTCTAATGGGTTTCCCCATAGAATTCGTCCACTCCTTAATATAAGGCAATCCATAGCCCAAATTCCAATTATCTTATACTTACAATTCCAGTCCCTTAAGTTTAATTAATCTCTTTTAGTCACAAACTTAATTCTTATGAATTCTTGACTAATATTAAACAATATGATTTCTCCTTTAATATATTATTCCCATAATATATTAATAAATCATATTTAATCCTTTCTCTTCATAATTCATCCTATCAAGTTGCTGTGGTGAAGGCAACCCAAAAGGACCATGCACCATCTGGTCAAGTACATACCAAAATAGTTATGGACTTAGACACTAATCCAACAGTCTCCCACTTGGATAAGTCTAATAACTATTATGCGTATGACTTCAGATCCTAATCTGCAATCGTAGCTTTCCAAAGCCGCTGTCAACTCTGATCCTATCAGATATGTGTGTCGTTTAGATAAGGGATCATATATTCCTCCATTCTAGATATCGTAAGACATGATTTCTAATCATTCTCTCTATAATATTTCTCGACTTCCGATTTATGACGACTGACTAATTGAACAAATCAAATTAGCCCTAGCCCGGCCGAGCATTTACGTTTGTCATCACTAAATCATCGAGGGGCCCAAAGATATTGCTTTTATCCTACTTTGGATAAAAGGAACGGATAAACTTTGATTCAATGCTCGCTTGCACTCACTCACCGAATCACACACAACAATATGTTTTATGACACCGAGTTACTGGTGCGTTTACATATTATCAATGTGCAACTGATTTGCAAGATACAACTCACACATCTCGGTTTCAAGAATATAAGATATTATCGTCTCACCAATCACTTGTGATACAATTCATGGAGTGATCCAAGTGAGTGTGGTTTTAATCCAATGCTCAAATCATATTCATAAGCACTCATGAACGTTGCAGCAAACATTTGTTTATGTCTAATACTCTTAAGACAATCCACACACCAATTCACGACAATCTTTATTCATACCTACTTCCAACATATGAACGACTGTGGTCTGTTTGAATAATTTGACTGTTCTCAACCAATTAAATTATTTAGGAAGTCAAAACATGCGAAGGTGAAACACAAGAATAATACTAATCTCATATGGACTCAAACCTTTGAGTATAAATAAAACACCTTTAATTTATCACCATATCGATTACTCATTATTTTTCGTTTCGGGTAATCAACTTCTTACTTGAATTATTACACTTGTCCCATGTTCCTAGCATGCACACAATGTTTACCTATGGTTCTTACTTTGTGAAATAGATCAACTTGGATACATTTCCAATCATTCTCATTTCACAACTCTAAATCCTTTTTCATAAGTGAAAGAATATCAAATTTTTGCCACTTATGGAATATGCTAGATTCTAACATTTTATGCAATGATCCTTTCGTAATGTCATAGCACAAAAAGTCACAAAGACTATTGCCAACGATATTACAAAGTCCTCTATCGGAGATTGTTACAATACAATTCCTTAGATATGATGTCTCTCACTCAAAGTACATTCCTTCGAATATCCTTTTGCATAAAAGTTTCTAATCTAGACATATATTTTTTTCAATATTCAATTCCCAATATGGAAAAATTTCCATACTTACCATATGACAATTCATTCTTAATAGAATCTTTTCTATTCATAATAATATCGATATGGTCCATCCAATACAATACTTCCAACTACTGACAAGCGACCAATCCTTTGGATTGTCCTTTGATAGTTGTTTAATTATCTTAGTCAAAACCGATTCTTGTCCTTTTTACCTCTAAATGCGCTAGACATTTGGAAAATTTTAAAATGGTCAAATATTATAGCATTTGCAATCAATCCTGTACCCAAAGTGTATGGGACGCGATGCATAATGTCTTACATGAAGATTCAATACTTTATCAATCTTCTGTCATAATATTTTATGTGCTACGTTCTCAAAATTCGAACTATGAAGAGGAATGTCGTAATCATAATCAAAATTCGAGAACACACTATTGATCCTTGACTAAATTTATTAACATTCCACAACCTAAGCCTTTAGATTTGAAATGAAGCATAATATTCTCTCCCTTAATTATAGCAAAACAACTTTTCAACTCTTAC
Source organism: Lactuca sativa (assembly GCF_002870075.4). Lineage (NCBI taxonomy): Eukaryota > Viridiplantae > Streptophyta > Magnoliopsida > Asterales > Asteraceae > Lactuca > Lactuca sativa. The sequence goes on along the minus strand of NC_056626.2, from coordinate 218,019,795 downwards.
AATTTTGCAAAGTATAACTATTGTTTTCTATAATTAATATTGCTAACTTGCAATACTTTCCATAATAATCATACAATCATAACATTTATGCTCCCACTATCATGATGATTATTATAAACATAACACTTATGCTCCCACTAGCTTTGACATGTATTCAGAAACCAGCTTAACTTCTAGAAAAACAATACTTGTTGAATTTCTTAAGTTCATGCTTCTAATACCTAATGCTTTGATAATCCTTTATCTAAGCTTATACACCTTTCCTTTAGATAGCTCATATGTGTGTCTAAACAATTCAAACTAATTGCCAAATCTCACAATTCGAATCATGGAAAGGGATACCGTAACCATAATCGAATTCGAGAATTCAATTTTTCACAATCACTATCCTTTTAAAATCTTTCTTAGTGAAAGCATTTCCTCACAGTCATTTTCATGAAGGAGGGAATCTTATGTCACTTAGATTTTAATGGTGTATGTGTTCCTATCCATGTGAATTTGTTAAAACCAAAGTTTACGACAAATTCAAACTCATATGGACCGAACTTTCTTAATCTTGATTTCTTGCGTTATGGTAGCACAGCTGCCCACCATGTGTTCCAAGTAGTTAAGCAGCTTACCCTTTCCTATCAATGTACTTTCCATTGATCAAGGTTCCTGCCTTTTATGCGTTCAAATGAGAACTCACAGAACTCTCATGCATAATTAACTCAATTGGAATGGCACAAAAACAAAATAGTGTCAACACGATAGGTTGTAAACCTCAACTCGTGTGCTAGTGATGATCGATGAGGTTTATTTTGATTTGTTCTTGAAACCTTTCAAGACCATTAAGACTCCCACTGACTCCTTGACATATAAGATTCTCTTGTCAATAAACATTTCTTGACAAACAAATATTCAAGAGTCAGTGTAGTTTTTATCAAAACACTTCATAAATTGGTCCTAGTTGGTCTTTGTCTTATCCAAGACATCACAAATTTCCACATTTGATGAATGTCATAAACCTTCTTAATACTTATCACTCAATTTCACAATCTTAACTCTAAGACTTGTTTTGGAACGAAGTATGATTGACTTCTTGATTTGACCATATCTTCAATTCTTGATTCCTCTTCTTAGACATGCAATTATACTAAGACTTACTTAGAGGACCAATTGAGATATGGTTCTTAATCATTAAGACTTATCATAAAGCATAAAAGGTACTCTCCCTTCTTCTTAGAATGGAGAAACTTTTATCATTCTACCTACTTGATTCTTCTTATTCGTTCTGCTATTGATTTAAATCTTTTCAATCAATTCAGAATTACACTTAATCTTATAAGTATAATCATATTTACTAAACCTTTAGTAAATCATGACGAATATCTTTGTAACTCTTATGGTGGACTTGATCAACACGCAACTTTGTGTACTTGATCTCCTAGTCCTTCACTTGATACTTTGTCAATGAATTAGTCTAATTTCCAAATATGAAATTTCTCATTCATCGTGCAACCAAGTTGCATGATTCCAAGTTTCTGTCCAATTGAAACTTGGGCGATGAGAAACTTTCTATATTCGGACATTTCCATAATTAAGAATCAAATCCATAATTGCTAATAATAGAAGCATTCTAACATCAATTTTTTATATACGCCATTGCAAGGATAAATAAATAAAATCAAAATCAAAATTTATTTTATTGCGGAAAAATTTGTCCTTACAATGCAATTCTTTGAAAAACTATGCTAATACATATTTCTTAGCAATCTTATTCTAACTCTAAGTGGTAGCTCAAGAATCTAATCTTCAAGTAATGCGATCGAAATCCATTTCTTCACAGTTAGATTCTGCTCACTTCTTCTCTTAAGCTTCCTCTCTTTTCTTCGATCCTACAAAACATCAATTGTAATCTTATCACATTATGTATTAAGAATCTAGAATAGGAGCTTAAAAGAGTTATTCAATGGATTTTTACCTAAAGCAAAGCCATATGTTTTGACTCTCCCATCTCTTAGATCTCTTAGGTAAATAGGGCAGCTTCGTCTCCAATGTCCCTTCTCTTGGCAATAAAAGCAAATTGACTCTTTTGAAACAGGACACGGAACTAGTTCAGACATTGCCTTTCTCTTATGATCAAACTTTTCGATCATAGCATGTCTTTCGTTGCCATTGTCTATATGCATAGAGTTCTTGAAGGAAGATTCACCAATCAACTTTGCTTTTCTATTGCGCCAAACCATTGCTGATTCAGCAGCAATAAGCGTATAGGTGAGATCTATAAGGGTCACGTCGCAGTTCATCATATAGTACTCTCTTACGAACTCACGATATGATTTAGGAAGTGACTGAAGAACCCAATCAACAGCCATCTCCTCGCAGACAACGGATCCTAACATTCTTAACCTATCAATGTGTGACTTCATCCCTTGGACGTGTGCACACACTGACTTTCCTTCTTTATGTTTACTCACCAAAAGGGCTTGAGTGAGCTTGAACTTTTCAAGCCTTCGAACTTGTGGGTTAGGGAGAATAATTGGAGGAGGTAGAGGAAGTGAAGCATGATCTCTTGTTCCTCGATCGAATCGTGGAATATCATCTTCATGTGGAAAGCTTGTTCCACGAGATTTGGGAAGACCATAGTTGTCGAAGTTTGACATCTACAAAACGGGAGAAAACGAATTCAAGTTAGTTGATTGATTGAGTCCTTAGTAAATCACCCAAATGAGATACTAAGGCCAAGATCCAACACAATATTCTACAACTCGGGAGAGGGATGCCGTAACCCTAATTGCAGAATATTTGAAGGTAAGTGAATGATGATTCACTAATTTCCACCACGAAAAACGAAAAAGAAAGTTAAGTTTTTAAATCTATGAAAACTCCTAGATCCTTTGAGATTCATTGAAAATTTTAATGGCATGCTTAAATCTCGATATGCCCCTATTGTTTGTGACTGGGATGCCGAGGATCACAAAGCGGGTGTGAATAACCATGCAAACTGACATGGTGCCCTCACATGTTACGGTCACCTATTCGATGTTCCGGTAAACCACACATGCTCCACCGAACTATGACAAACATTGAGTCACCCTTTGCTACCTTTGCTTAGAACCATTTAGTGTGCCGGTTAACCACACACGCTCCACTAACGTCTTCGCAAGGGCACAAAGTGTAATTTCATGGAATTGCATCAATTCACTTTTGCCTAAGTAACTAAGATTGGGAATTTGTAAACCATTTAGTTACTTTAGTACTTCATTATACTTATAATGGAAGGTTTTGCCCTATCCTACCTGTTTGGCTAACGACCCTCCACTAGTCAAGAGTGCGGTGGGTAAGAGTGGATACCCATTCAATCGCCATTTTATAGGCAATTTCCTTAAACACCCCTTATAGACCAGCTTCGTGAATGAGGCCTACTAACGGTAAGACTGACTTTTACTCATACATATATATAGTGTTAGACTTTTAATGTTATATATAGTATAGGGTGTATTTTACGCTTTTAAAATATTAGGTGGTCAAATTTAATAATTATACCTTTAATTCAATTAAATTTTAAACCAAAACTTTTATGGATTTATTAAACCTCTTTTAATTATACACGTTAATTAATTAATAAAACCATAATGTAACAGCCCGAAATCTCAGGTATTGTTTAATTATGTTTTTGGGTGGTTTAAGAGGGGACTCGGCGAGTTGGAGCCTAGACTCGCCGAGTAGGATCGCAGACTTGGTCGCGGGTCCGCGACTGGACTCGACGAGTCTAGATATGGACTCGGCGAGTCGACGCTGTTCAGCAGAAACCCTAACCGTTCAGTTTGAATCGTATATAACGCCTCTTAGGCCGTCATTTTCCGTCTTTTGATCGATTGAAAGGAACCCTAATCATTGTGGACGTCTAGAGCAGGAGAGAAAGCTATTGGGACTTGGAGGAACTTGTTAGACAAGAAGAAGAAGAAATTGGTCAAAGGAATATCAAGGAGGATCGAGTCCTGAGGTTTGGGGGACACAGAGAGAACGTTCTCAGGTAATACTCGGATCAATTCTGTTAGTTAATGTGCCTATGAACCTAGGGTTTATGAAAAACCCATTTAGTGATTAGATGGGTTATTATGTTATTACCCAGATGTTATACCCACAGTAATGAGATGTTTAGACGTCCAGAGGGTCCCATGGTTGTATATCTTGGGACCATACGTAATTCAGGAAGCAGTTACTCGTCTGCATGGCATGGACTCGCCGAGTTGTTCTTCAGACTCGGCGAGTAGCTTGAAGATTTACTGGGACTCGCCGAGTTGTTCTTCAGACTCGGCGAGTGGAGTCGGGGTGGCCCCGTGATTCTTCCAGGAGTAACTCGTCGGGTCGAGGAGGGTACTCGACGAGTAGATAAGGAATCTCAGAAAGTTGGAGGACGTCCAGACTCGCCGAGTCGCCATGGTACTCGCCGAGTCCGGTCGAGCTGACCGTTGACCGTTGACCAGAGTTGACCTAAGTCTGACTTCTTAGGGATAGTCACACTTAGAAGAGATAAGTATTAATGAGTTATGTAATGTTATAGGGAGGTTGTAGCTCGTCGGTTGTGCACGAGTCATTTCAGGAGTTGCTAGCTTTCAGCATATACGAGGTGAGTCTTCTCACTATACTGTACCCGGAAGGGTTTGACTGTGTGACCGGAAGGTCGGATATGTTATGTGATATGTATGCTATATGTGGTAAGTTAATTGTTATATGTGCTATGTATGATATGTGGGCCGGAAGGCAATATGTTATGGGCCGGAAGGCGATTATGTTATGGGCCGGAAGGCGTTGTATTGAGGACCGGAAGGTCAGGGCCTGGAAGGGCGTATGTGTGTAAGTGTATATTGGGGAACTCACTAAGCATTTATGCTTACAGTTGTTGTGCATGTATTTCAGGTACTAGCGAGGACCGTGGGAAGGCGCCGGCATGATCGATACACACTGAAGATTGTCTTTATGATCTTGGGATTTTGAATAACTGTATTGACTGAATAATTAAACTATTTATGCCTTGTTTTTAATGGAAACAATTATGTTTTAAAATTAAAAAAAAAAATTGTTTGAAAAATTTGAGTTGTTACAATTGGTATCAGAGCCTTGGTTTGAGAGATTCGGGTGCACCTTCGGGGGTAACTGAACTCAAACCGAGGATTCGAGGAAACTTTTCAAATAAAGGCATAAACTTTTGTAAATGGTTTTGTGGTAAGCAAGAAAGAAGCAGTGTGTACGATCAGTCAGCGCCCGAACGGTAAAGATCCCCAAAATACCTTACAATATTATATGATGTGAATTGTTATGCATGCTAGAAGACTAGGTATTCATGATAGGACTAGAGTGGCCTGATTTGTGATGCCTTAGTCTAGGGAAGTTTGCTTATATGAGATGCTTTGCTAGTATGCGAGTAGATAGTATATATCAGAAGTAGAGTACTCACTATCCGAAGTTTGCGAAGGAGGACTTGGGATGAACACTGATGCGGTGTGGTCGGTAGTATTGGGCCCGTACTACCGAGTACACCGGGTCAGTGGAAAACCCAAGTAAAAATCCCTGGATATCGGGGACGGGGTAGGGTCGCGTTATCGAGTGCAATTACACTTGATGGAGTCTCTGATAGTTTTATGTTGTATTTCAGAGACATCATGGTTAGACCGCGTCACGGAGCGAGTACGAGCGGTGTGAGTGACGAGGATATTCGTCAGATGATTCACGAGGAGGTGGCGGCGGCGATCCGGGCTGAGATCCCGGAGATGTTTGGGTCTATCAAGACCACCCTGATGGAGACGTTCGACGAGCGGTACGCCGCATTGACTGAGGCTGCAACCGCTGCAGCTACCGCAGCTGTGGCCGCTGCTAGGCCACAGGGGGGTGACTCATTGCTGTTCGGAGAGTTCAGCAACACGAAGCCACCAGAGTTCGATGGGACGCAGGATCCGATTGCTGCGATGAGGTGGATCGCAGATATAGAGGGGTGCTTCTACACCTGTTCATGCCCGGAGCACCTGAGGGTACGGTTCGCTTTGAACCAGCTCCGTCTGGGAGCAAAGGACTGGTGGAAGTTCGTGACGGCGAACTTCACTTTGGCAGAGACTGCGGCAGTGACATGGGAGGGGTTCACTACCATGTTCAGGGATGAGTACGTTCCCCCGGTGGAGCGGGAACGATTGGTTCAGGAGTTCTTAACCCTCAAACAGGGTACTGATTCGGTGGCGGCGATCACGCGGAAGTTCCATGAGAGGGCGATGTTTTGCCCCGAGCTGGTGGCCACAGAGCAGGCTCGGATGAGCCGGTATTTGGGTGTTCTGAGGAGGGAGATCCGGGAGTTTGTGTCAAACTCCACTTACCATACTTTTACTGAGCTTCAGGCGAATGCCAGGAAGCGTGAGATCGAGTTAGAGACTCAGGCCAGGGAGGAGGCCGAGTCTCAGCAGGCAGACCGGCGGCCGGCTCAGTCTCAGCCGGCAGCCAATCGGATCAAGTCCGCCGATTCGAGGACGGGAGGTTCGAAGAACCGTACTTGCGTAAAGTGCGGTAAGGGTCACGATGGGGCGTGTCGAGCCGGTGCTTGCTACAAGTGTGGCAAGGAAGGACACATTGCTAGGGAGTGTCCCAAGGGATTTACGGTTTGCTTTCATTGCAACCAGACCGGCCATCGGAAGGCCGAGTGCCCTCAGCTTCGTCAGGGATCTGCACCTGTTGCCAGGACTACTGAGACTCGACCGGTGAAGGTCGAGGCCCCGAGGGCTCGTGGGAGAGCCTTTCAGCTGACTGCGGAGGAGGTCCGCGCTGCGCCCGATGTTGTGGCAGGTATGTCGTAATTCATGTATTTATTTTAATGTCAAGATGTTATGCTTATGTTATTATATGCGTAGGTACTTTCCTTGTGAACTCTGTGCCTGCTTTAGTGTTATTTGACTCGGGTGCGAGTAGGTCCTTTGTGTCCTTAGCCTTTAGTCAGCATATCGGCGTTAGTCGTGAGTCGTTGAATCGACCTTTGAGAGTTTCTATAGCTGACGAGAAAGTGATTTGTGCTACGGAGGTTCTTCGGGGATGTGTACTAGAGATTTTCGGGGTTGAATTCCCGATTGAGCTGATTCCTATTGCGATGGGGGATGTCTGTGTCATCGTGGGCATGGACTGGTTGAGCCGATTCGGCGCTGTCATCGACTGTGAGCGTCAGTTGGTGACCATACGAGACCATAGTGGGGGAGTTCTTTCGGTGTACGGCGAGGGTACCCGTTCAGGATCAGCTTTTTGTTCGGCCGCTAGAGCGAGGCAGTGTCTACAGCAGGGCTGTAAGGGTTTTGTGGCGTATGTGATGGATACGCGGGAGGTTTCCGAGAAACCGAAGTCAGTTGAGGAGGTCCCTGTGGTGCGTGAGTTTTCAGATGTTTTTCCCGAGGAACTGCCGGGAGTACCTCCTGTGAGGCAAGTAGAGTTTGGTATCGATCTGGTTCCGGGGGCCGCGCCTATTGCTAAAGTGCCCTATCGTCTTGCACCTCCAGAGATGCAAGAGTTGTCCTCGCAACTCTAGGAGTTGCTGGGGAAGGGATTCATTCGGCCGAGCAGCTCGCCATGGGGAGCACCTATTCTGTTCGTCAAGAAGAAGGATGGTTCACACCGGATGTGCATTGATTACCGGGAGTTGAACAAGCTAACGGTCAAGAACCGTTACCCGTTGCCGAGGATCGATGATTTATTCGATCAGTTGCAGGGAGCATCTTGGTTTTCCAAGATCGATCTGAGGTCGGGATACCATCAGGTGAGAGTACGGAATGAGGACGTCCAGAAGACAGCGTTTAGGACGCGATATGGGCATTATGAGTTTGTGGTGATGCCTTTTGGACTCACCAATGCCCCGGCTGTGTTCATGGATCTCATGAACAGGGTATGCAGGCCGATGTTGGATCGGTCGGTGATTGTATTTATCGACGACATTCTGGTATATTCGAGATCTAGAGAGCAGCATGAGGAGCATTTGAGGGAGGTCCTGGAGGTATTGAGGTCGGAGAAACTTTATGCAAAGTTCTCCAAATGTGACTTCTGGTTGCGGGAGGTCCAGTTTCTAGGACATGTGGTTAATCAGGAAGGGATATTGGTCGATCCGGCCAAGGTTGAGGCGGTGATGAGTTGGGAGGTGCCGAAGTCACCCTCTGAGATCAGAAGTTTCCTTGGGTTGGTAGGGTATTATCGGAGATTTATCAAGGATTTCTCCAAGATCGCAGTGCCACTCACCAAATTGACCCGGAAGGGTGTTGCATTCTCATGGGGGCCCGAGCAGCAGACCTCCTTTGAGACACTTCGCCAGAGATTGTGCGAAGCCCCGGTATTAGCCCTCCCAGAAGGGATGGAAGATTTTGTAGTATATTTCGATGCATCGATTTCGGGACTGGGTGCAGTGTTGATGCAGAGGGGTCATGTGATAGCTTATGCGTCGAGGCAGCTGAAGCCTCATGAGGCGAGATATCCCACGCATGATTTAGAGTTGGGAGCAGTAGTGTTCGCTCTCAAGATTTGGCGTCACTACTTGTATGGGGTTCGATGTACGATATACACGGACCATAAGAGTTTGAAGTATCTGATGGATCAGCCCAACCTAAATATGCGTCAGAGGAGGTGGTTGGATGTGGTCAAGGATTATGATTGTGAGATCCTGTACCACCCAGGCAAGGCTAATGTGGTAGCCGATGCATTGAGCCGCAGGGCGGAGAGCACTCCATTGCGAGACGTATGCTTGAGACTGACTGTGATGACTCCTGTATTGGATGATATTCGTAGGGCACAGGTTGAAGCTGTGCGACCAGAAATGCAGAAGAAAGAGCGAGTTGTGGGGTTAATCTCAGAGCTTGTTAAGGATAGTCGAGGGCTTATGACGTTTCAGGGTTGGATTTGGGTACCGTTCGCGGGCGGTACGCGTACTACTTTGATGGAAGAGGCTCATAGATCGAAATTCTCGATTCATCCCGGTGCTACAAAGATGTATTTGGATTTGAGGAAGGATTATTGGTGGCCCTGTATGAAGAGAGATGTGGCATGGTTCGTTGAGAGGTGCTTGACCTGCCGTAGGATTAAGGCTGAGCACCAGAGACCGCATGGCAAGTTACAGCCATTGGAGATCCCCGAGTGGAAGTGGGAACAGATCACTATGGATTTTATCACCAAATTGCCGAGGACTGCTAGGGGAGTTGACGCAATTTGGGTGATCGTGGATAGGTTGACGAAGAGTGCACACTTCCTTGCCATTAGTGAGAGTTCTTCAGCGGAGAAGTTGGCGGAGATATATGTGAGAGAGGTGGTATCTCGGCACGGGGTGCCGATCTCGATTGTGTCAGACCGTGATGTGCGCTTCACTTCCAGGTCTGGAAGAAATTCCATGAGGAGCTGGGTACTAAATTGCATTTTAGTACCGCATACCATCCCCAGACAGACGGTCAGAGCGAGCGGACAATTCAGACGCTGGAGGACATGCTCCGGGCGTGTGTGTTAGACTTCGGGGGTAGTTGGGACGCGTATTTACCATTGGCAGAGTTTTCCTACAACAACAGCCATCATTCGAGCATTGGTATGCCACCTTTTGAGCTGTTGTATGGTAGGAGGTGTCGGACCCCCATTTGCTGGGGAGAGGTGGGACAGAGAGTGATGGGCAGCACGGAGATCGTGCTCCAAACGACAGAGCAGATCCAGCAAGTGAGACAAAGGTTACTGACTGCCCAGAGCCGACAAAAGAGTTATGCAGACAGGCGCCGATCCGAGCTTGAGTTTCAAGTCGGCGACTTCGTTCTCCTGAAGGTCTCTCCTTGGAAAGGAGTGATTCGATTCAGGAAGAGAGGCAAGTTGGGGCCCCGGTATATTGGGCCATTTCGTGTGATTGCAAGGATAGGTCGGGTAGCCTACCGGTTGGAATTGCCAGCGGAGTTGGGTCAGATCCATGACACTTTTCATGTGTCGCAGTTGAGGAAGTGCATAGCCGATGAGTCGGCAGTGGTTCTATTGGAGGATATTCAGGTGGATGCGAGCCTGAATTATGCGGAGAGACCAGTGGCTATCAGAGATCGGAAGATCAAGGTTCTGAGGAGCAAGGAGGTACCTCTGGTGTTGGTTCAATGGCAACACCGTAAGGGATCGGAAATGACTTGGGAACTGGAACGTGAGATGCGGGAGCAGCATCCGGAACTATTTGCAGAGTGAGACTTCGAGGGTGAAGTCTAATCCAAGTGGGGGAGAGTTGTAACAGCCCGAAATCTCAGGTATTGTTTAATTATGTTTTTGGGTGGTTTAAGAGGGGACTCGGCGAGTTGGAGCCTAGACTCGCCGAGTAGGATCGCAGACTTGGTCGCGGGTCCGCGACTGGACTCGACGAGTCCAGATATGGACTCGGCGAGTCGACGCTGTTCAGCAGAAACCCTAACCGTTCAGTTTGAATCGTATATAACGCCTCTTAGGCCGTCATTTTCCGTCTTTTGATCGATTGAAAGGAACCCTAATCATTGTGGACGTCTAGAGCAGGAGAGAAAGCTATTGGGACTTGGAGGAACTTGTTAGACAAGAAGAAGAAGAAATTGGTCAAAGGAATATCAAGGAGGATCGAGTCCTGAGGTTTGGGGGACACAGAGAGAACGTTCTCAGGTAATACTCGGATCAATTCTGTTAGTTAATGTGCCTATGAACCTAGGGTTTATGAAAAACCCATTTAGTGATTAGATGGGTTATTATGTTATTACCCAGATGTTATACCCACAGTAATGAGATGTTTAGACGTCCAGAGGGTCCCATGGTTGTATATCTTGGGACCATACGTAATTCAGGAAGCAGTTACTCGTCTGCATGGCATGGACTCGCCGAGTTGTTCTTCAGACTCGGCGAGTAGCTTGAAGATTTACTGGGACTCGCCGAGTTGTTCTTCAGACTCGGCGAGTGGAGTCGGGGTGGCCCCGCGATTCTTCCAGGAGTAACTCGTCGGGTCGAGGAGGGTACTCGACGAGTAGATAAGGAATCTCAGAAAGTTGGAGGACGTCCAGACTCGCCGAGTCGCCATGGTACTCGCCGAGTCCGGTCGAGCTGACCGTTGACCGTTGACCAGAGTTGACCTAAGTCTGACTTCTTAGGGATAGTCACACTTAGAAGAGATAAGTATTAATGAGTTATGTAATGTTATAGGGAGGTTGTAGCTCGTCGGTTGTGCACGAGTCATTTCAGGAGTTGCTAGCTTTCAGCATATACGAGGTGAGTCTTCTCACTATACTGTACCCGGAAGGGTTTGACTGTGTGACCGGAAGGTCGGATATGTTATGTGATATGTATGCTATATGTGGTAAGTTAATTGTTATATGTGCTATGTATGATATGTGGGCCGGAAGGCAATATGTTATGGGCCGGAAGGCGATTATGTTATGGGCCGGAAGGCGTTGTATTGAGGACCGGAAGGTCAGGGCCTGGAAGGGCGTATGTGTGTAAGTGTATATTGGGGAACTCACTAAGCATTTATGCTTACAGTTGTTGTGCATGTATTTCAGGTACTAGCGAGGACCGTGGGAAGGCGCCGGCATGATCGATACACACTGAAGATTGTCTTTATGATCTTGGGATTTTGAATAACTGTATTGACTGAATAATTAAACTATTTATGCCTTGTTTTTAATGGAAACAATTATGTTTTAAAATTAAAAAAAAAAATTGTTTGAAAAATTTGAGTTGTTACACATAAGGGTGTGATTTGAACTTTTTCAAAACAATACTAGGGTTTTAGAATTTAACATTCATAATTAAACTCTTAATCAACTTTTAAATTCCAAAACTTGAGGGCAAGTTTTGAAACATTTCAAAACATTAGGGTTTAGAATTTAAATATACATCAAATTAAACTATTAATCCAAAAATTTTAATTCCAAAACTTGAGGGCAAGTTTTGAAACCTTTTTCAAAACAATAGGGTTTCAACTATTTAAATTTCAAAACTAAACTTTTGAGTTCTAATTTAAACTATAAAACCTAAAGGGATTAATTTGAAAGTTTTACAAACTTTGTCAAGAATATTCTAGATCACATAATTCAAATAAGGCAATTAACTATAATTGGTGGTTATCTAATTAGATCTCCTTCAAATTCTTGCAAGATAATGATCAAATAATTTTCATAACTTAACATATATCAAATAAGGTAACAATTATCTAATTAGATGACCAAAATCTTTTATTTTGACAAGGATAATCATAAGGGATTAACAAAATTCGAATTTTATTAAGTTTAAACAATTATGGCAATTATCCTAAGTTAAAATAGGTAAAAATCCCGAAAAGCCGCCTATCAGACAGCTAAACTCGCCGAGTCCCCTTATGGACTCGCCGAGTAGGGGCCTACTCGCCGAGTCCACAATGGGACTCGCCGAGTACATCAGGCAGGAGGCAAAAAACAATTTTTTCAAGCATGAACAAATTAACAAGGCATCAATACAAAAGAAACCAATCTAGGCTATGATACCACTGATGGGTTTTGGCTATAAGAACATCCTATGTGCTCATACAAACCCTAATGTTTGGATCTAGGTTTCTCTATTGTACATGCAATTCTTCCAAGACTATAAACCCTAATTCTACCATTCAAGTAATCATATTAACATAAGAATAGGTTTAAGATGTTCCCTTGATTGTTATGTAGTAATAACAATCCCAAATCTCCTTGTATTGACTTTAGAAAGTTTAGAGTCACAAATGTCACTCCTCTAATGGTTCACAAACACCATAAGCAAGAGGATGAAGAGGAGAGAGGATGGAGGCTGCCCAAAAAACATGTGAAACCCTATAAAAAAGCTTAACCACGTTTTTGGGTCATAAGGGTCATATATATAGTGAGGCTATTAGGGTTATCTAACAAGGAAACCCTAATTTGGATGCTTAAGCCCTAAGCAAACCATGGACTCCTTTCCTTAAAGGCCTTGGACGATTTCTAATGGGTTTCCCCATAGAATTCGTCCACTCCTTAATATAAGGCAATCCATATCCCAAATTGCAATTATCTTATAATTACAATTCAAGTCCCTTAAGTTTAATTAATCTCTTTTAGTCACAAACTTAATTCTTATTAATTTTTGACTAATATTAAACAATATGATTTCTCCTTTAATATATTATTCCCATAATATATTAACAAATCATATTTAATCCTTTCTCTTCATAATTCATCCTATCGAGTTGCTTTGGTGAAGGCAACCCAAAAGGACCATGCACCATCGGGTCAAGTATATACCAAAATAGTTATGGACTTAGACACTAATCCAACATAAAGTTGGCAACTTTATGGATCAATGAGGTCCCTTTGAGGTTTGGTGTGCTAGATCTATGGTTTTGTTGAGTTTTGGTCCCATGAATGAGATTTGGAACTCATCTTCACCATTTTTGACCTAATTAAGTTCAAGACATGCATTGGACATGAATGTCCATAATGAAAAGATTTTTATGTTGTTTTTGATGTATGAAAGCCCTTTTGAAAGTTGGAATGGATGACTTATTGGATTAAGGACTTAAGGCATTAGGATTTAGCATTAGACGTGGCTCACGAAGTGACACGGGGAGTGTCACTACGTGAGAGTAGTTTTTACATTATTATTTCGATGGACTGACCTCAATACGTGACCAAGGAAGGTTCATTTCGTGAGGTTTGCTAAGTGGGTCATCCGGGACAGAGTTGACTGAGTTGAATCGAGTTGAGTTGGAATCTGGCTGAGTGAGTTCTCACGACGTGACTAAGGACTGGTCACGACATGAGTGTCAATGGATGGAAATGTTAACCGTTGACTGTTGACTTTGAACGTTGACTTCGAGTGTTCACTTTTGGTGATTTGCTTGCTTTAGAAGGTTGACTAAGGGTTTACCTTGTATGGCTTGTTAGGAGGTGTATTTTACTTGTTTGTTGGCTGTGTGAGCTGTTAGCTGTGGATTTTGTCGGTGAGATGAGTATCCTCCTTGTATCCATGGATCGAAGGTACCAATGTCGGCCCAATATTCAGTTATGTAGAATGATAGTTGTTGTGATATATATATATATATATATATATATATATATATATATATATATATATATATATATATATTTGTGTTTGTATGATTGGGTTGAAATATACCTCAGGGCGAGGCACAATATGGCATGTCGGGTTGAAAGATAACCTAGGGCAGGGCCTATTATGGCATGTTCAGGGTGAAATATACCCCAGGGCGGGACACACAATCATACGATCGGGTTGAAATATACCCCACGACGAGGCCTCGGGGCGGGGCCCATACTTGCTTATTGGGTCGGAATATACCATAAGGCTAGGCCCAGTTGTATGTTTAGTATCTGGTATTTTGGGGAACTCAATATGTTTTATGGTTACGGTTTTATGGTATGTTTTCAGGTACTTACGGTTAGAATAGGAAGGGTCCGACTTGATCGCAACGTATCCATCCATGTTTCCGCCTTATGATGGTTTTGGGAGTGTACTCTGATAATTGATTTTTTTTGTTTTTTTTATGAAATACTTTTGAATAATTAGAAAAAAAAAACCGATAATGGATGTTTGGCTAAAAGATAACTAGTGTTTTGATCGAATTAAAAATAAAATTTTTAACTCGTAATTTTTGGGATGTTATAACCGTCAAGTCAGGTATAATGTTATTTAAAACGTAGAGTATAACAATTTTTTCTTTAAATTAGTAGATTTTTGTTCATTATATGCTAAACCAGTGTCTTTGAGGGGCCCTTTGATTTCATCTCATCCTAGAACCAAAATATATGTTTGAACCGAAATAATAAAAATGACCAAAATATTAAAGAAACCGAGGCCAGTAGTTCGTCCAATTTATCCTAGTAGTTTATAATATGTCCCTCATTTAAGATGAATGAACTTTCCCAAAAGAAATGTATAAAAAAGTCAACTTGTTTGTTGTTCGAGTACACAAGGTATAAAGGTATAATACATAAGAATGAAAAATATTATAATTAATTTAACAACGGTATTCTAGCTTAAATGTGAGTTGTAATAATTCCAAAGGGATTTGATTTGCTTCTTCTATCATAACAATTAATTAATCATTTGGTCGATGAATGAAATACGATATTTAACAAATCTTAATTAATTAGGCGTGTAGTTTATCTGTTTGTTATTTCCCTCTACCTACCAAGGAGAGATACATTTTTTCTGCTACATAATAGATCACGTTTTATTCAGTTTTCTATGAAGAGAATCAGTTTATTCAAGGAATGTCAAACACCCACGTATTATATGTCAATTTTCAAATCTCCTTAGGTGTAATTGAATCACTACATAAGATCAGCCGTAATAATTTTCTATTGGAAGTATGCGAATTGGAAAAAAAAAAAAAAAAAAAAAAAAAAAAGATAAATTAGGCATATTGGTTAAAAATCACTGTTTCAATTGCCCATGGAAGTTTCGGCTAATCGACCCTAAAATCACAAAATTTTGCGTTATTGATAAGTGGTAGTGGTGATTTATTAATGAAAAGGTCAGCCTTTGGAAAAGTGTCATCATTTACACACATAATCTAATACAAAACCTGCAACATATATCGCTAGAAAGACCTCAAACGGATTGTGGTGCAATATTCATAAGGTTGTTATAGCCCTTGGAGTTGATAGACAACAGATTTTTCAGCTCGTTCCAATGTGAAGATATTGTTCTGGAAAGAGGTTTGGTGTGGCTCAACTCCATTTCAACAAAAAATTCCTCATTTGTACAGGCATGAATCCACTAAACTTTGTCTCCTTACAGATGGTTTGTATATTAGTGGTTTCTCATGGCGATAGTACCACACACCATCTACTTCATCTGAATCGCAGGACTTATGAGAGTTGTAATATGGCAACAAATGGAGAATTCAAGGTAAGCTTCATGAGGTGCGTTATTGATTCCATGACTACTTATAAAGTTTGGGGTGTATGCTTGTCAAAGATGGTCCAGTTGAAGGTCAGGTGTTTTGTTTTCAGTGCTTCGCTGGACTGTAAATCGGTGGCTGCCTTATTGCCTGATAGAGGAGATCGAAATATTAATCAGTTGTGATCATTATGTAATAAAAGTCAAAAACAACCGAACACCTCCTGCTTCAATGCGATTTCATCCAACCCATCCATCAATGGATCTTTAACTGGTGTGAACTACCTGCTAGAAACTTCGCAAACATCTTAGAGTTCTTTGAGGTGTGGAAGTTGGGCTGAGTAGATGTCACAACCGGGTTGACCTACGGTACAATTCTCAGACCATAGATTATCTTATATATATTAATAATATCAATTACATTGATTAAATTAAAACCTATATGTCTTCGTGCAACCATTCCTTCCTTGCGTTGAACTTCTGTTTATCCTAGGAACATATACGATTTTCAAAACGCCAGCGTGATATTGGTGGGTTCACAGGTTTATGAATTTTGATAAAATTCTTCGAAAACTTTTAGCATCTTTGATTATTAATATGCTATTCTTTCAGAAGTTCCTTTTTTCCTAGGTTTCAGATTCGATGTTTTTGAAAAATCTTATTTTCGTTTCCTGAACTTATCCTTAGGATGTAGTATCTATTCTAATATTTTTTCATTAAGATCTTTCTTTCTTTTAGGATATACTCCCTCCGTCCCAATATTATTGTCCACAGACAAAAAACACATAGATTAAGCAAAAACATTAATTACCACTAACTTTATTTAATAAAATGACGGTTTTGTCCTTACTTTGCGTTTAATGTTCCATTAAATGCTTAGTTGGTTAAGTAATAATGATGGGGTATTTTGGTAAAAATGTTATTTATTTTTAAAAGTGAACTATTATTTTGGGACAAACCAAAAAGGAAAAATGAACTATAATTTTGGGACGGAGGGAGTATTACTTAACCTAACGTTTATAATTCTTATGGAATCTTTTTTAATGAATCATACAACTACTTGAAGGTGTCCCTCTAGGCAGTTTAAGTTATGATTTTTCCTAAACAGAATTACCATGATTCCCTATAATCGACACTATCGACTTATATATATGTTTCGCAAGACGCTTCATCGGACGTCAAGTGATATTATTTTTATACTTAATAAATTTTTTCTTCTGGGATTGTAGCTAGCAATTGCAGATGTGGATGTTAGCCCCATATAGATTTGTACATATCTTACTGGCTCTCGCAACATCATCAATATTAGGTTCAAGGATACCCGAATTTAATCCGGCTCACTAACATGTGTTTATTTAATCTTAAGCACGATTATTGCTTTATCTTTTCTTACTTTAATCTTTGTCTGATGAAATTATTTTTCCTAATTATCACTACATATCTACGCCTTACCATTATATATATATATATATATATATATATATATATATATATATATATATATATATATATATATATATATATCATGGTTTTAGAAAACAATAGACGTTAGCTAGTCGGACTGGGGTCTAGGATTAATCGGCTAGGCGGTGATTAATCGGGGGATTAATCGGAAACCATTAATTATTAAGATAATTATTAAAAAAAATTATAAATCTAACTTTAATCGTAAGAACATAAATAAAAAAGAATTGAAGATTAATAATAAGTTTAATAAGCACAACAATTTATCATCCAATTAGTGAGAAAATTTATTCAAATTTTAATATATCTTACGAAAAGAAGTAAATTTGGGTATTTTTGTATTTGAAAACATAGAAATTTTGAAATTTTTTGAGAAAAACTTTAAAATGTATTTTTTTTATATATTAGTTGAGCATTGAAATACTAAGAACTTTTGAAATTTTGAAAATTTTGGTTTAATATTTAAAAATTTTAAAATTTGGCTGATTAGGTTGCCTAGGACCGATTAGCACCGCCTAGCTACGAATTTGACCCTGTTTGACCAAAACCGATTAAGCCGACCGACTAGTCTGATTCATGTTCGATTGAAGACCGCCTAGCGATTAATCCCCGAGTAATCGGCCGCCTAGACCGATTTTTACAGCACTGATATATATATATATATATATATATATATATATATATATATATATATATATATATATATATATATATATATAGCGCCTGGGTTCCGGTTTGAATTATTTTTCCAATTATGCATACAGTCTTGGAAGACTCGGCAAGTTGTATGCCTCAAGTTGGTGTGTCGAGTTATTTTTGGTCATAAAGTTTAATGAGTCAACTCGGCAAGTTGAGGTGTCTCAACTCGACGAGTTGGCAGCTGGGAAGGAAACCCTAATTTTTAGGGTGTTGCACCTTATTTAAAGACCTTAAGTCCCTTGATTGGCCTCCTTACCAGCCTCTTCTATGCTGAAACCCTAAAATCGAGCATTTCCTTCCATTATTGAGTGTGTGAGCTCGGGGAGAACCTTGAGTGTTCATTTTTGGTGCTTGTTGAAGCAGCTAAGGAATTGAGAGTTACTTAGCTTTAATATGGTGTCTTGGATCTAGAATCACTAGCTCATTTGCCATGGTTTTGAAGTATCAAGTTCTAACCTTGCTTAATAATTGCTTAGATCTCTTCTTGGGTTAGATTGTATGGTTCTAGGCATGGTTGCGTGGTTGTTGGGGAAGTAGAGTGTCCCACGTGTTTATTCTTTCAAATCTATGATCTTCATGAGATCTTTTGGCATAAAGGTGCCAACTTTATGCTCTTAAGGGATTCATGCATTCATTAAGTCTGTCTTTTGGCTTCTTTTGACATAAAGGAGTTCTTCCTAATTTCAACTAGCTAGTAAGTGAATATGCTAAGTTATATATTATGAAAAGTAAATAGTTCTAGAAGGTTAGGTTTAGCTCTATTGCGCAACTCTTGTTTAAGTCAAATTGTTGTAGTGAGAGACCTTTCATTCAAAGAATTATCTAGTTTCTGCAATATGTAATAGTATTTGTAAGCTAGATAGAGGAGGTTAGTGAGAGTGTTGTGGAGTTTGCCTTAGGAAAAATTAGGATAAGAATTAGTGTTGGGAGCCTTATGTGTGAAGAGATTGTTGGATATGAAGTAACTTGGCTGAGTAAAGGCACTTCTTGGAATGTACGGATAGATGTGGAAGGTATTATGTTCCCGTACTACTCAAAGTAGAGGATTCGTACACGATTCAAGGAGGGTTGTAATGAAGTAGGGAGCTTGTGTAGTTACGATTTCCTGATATGCGCATTGATGATTTTATGATAGTTTTATGGTCTATTTTTTGTATGGTGGTATTGTGAGGCGGGCTAGGGAGCAGTTCCGGTGTTGGGGAGGGTTGGGGCTCAGGATCTGGAGTCGGGCAGCTTGATGACCAGACGAGGGACTTCATCTCGTCTGAGATTATGTGTAGTATCCTTGATCAGAATCATGTGATATTTGGCACGGTCAAGGAGGGTATTCTAGAGATTGTTGATGAGGGATTGAGGGCCTTTCGTGCTGAGATTTGGCTTTGATTGGGATGCGCTCTCTGAACTTCAGGGAGTTTTGGGCATGTGCAGCGCTAGATATACGGGGTGAGGGACCCCATTGGAAGCAGCAGGTGGTTGGTAGATGTTGCCAAAGCCTTCCGTATTAGTCGTTGTCCCGAGGGGGACAATGTCAAACTAGCATCCTGCCTCCTGAAGGACAGGCCATGTGATTGGTGGGAGGAGGTAGGGAATGCTATAGGAGATGATTTGGATATTGATTCGATGACATGGAGTGATTTCTCGATCAGGTTCCGACCCGAGTGTGCACCAGTGATTGAGGTGCAAGAACTGGCATGAGAGTTCCAGGATATCCGTCAGACTACTAAGAAAGTAATTGAGATCACCGCTATATTCAGGGAGAGGACACTTCTGGTTCTATAGTATGTGGAAGACGAAAAGATGAAGATGGCTCGGTACCATGAGATGCAGAGAAGTGATATTCGGCAGTTTGTTTTCCGATCGAGTTGCAAGAGGTTGGAAGACATTATAACGAGGGCTAGGGAGTGGGAGATTCACTTAGAGATGGAGAGGAAGAGGAAGCCAGATTTTGCTGCGAGTGTTGAGGGTTTGGGTAAGAGAACCAATGTATATTATTATAGACCGAGAGGCCAGCATGGCCGTAGCCATTGTGGAAAGTGCAACAAGATGCACAATGGAACATGCAAACGGGTGGGTTATGGCTACTTCAAGTGCGGTCGGACTAGTCATATCAGCAGATATTATACTGCTACCACCCCATCACTCTGGTATCAGATCTGATTTGCTTTCAACACAATCAGAGAGGCCACAAGAAGGCCCATTGTTCGAGTCTAGCTGTGATAGGACCGGTGTTAGCACTCATTCCTGCGACATTGAGGATTACTGATGGCCATCAGGGTTGGGCAGATGCGCTAGCGGCAAAGAGCAGGGTTTACCAGCTAACGGCGGAGGAGGCGCGTGCAACTCCTGATGTTGTGACAGGTATGTATCTTCTCCCAATCTCTTTATCTATATTAAACTGTTTCTTATGTTTATGTGTTTTATTTTAGGATCGTTCCTCGTGAACGGTATCTCTGCCTTGGTATTATTTGATTCGGGGGCTACCCAATCTTTTGTATCTCTTACGCTTAACAAGAGACTTGTTGGAGCTCCAGTGGAGCTGGATCGTCTCTTGATGTAGAGATTGTTGATGATAGGATGGTCAGGGTTGCGAGGGTTCATCGAGATTGTTCCCTTCAGTTGTTCAGTGAGTTGTATCTGATTGATATGCTACACATTCCTATGTGGAGGAACAAGGTCATCATGGGCACGGACTGGTTCATCCCTAATGGGGCATTGATCGACTACGAGCAGCAGTTAGTGCGGGTTCGTACCCCAAGTGAGGAGAGTTGGTGATTCTGGGCGAGAGACCGCAATGTGGACCGATTATGCGTCCAGCAGCGAGATCCATATGCAATCTTCATCAGGGTTGTATGGGTTTTTTCGCTTATTTCATGGATACCTGAGATTTGGGTAAGGTGACCTTGGGCGATGTGCCGATTGTGCGGGAGTATTTGGAGTTGTTTCCAAAGAATCTGCCTGGGATACCTCCTGAGAGGCAAGTGGAGTTCAAGATTGATTTGATTTCGGGAGCAGCTCCGATAGCCAAAGCCCCATATCAATTGGCTCGTCTTGAGATGTAAGACTTATCTACACAACTGCAGGAGCTGATAAACAAAGGAGTTATCAGGCTGAGTAGTTCGCCTTGTGGAGCCCCAATTTTATTCGTAAAAAAGACATACGGATCCCATTGGATGTGTATCAACTACCGGGAGTTGAATAAGTTAATGGTGAAGAACCGTTATCCCCTCTCGAGGACTGATGATCTTTTCAACCAACTTCAGGATACATCTTGGTTCTCCAAGATCGATTTTCGATTGGGTTACCATCAGATGCGAGTTAAGGACAAGGATGTGCAGAAGTAAGAATGTCAATGGGGGCAAACGGGAGGGATTGCATCCCCGACCCCCTCCACCAAAATTTCCCCTTTCCCCCGTCCCTGCCCCCGAAATGTTCTGCCTTCCTACCCTCGCCCCTGCCCCCGAATTCCCTTTATTACCCCTTCCCCTCCCCTGTTCCCCCGCACCCGATTGATTTTGGGTTGCCTTTTTTTGGCTAAAGAAGCTATTTTTAGGTAACAAATAATTATTTATAGCATAATTTTACATATTGAAAATAAAAAAGTTATGTCATCTTAAAAACAATATAATAACAACATAAAAACATGTTTTCTGATGAATTTTGGAAGCTTAAAATCATGTTATTGTTTATTATGCTTATATAACTAGTATATGTAAATATATGTATAATTTATTAGCGGGGTCCTCATGGCGGTTTCGGGATGAGGTTGACTTCCCCCGCCCCGCTCGCCAAAATTAAAACGGGGGTTAACTTTGCCCCCGCCATAGTCACCGCGCTCAATTTAAAAAAAAAATCCCCAGAACGGGACAGTCCCCCATGGGAACGGGGTCCCACAGGATTTTTTGACATTCCTATGTAGAAGACAGCTAGCTGGACTCGTCGTGGCCATTATGAGTTCGTGGTGATGCCATTTGGGCTCACTAATGCTCCTGCCGTGTTCATGGATCTCATGAACCGCGTGTGCAGACCGATGATGGATCAGTTTGTGATAGTCTTTATTGATGATATCATGGTTTATTCCAAGATACAGGAGTAGCATGAGGAACACTTGAGGGAGGTACTTGAGACATTGAGGATGGAGAGACTTTTTGCAAAGTTTTCCAAGTGCGAGATTTGGTTGTGCGAGGTGCATTTCCTGGGGCACCTTGTCAATTAGAAGGGTATTCTAGTCGATCCATCCAAGGTCGAGGCCACGATGTAGCGGGAGGTACTGAGGTCTCCATATGAGATTTGGAGTTTTCTTGGTTTGACTAGGTATTATCCGAGATTCAACCATGATTTCTACAAGATTGCTATTCCATTGAACCGACTGAGCAAGAAGTCGGAGACATTTCATTGGGGGCCAGAGCACCACTTCCTACCTTGCTGGTGGGTCTCGATGATTTTGTGGTCTATTGTGATGCTTCAATCACGAGTTTTAGTGCAGTGTTGATGTAGCAGGGTGGCATGATCGCTTACGTTTCGAGGCAGCTGAATCCGCATGAGGCAAATTTTACGACGCATGATTTAGAGTTGGGGGGGGGGGGGGGGGGGGCGGGGGGGTTCGCCCTAAAGATTTGGTGGCATTACTGTTGGGTTTTGAGCATTCTAACACTCTTATGGTGTACATGCAACTCTAAATACCTTGGATCTATGTTTTCTCTATTATACATGCACATATCAATTTCCAAGGTATTTATCCTAACTAGCATATTATGAAGTACAAGTAATATAGAAACTAGTAGAAATACATACCTCTTTGTTGGTGCTTGATTCCATGGAGCTCAAGAGCCTAATGCCCCAAATGTGACACCTCAAATGGTTCACACAACATCATATGCACGTGAAATAACTTAGAGAGAAATCATCACTTCATGAAATTGGCTTGCCCTCTTTATACACACATATTGGCCAATTTTTGCACAAGAATATGATGCTTATATAGTTGTTACAATTAGGGTAAACCCTAATTGTCATGGCTTTCCATTTCCTTGGATCCATGGGTTCAAATACACCATGGAGCATCCATGGAGTATCCTATCGGTTTTAGACCAACTTGATAATCCATGGAGCATTAGCCCACTATACAAGTGTGGATGATTTACTAAATTAGTCTTCTTTTGATCACTTAATTAATTCTCGATTAATTCTTAATATATTAATAATCCTTAATTGTTATTTCTCTCATTTTAGTCTATCCAAATGCATGATTCCATGCAACCCAAATGGACCATGCCAGGTCGGGTCAAGTATATACCAATTATAGTTATGGACTTAGACACTAGTCCCACAGTTTCCCACTTGGATAAGTCTAATAACTATTATTGCAAGTACGCCTTCACAACCCGATCAGCAATCGTAGCTCTTAAAAGCTGCTGCCGAACTCTGAACAAATCAATGACGTGTCCATTAGATATGTTATCATATATTCCTCCATTCTAGATATCGTATGGACTGAGACATGGATTATAATTATTCTCTCTGTCCATTTGTTTTTTCCTGATTTCCGATTTATGATGACCGACTAATTGAACAAACCAAATCAGTCCAGGCTTGGCCAAGCACTTAGGGGTGCCATCACTAAATCATCGAGGGGTCTACAGACGTCGCTTTTATCCCATTAAGGGTAAAAGGAATGGATAAACTTCGACTCATATGGTTGTACTGACTACTCTTTGAATAATACACAAAGGCACGTTTTATAACATCGAGTTACCAATGCGTTTTCGTGCAATCAATGTATAACCAACTCATAGTCAACAACTCATATCTCTAGGTTTGAAGAATAAAAGATATCATCGTCTCATGATTCACTCATGATAAAATCCATAAGTGATTCAAATGAGCGTGGGTTGAATCCAATACTCAGAACTTATGAGCACTCATGAATGTTGTAGCAACTCTTGCTATGTCTAATGCACATTAGACAAATCTTACAATCTAGATTCATGACAGTCTTGATTCATATCTACTTCCAACATATGACCGACTGGGGATGATTTGAATAACTTAATTATTCGAGAAGAATGATCTAATTATTCTGGATGTCAAAACATGCAAAGTGAAACACAGAAAGAATACTAATCTTGTATGGACTCAACACTTGGAGTGTAAATAAAAACTCTTTTATCTAAGCACCATATTGATTACTCATTATTCATTGTTTCAATTATCAACTTAATAATTGAATTGAAACAATAGTCATGTCATGCACCAAGCATGCATACTATGTTCGTCCAAACAATGGCTATGACATACTCCAAGTATGCACACTATGTTTACATATGGTCTTCTCTTTGTGAAATAGATCAATTGACATTATTTCAATGATGCTTGTTTCAAAATTCCAATCCTTATTGTAAATGTAAAAATACAAACTCTTGCAATCTACTATAATATGTTAGATTCTAAACTTATATGCAATGATCCCCTTGTAATGACTATGTACAGAAGTCACAAAGTCTTGGCAATAGACATTACAGAGTATTCCAATGGAAAGCAATTCCATGGAAATGAAGTCTCAAATTCAAAGTACATTCCTTTGAACATCCTTCTTTGCATTAAGTTCTTTAATGTTGCACAGATTCAAAGAATAACTTCCACCTATGGAAACAATTCCATATTGCCATTTTGACTATCATTTCTGAATAAGAGTTGCCTCGTTCAGAATTTGTCAATATGGTCCTTACTCTATACTTCCAATTGTCCATGAGTAACCAATCTTTGGTAAACCTCAGATTGTCCTCGACAATTGCTTAATTATTTTAGTCATATCCTGTTCTATTCCTTTTTCCCACCTAATGCCCTAAGCATTTGGAAAATTTAGAATGGATAAATATTATAGCACATGTAGTCGAACCTATATCCAAAGCATATGGGACATGATTCATGCTATAAAATTTTTATTTTCCATGCTCTCACAATTCGAACTTTAAAGAGATATGCCATAATCATAATCAAATTTTGAGAACGCAACATATATGGAATGTCCTTATATTGAACCATTCCAACATAACATTCATATATATCCTTGACGAAAGTTGATTAAAATCTCAATCTAAGCTTGTAGAATTGGAATGAAGTATAAAATCCTCTCCCTTAATTATAGCAAAACAACCTTTCAAACCCGAATTGCAACTTTTGTTTTCTATAATTAACATTGCTAACTTGCAACACTTAACATAATAATCATGCTCCCACTAACATGATGATTATTAGCATAATACTTATGCTCCCACTAGCTCTGACGTGTATTCGGAAATCAGTTGGACTTCTTCAAATCAATACTTTATTGACTTTCTTACCAAAGTTCAGATTTCTGAATGGAGATGCTTTGATAAGACTTGATCAAAATCATACAACTTTCCTTAGATAGCTCACATGTTTCTCTAGACCTTTTGCAATTCTCACTAGTTGGTGTGCCGGTTAACCACACACGCTCCACTAACTATATGAGAATGCAAATATCACAACTGCTATCTACTTAAAATCTTCTTAGTGAAAGCGTTTCCTCACCATCACTTTCATGAATCGAAGAGAAACCTTATGACACTTAGATTTTATGGTGTATTTGTTCCTATCCATGTGGATTTGTCAAAACAATAATCAAAAGATAAGGTTAGTGACAAATCCAAACCCAAATGGACTGAACTTGTTCAATCTCAATTTCTTGCCACCCGTCAGCACAAGGGCCTAGCATTGCTTCCAGGTTGTTATGCAAACAATTGAAAACATGTAGAACTCAAATCTATAGCCAACTTAACTAGAATGGGCACAGAAATGTCAACACGATGGGTTATAAACCTCTAGTTGTGTGCTAGTAATGAAATACAGGTTTTATTCTTGATTACTTCTTGAAACATTCAAGACCTTTAAGACTCCCACTGTCCTCTTGACATATAAGACTCTCTTGCCAAATATTCAAGAGATAGTGCAGATTCTTTATCAAGACAAACACTTCACACAATTGGCCTAAGTTGGTCTTTGTTTTATCCAAAACATCACAACTTACCAACTTTAAATATACAAGAGTAGAAAACCTTATACTCTTACATTTGACTAGTGTTAATAACCTTCTTTAAGATGTGTCACTCAACTTACAATCATGGAGTATGACTCTAAGAATTGTTTTTGGAACGAAGTATAATTTATGTTTTGATTTAAACATTTAACCAATTCATGATTCCTCTCCTTAGCCAAACAAATGAACTAAGGTATCCTTAGAGGATCAATTATGATATGGTTTCATAATCTCTAAGATAATCATAAAACAAGATACTCAATCACTCTCCCATCTCTTCAGATTGGAGAAAATTTTATCTTCCTCCCTTATTTGATTCTTCTTCTCTGTTCTGTCATACACTGAAACTTTTCCAAAGCTTCATAATTATACTTAAACTTGTAAGTATAACCATATTTACTAAACGTTAGTAAATCATGAGTAACAGTCTTATCGATCTTTTGTGGTGGGCTTGACCAGTGCACAAGAATGTGTACTCGATCCCTTAGTACTTCACTTGACTCACATATACATGCGAACAAAGGATTAGTCTTAATTTTGAAAAGATATATATTCTCATTCATCATACTATTCAACTTGCATGATTTCCAAGTTTCTATCCAACTGAAACCTTGGGTGATTAGAATCTTTCCTTATTTGTTAAATTATGACACTACCACAAATGAAAGAATCAAATCCATTTACCAATATTGGTTATCAATGGAAACATATAACCAACAATTTTTCCGCAAATGCCATTGTAAGGATTCTTAAAAAAATAAATAAAAATAAAATTTTTCTTTTATTTTAAAACTTGCGGAATAACTTATCCTAACAATGAAAATGCATATGAAAAATTGTTGTTACCTATTCATAGCAACATTTCATAACTCTTATGCAGTGGCTCAAAATTCTAGTCATCTAACCATGCGATCAGAATTGGCACACTCTTTCTTTAAGCTTCCTTTGATTCTTCCAAAAATCAAAATGCAATTACATTGCATTATGTATTAAGAATCTCCAAACAGGATCTTAATAGAGTTAGATAATAGGCTTTACCTTAAGTAGAGTCAAACATTTGACTTTACTATCCTTATGTACTTTTAGGTAAATTCGGCAGCTTCGCAACTAATGCCATTTCCTTTGGCAAAAGAAACATCTGGACTCTTTGGAAATGGTACACGAGACTATCACGGACTTAGCCTTTCGCTTTACCATTAGGTCAAACGACTTGACCATGGTCGATCTCTTTCCATTGGGAATAGAATGTTTTTCTGGACTTCTAGTGTTATCATTGTTAATGTCCATGAAATTTTGGGAAGTATATCTTCCAATCTAATTTGTTTTACCAATACTCCAAATCATTGATGATTCAACATCATCAAGAAAATAGGTAAGATCATTAAGGGTCATGTCGTGATCTGTCATCAGGGAGTGACTGAAGAACCAAGTCAACAACCAACTACCTTGAGACTTCGACACGCGACTCTCCCGGATTGTCAATATGTGACTTAACCTCTAAGATTAAGCGCATATAGACTTTGCTTGCCAATAGGGATTGAGTGACTTAGAACTTATCAAGTCTTGAAACTTGTGGGATAGGGAGATTTATTGGAGGGGTGGAGAAAGTGAATTATGATTTCAAGTCCCATTAATGCACACAAAGGGATTGATATTTCACCTTGATTTCCATTTGGGATATCATCTTCTTTAGGAAATCTTGTTCATAAGGATTTGGGAAGACCATAGATATATTAACAAGACATCTATAATGGGAGAAATTCAAGTTAGTTGAATTAAAGTCCTTAACATAAGACCCAATATGAAATATTAAAGCTAGGATGCAACAACCTATTTATAACCGGAAGAGGGATGCCGTAATCCAAGCTATAAAATAGTTGAAGGTAGGTAAATGACGATTTACCAATTTCCACCATCAAAAAGAAATATAATTAAGTTTTAATTGGATTTGAAACTCCTAGATCTTTTGAGATACATTGAACTTTCAATGGCATGTTTGAATCTCGATTGTGCCCCCTCAAGTTTTGACTAGGATGTCGAGGATCACAAACAAGGTGTGAATAACCATGCAAATTGACTTGGTACCCTTAACTTTACCACCTAATCGATGTGTCGGTTAACCACTCGTTCGGCTAAAGACCCTCCACCAGTCAAGGAAGTGGTGGGTGAGAGTGGACACCCATTAAACTGCCATTTGATAGGCAGTAACCTTATACCCCCCCCCCCCCCCCTTATAGACCGGCTTCGTGTATGAGGCCTACTAATGGTAAGACTGACTTTGTCTTATACATATCTATATAATTATATTATAATAATAGTATAAGGGTTGAATTTTAAACTTTTAAAATTCTAAGGTTTTAATTTGGAATTATAGTATTAGAGTATAAGACTTTACAAATTCCAAAACTTGAGGGCGAGTTTTGAAACTATTTGAAGACTTTTCATTTCATAACTTATGAGTTTAATATACGTTAAAATGAAGACTCTTCATTTTATGTAACTCCTTCTTCTTTAATAACAATTTGAAAGAAGTGACTCTTAAACATCCATTAATTGAGGACAAGTTATGGAGTTATAAAACAATTTTATTTAAAAAGACTCTTCATTTTTGTGTAACCTATGACACATTTATGAATTTTAAGATTCATAAATATGACTTTTCACATAACTTGAAGACAAGTTAAAAAAACATATTTTATGAACTCCTTTTAGATTAATATGGATTGAAAATAACTAACACAAATTTTTTTTATTAATCTAAATCAACTCATAAACAAGGTAACACAAAAAAAAACTTTTGGTAATCCATAATTTGAGGACAAATTATGCAGTCCATACAATTTCATTAAGATTAAGAATTATACTAACAAAACAATTTGTACATAATTCCTATGATCTAACAAAAACTCATAAGCATGAATATTCATAATCAACAATTTTCAAGAATTACATAAACATATATAAAAACTTGAAACTTTGATTACATCATTGAAATTGGTTTAACATAATCATTACCACATTAAAAACAGGTTTTATAAGTCCAAAACAGTTAAATGTAATGATTCTAGACCAATTTCAGCACCAAAACCCGAAAATATGCACTCCGGGCTACCAACTTGCGAGTGCATGAACTGACTCGGTGGTTTGGTTAAAGAAAGGCATGGACACGTCGAGTTCCATGATAGACTCGGCGAGTCAACTGGGCAGTGAGCAGAAAATTGATTTTTTTTAGCAATTTACATCAAGTATAAAGAAAACAAGCCTAGGCTCTGATACCACTGTTGGGTTTTGAGCATTCTAACACTCCTATGGTGTACATGCAACCCTAAATACCTTGGATCTGTTTTTTCTCTATTATACATGCAAATATCAATTTCCAAGGTATTTATCCTAATTAGCATATTATGAAGTACAAGTAATATAGAAATTAGTAGAAATACATACCTCTTTGTTGGTGCTTGATTCCATGGAGCTCAAGAGCCTAGTGCCCCAAATTTGACACCTCAAATGGGTAACACAACATCATATGCACTTGGAATAACTTAGAGAGAAATCATCAATTCATGAAATCGGCTTGGCCTCTACATACACACATAGTGGCCGATTTTTTCACAAGAATATGATGCTTATATGGGTGTTACAAATAGGGTAAACCCTAATTGTCATGTATTTCCATTTCCTTGGATCCATGGGTTCAAATACACCATAGAGCATCCATGGAGCATACTATGGGTTTTAGCCAAACTTGATAATCCATGGAGCACTAGCCCACTATACAAGTATGGACGATTTACACAATCAACCCATATATTTAATTAGTCTTCTTTTGATCACTTAATTAATTCTAGATTAGTTCTTGATCAATACTAATTAAATAATCTTATTAATAAGTTATAACTTATAATATATTAATAAACCTTAAGTGTTATTTCTCTCATTTTAGTCTATCCAAATGCATGATGCCATGCAACCCAAATGGACCATGTCGGGTGGGTCAAGTATATACGAATTATAGTTATGGACATAGACACTAATCCAACAATTACCTCTATGGGGTTGGTTGTACTAGTTAGACGGACCATAAGAGCCTAAGGTATTTGATACATCATCCGAACCTGAACATTTGGCAGCATCGTTGGTTGTATATGATGAAGGATTATGATTTTGAGATTTTGTACCACCCCGGGAAAGCGAATGTGATGGCTGATGCACGCAGCCGCAAGACAGTCGTGGCTCCAATCCGAGATCTATGCTTGAGGATGACCGTGGTTACTCCGTTGTTGCAGCAGATTCGTGAGGCATAGGTTGAGGCTATGAAGGAAGAGCACCGGAAGTGTGAGAAAATTGTTGTTCAGGTGGCTTCGTTCGATTATAATAGCCATATACTATTGACCTTGCACGGGAGAGTCTGGGTTCCATATTGGGGCGAGGTGCACCAAGTTCTGAGGGTGGAGGCTCACAAGTCGAGATTCTCCATTCATCCCGGGGTGACGAAGATGTATATGGATCTTCGCTAAGACTATTGGTGGCCCTGCATGAAGCGCTATAGCATGGTTTATGGAGCGGGGCTTGACTTGCAAGAAAATCAAGGCCAAACACCAGCAACCTCACGGAACCAACAATCACATCGACTTTGAGTTCAAGAGACTCCTTCATTACATTCACATTTTCGACAAAAAGTTCATGACGTTCCTTTGCAACATCACAAAGATTTTGAACTTGATAATCAAAACACATTGAATGAACAACCAATCATACTACTTGTTTCTGCTCTACACCCTCAATAAGATTTCACAATCATGATTCTTGAGCTTTCAACAAATAATACATTTTGAACCTAGTCACATAATTCTTCCCTTTAGTATCTATTGTAATTTAAAGAAGAGAATTGGTATTTGAGTTTAAAATTTTGTCCTATTTACATGACATGATTAGTTCATTAGGAATATCTTCTTCTTTTGGATTGAATTGAAGATCGGCTAACGAAACCATGACATCTTCGTCATCAGCTTCGTCACCTTAAAGGGACTTCTCAGTTGATTAAGAGGAGAAAAGAGTGGTGACAGGTCCTTGCATAACACCAAAATATGTTAGTGAGATAGGAGAAACAAAAAGAGAGGTAGGAATGGGTGATGTTAGTGGAGTTAAAACTATTGAAGTTGTAATGGAAGTTATGACAATAGATTCGTTATTGATCATTTCTTCATCTATGTTGACATTTGTGTCCTATTAGATAAGTGCATAGTGATGTCTGGAGTTTCGACCACCTCCTGAGTAGAATCAGTATTCAAAACCCCGGATGGTTTGACTAAAGCCTTGTCAGGGACATTTTTTTGTTGCTAATAACCCGAATTGATGTGTATATGTGCATCAGATATGTTTACAGTGACACTAGGAATCCTTGTCTCCTCGAAAGTCAACTTGACATGAGTATCTTTTCGTGGTGAACCTATAAAAGAATCCTCGATTCGAAGGTATGACCTTTCTGTATCATTATCATTCTCAGTCTCGACTGTTACTTCCTCAAGTAGAACTCCACCACGAACATTCTTTGTC
Source organism: Lactuca sativa (assembly GCF_002870075.4). Taxonomy (NCBI): domain Eukaryota; kingdom Viridiplantae; phylum Streptophyta; class Magnoliopsida; order Asterales; family Asteraceae; genus Lactuca; species Lactuca sativa. Next base: position 217,988,150 of record NC_056626.2, on the reverse strand, counting down.
TTCTTTATCTTTTGTTCAACATCGATAGCTTGATGCTTCTTTATTGCTGGTGAACTGGGACTTGAAATCTCACGAATAATAACTCCCTTTCGAATACACTATAAGTTCTTAAATCTTCTTTAATCACCCTTTTTCCCATCTGGTTTACTTTACTGTGGAATTGTCTCTTCACTTGGAACAGAAGTTTCGACACCTTGATTGCAATTGTATCATCAATTGGCTCAGGCTATTGAGTTGGTTTCGGGATTGCAGAATCATAAGTTATTTTTGAGGGTTTCTTAGTTCTTTTGAGAACCCTAGTTTTCGTAGGTTTGATGTATTTTACAAACTCCTTTATTACTTCGGGTTGTTTCTCAATATGTTTCTTCTTCTGATATTTTGACTCTTTTTGAGTAACCGTGGTGGTAAAACAGTCATTGTAGTGGTAGAATCAATCGAAAGCAAGTAATTGATCAACAAAGGATCGGTTGGGTCAACCAACTTAAGCATCGAATTAGGAATTCGAACAACATTGGGAAAGACATTAACATCATCCATAGAAACCCTTAGAGCAGCTATTGTTGGAAATTCAACAGATTCAATTCCATCAGGAATGAGAATATTTTCCAAATTGTAAATTTCTTTCAAAATAGGTCCCCAAAACTGAGCACTTGATACTCTTGTTGCTAGTTTCGTGTGAGACATTGAGATTCCAAATTCTTCCCATAAGGGTGATGCATAATCAACATTAAGACCATAGTATAACCCCGACACTACAAAATATATATTTCAAGCTTGGCATTCTCGAGCTCGGAGCTTCTTCCTGTCAAACATGTCAGAGCTATCCCAAACAGGAAACTCCAAACACATGGATCTTTCGCTTTTCTTAGTTGGATAAGAACCTTCACAAGTTTCGTTACCAAGTAAAGGCAATTTCGTCTGCATGGAGGCTGGGCGTATTTGCTTATCGGATTGTTAAGCGAAATCATGTGCCAAAGAATGCGAAATCTAAGTTTTGAGTTGGCAATACGAAAAACCTCAAGTATTTCTATTTTTTGTGTGTCAAAGAATGAGGTAGAAGCATTAATAAAAAATAGTGAGTATCGTTTGACTTGAAGAGAGATGAATAATTGCTTGTTGGTGTCGCCTGAATTATAATCAAATACACATTGATGAGTATCGAATGGACTCTTTTTCTTTTGGTTTCGAAGGTGGATTTAATTTTACTTAAGATCACAACTTAACATAAGTGTGATTTTGTTGTGCAAAATTACATGGATGACCAGTGTAGTCAAAAACAAGTATGGTTGGTGATGATTATAAGTAACAAAAGTTCATAGAAGATAATCAAATGAAAATCTCATTCCAAAGAGTCTTTGAGGCTTTAAGGACAACATGATGCATCATGCTTCTAGGGCAAATTAACTAGTACATAGTTTTGAGTGATACATGTTCCCTTCATGATTATTCTCATTTAGCATGCGAAAGAGCATCATGTTGGTCATTGAGATTCCAACGAAAATATTTTTTCATTTTAAAAGAAAAAACAAATTTAAGAAAATGTTTTTGGAGTTGTGATTTTTTCTTTTAAAAAAATAGAAACAAAAATAAAAGAAAATCTTTTTGGATTTTTTATTTTTGAAAAAGCAAAAACAAAAATAAGAAATTCTTTCTGTATTTTTGATTTTTGAAAAACCAAAAAAAAAGAACTTTAAAACGTTACCTAGATACTTTCGATCCATAAGTTAATAGTCATCAAGAAAAGGTTGCGTGTCGAAGGTGTTGCATCAGATGTGAATTGAAATCCTATATTGAATGATTCAGTAGGAAGTCGAATGCAAATGCAGTCGAACGCTTAACATGAACAGTAACCTCTAAATAGAACACCAACAGTCGAAAGTGAATAAAACACACGAAAGTTTTACCCAGTAAACGAAAGTAATAAAGGAAATCAAAATTAAGGTAAAACAAATGTTCAAGTGAATTTCAAGAAAAATATGGAACACAACATGTTTCATCATTCCCTGTCCATTCAAAATCCTTAAGAATGATTTTTCATCTAAAGGTTTTGTGAAAATGTCAGCAAATTGATCTGTTGTTTTGACAAAATGGACGTCAATGTTTCCATCTTCAGCGTGGTCTTTGGTAAAATGATAACGAAGAGCAATATGTATCATTTTTAAATGTTGGACTGGATTATAACAAATGTGAATTGCACTTTGAGAATCGGAGTATAAAGGTATTTTCTTCATGTTGATTGCATTGTCTCGCAATTGGCTTTGAATCCTAATCACGTGTGATGTGCATGCAACAACAGCAATATATTCTGCCTAAGATGTCGAAATAGAAATACAAGTATTCTTTTTTAAATGCCAACTTACAAGTTTCCCATCCAAAAATTGACACCAGTTGTGCTCTTTCGATCCAATTGACATTGACCTTAGGTACGCATCAGAAAATGCTTGGATAAAAATTCATGTCTTCGATGGATACCGCAAGCCTAACGAAACTATATGTTTAAGGTAAGATAAGATATTCTTGACTACATTATAATGGGGTTCTCTTGGATTCGATTCTTCCCTGACACAATTACATACAATAAACATAATATTAGGTCGACTTGCAGTTAAATACAAAAGCGAATCAATCATGCACCTATACATCGTGAGATCCACAATAGGCTCATCCAACGAAGGGCTTAAGCAAGTGCTAACAACCATAGGGACTTTGACTTTTCTGCTATTCGTCATGCCAAACCTTTCAAGAAAGTTTCGTGTATATTTCTCTTTATTGATAGAGATTCGTTCCCTGCTTTGACGAATACTTAACCCAAATAGTTATTAATTTTATGCAGCGTTATCATTTCGAATTGACTTTTCATTAATTCTTCAAAATTCTTAGATAATGAAGGATCAGTCGAACCAATGATAATGTCATCGACATAAATTTAAACGAGCATCAGATGACCCCCTACTTTCTTTTGAAATAAAGTAGAATAAACTAATCCTTATTTAAATTTAGCGATTTTCAATAAATTTCGAAAACACTATCGGTACCCATCTGAAACCTCTACTTCACAGAGAGGTGGCAGACGCAACAACAGAGGAACAAATCGCTCATGTTGGACAACATCCCAAGCACATAGTGGCCAACACAATTACAACAATAGTTTTTGCCAGTTATGTAACATTGTAGGGCATTAGAATCAAGATTATAGGTAATTATCCAAGTTTCTGAAAGACAAAAACATTGCCATCAGTAACCTTGATTCAACAACTCCTATACCAAATGTCACAACATGTATTCCTTCAACTTGGTTTTTGATAGTGGCGCCTCAAATCACATCACCTCTAATCGATCTACATTTCATAATATCTCTGAATATGGGGGAACTGGTGAAATAATACTTGGTGATGGTAAAGGTCTGAAAATATCTTATGTTGACATTAAACACATTAACACACCAATCAAAACCTTATATTTACCAATTGTGTTATGTGTTCCAAATTTACATTGAAACCTTTTATATATTGTTCAATTGTGTAAGAACAATCGGGTTTCTATTAAATTTTTTCCCACTTTATTTTTTATTTTTACTTTTTTGTGAAGGATCTTCGCACAAGGAATTAGGGGGGGGGGGGGGGGGGGTTCTTTTAGAAGGCGAGAACCTTGAAGATTTTTACTATGCTAATCTCCCATCCATTTTGCAACTCAATGTAACCACCAAAATCTATCCATTCTCCTGACACACTAAATTAGGTTATGCATCCATCAAAGTCTCTTGTCTTAAAGATAGTTTTTAGTTCTAATCAAATTTCTTATTCTTGCATGCATTTTTCTTCTTGTTAAATCAATAAAATCCATAAGCTACCTTTTGGTTCAAATTCATTTGTTGTTACAAAACAACTTGAATTAACATATTTTGATGTGTAGTTCTTGTTCAAACTTTAATTGACAATTTCACTTATTATGTCATTTTTGTAGATTACTACTTGAAATATGTTTGGCTCTATCCTATGAAATGGAAATATGATGTTGCAACACTATTACCTAAATTAAAACTCCTTGTTGAGAATTTCTTCCAAACACTACTGGTATCAATCTTCATTGACAATGGTAGTGAATACTAAGGTTTTGCACAGTTTCTACATGCTCATGACCTCTCTCACTTCACCACCGCACCACATACTCATGGATAGAATAGTGTAGCCGAACAACGACACTGTCATGTGATTGAGACTTGACGTCCTCTCCTTCACTGTGCCAAATTACCACTTACCTTTTGGTCTCTTGCGTTTGAAACGACTGTCTATATTATAACCAACCACCAAACTATACCAAACTCAAATCCTCTTGTTTTCTTTGCAATCCATGGATAAGGCCTTACACTAACTCCAAGCTTCAACCACGATCAGCCCTATGTCTTTTCCAAGGTTAATACACTTTAAAATCTTCTTACAAAGGTTTTGAGCCTACCACATGCTGCCTATACAACTCTCATCATATGCAGTTTATTGAATCTCAATTTTCTTCCCATTCTTCTTCCCTCACCCTACAAACTGCCCATGATTTCTTTAAAATCTCACCAACTACTAATGCATCAAACTCCTTTTCAGCAATCGATTCATCAAAAATATCTTCATCTTAGGGGCTGTTTGTTTTTTATGCGAAGATCTGGGCAACCACTTTTGTCTACGCCGTGCAGACAACGCGTAGACATGTGCCCTCGTAGAGTGTTTGTTCTTTGGAAGTGTGCAGATCAAAAAACATCTGCGCGAGGTCTTCTTGACGCAGACATGGACCACTGTCTTCAAAGGTCTTCAGACCTCATTTTTACCTTAAAAAAAATCCACCAGTTTTTTTTCTTTCTCCTTTTTGCTGAAAAAGCATTTTTAATATTTATAACGGGAAATTAAGTTTGAAAAAATAATTTATTTCAACAGTTGCAGATGTTAAAAACAAACAGTCTTCTTATTGCAGACTGCAGACATTTGGTCCACCTCTTCTGTCGCAGAGGCTTGCAGATGTGATCCGCAGACTGCAGACATTTTGGCTTCAAAAAAACAAACAACACCTTAGTGACTCCTACACCTCATGTCCTGCCACACCAAATACCATGTCCAGATTCACCATCCTACCCTCTAACCCTACCTCTCAACCAACCTCACCAATGTCAGATATATCTCCTCAGCCTATACATCAATCTAATCCACATACCCTTCCATCCACACTGTTAGTTCATATATCCAATCCTGTCTAAGATTGCACCAACTCCTGTCCTACCCTAATTGACTCCATTTCATAAGATGATAATTCTATTTCTCCACCCACCTTCTCTCCACCACAACGAACCAGAAATAAAAAACTCAAAATACTTTTGTTCGTCTTTCATCAATTCCATCATCTTCATGTTATCCCTTCCAACATTGAACCAAACACCTACGCTCAAGCTCACAAAATTCCCAAATGACGGCATGCCATGGATCAAGAGTTTAATGCACTAATGCAAAATAGAACGTGGGAATTAATTCCAAAAGCTTCTTACAACCCAATTAGATGAAAATGTTTATTCCTAGTCAAAAGGACTCCCAATGGTACTATTTCAAAATTCAAAGCTCATTGGGTTCCTTTAACAATACGGGAAGGATTATTTCAACACATTCATTTCGTTAACAAAACCAATCACTATTGAACCATCATCTCTATTTCTCTCTCTCTTTCTCCTTCTCTCTCTCTCTCTCTTTCTCTTTCTCTCTCCTCTCTCTCAAAACTAACCTTTAAAACAACTTGACGTGAACAGTGCCTTTCTTCATGGAACTCTATATAAAGAAGTCTTCATGTCTCAACCACCCAAATTCATTCAACCTAAATTCCCAAACCACATATGCAAACTTAGAAAGTCTCTGTATGGCATTAAACACAGCACCGAGAGCATGGTACATGGAACACACATCTTTTCATCATACTTATGGTTTACAAAGTCTATGGCAGATGTCTTTCTATTTATCTATAATCATGACAACAATTTGTGTTTCTTTATGGCATACGACAATAATATTGTCCCTTAACCATGACAACAACCAATTCACTCATTCCTTAACCAAGAAGTTCTCCATCAAATAGTTAGGTCCCCTCCATCATTTCCTTGGTATTTAAGTAATTCCTTCCCAACAAGCTCTTTTTCTCTCTAAACATCGACATATTCAAGACATACAAACAAATTAAATATGGATGGTACCAAAAAGATTACTACTCCTCTCAACCCTTCCATTGTTCTCACTCCTAAGACAACCCCGCAAGTGTTGATCCTATACCTCATCTGAAACCAGTGGGATCTTTGTAAAATTTGGCTTGCAGAAGAGCATATATCTCTTTTGCTATATATTAACTTTCCCAGTCCATGCACTCCCCCGTCCCAACATCATTGGCAGACATTAATGTAGATGTTTCATTAACTAAAAGGCACAGTTCATCATGGCCTACATCTTAATCGTTGATCCTCACTTAAACTCAAAGAATTCTCAGATTTAGATTGTGGAGGGGTTTCTCCTATCATTTATTTGGGCTCAAACATCATCGCATGGCGATCAACATGTAAAAAATCTATCTCGCGGTCTTCTGTAGAGGCAGAATACAAAGCCTTATCTAATATGTCAGATGAAATCTCCTGGGTCTAACATTTACTTACAGACCTTGTTGTTGCACACTTGTCTTCTCCTATGCTATTTTGTGATAATACGGTTGCCACATACTCTAGCGCCAATCCAATACATAGTTCTCGGATGAAACATGTTGCCACATTGTACTTGAAAAGGTAGTAGGCGGTTCGTTAATAGTTCTTTTTATCACCCCAGCAGATGAACCGGCAGACGCACTCACAAAGCCCCTCAGTATCAACTCCTTCATTCATATGCACTTCAAGAGTCGACTATCCGACAAATCCTCCTTATTTCGAGGTGTATTACGACCAATAGCACAATTGGTGAAACCATTTAAATTATTTTATTTATGGTTACTTTTAACTTTAGCCTCTGTAATTTCTCCTTATATAGCTCATGTAACTTCTTCTTTTCTGTGTTGTACATCGTCTATTTAGCCTCCAGTATATTTTGCTTTGATTAGGAAATTGAACAACACTTTGTTATTGTATAAACTCTTCTAGCCTTTATGAACTATTGACTCAATTACGATATAGATGCCAACCTTTTGTTATTTGCATGTTGAATGAGATCAAACTCGTAATATTGTTGGTCTATATTTGAATGTACTTTATCAAAGTTATTAAAATTTTCACTAAAAACTTTCAAACAAATTACATTATATCATTGTTTCGAGAAACTCTCACTATAACTGTTAGGGTCTAAATTTGTTGAAACATCAAGTAACTCCATTGATCTATCATTGAACCGGTCGAGTTCCGTTAACTTACAACTATTTGCTTTGTAAAAAAATGTCCACTATATGCAATGATGTTCAAGGTATGATCATGTCATATCAAAAAATACCATAATTCTACAATATTTTCTTTTAAATGACCCTAATATTTGTACAAAACTCGATCTTGTCATATCCAAAAACATGAAGAGAAAGCATGTGGAGGCTTGTTGTAATATGAAAAATAGAAAACTAAAAGTTTGATAATAAAATTCAATAAAAGAAAATATGCATTGACAAATAAACAAGATCAGAGGATGAATCCACCTTCTGAGTCTATCCTTATAAAATTAAGAATGAATATTTCGTGGTTAAATGATTGAATGAAATTCGCTTATCATTCAGGTTGACTAATGGGTTATTTAATTCACAACGCAGTTCATGAACCATATACCCGAGTGAAAAACGATCATAGAAGACTCTTTTCATCGCCTCAAAGTGTATATAAAGCCTCCATTAACACTTCCATAAACACACAAAAACCTAACAAATTCCAAGAAGAGCAAAAAAATAAAACAATTCCATGGCTCCTTCGACTTCCCAACTATATCATCACCTCCTCTTCTTCTTTCTGGTGTTCCTGATCTTCCATGCCCAGCAATGTCCGGCGGCAGGTGGATCGTGGTCTGTCCTCCTCGCAAGCATTGGAATTTCGGCCATGCACGCACAGTTACTTCCCAATGATCGTGTTGTCATGTATGACCGCACCGATTTTGGAGTCTCCAATATCTCACTTCCAAACGGGGCATGTCGTCCTAACACAACCGATTGTTCTGCCCATTCAGTCGAGTATGATGTTGCATCAAACACCGTTCGTCCACTCATGGTGCTCAGCAATATCTGGTGTTCGTCTGGAACATTAATGCCCGATGGAAGATTGGTCCAAACTGGTGGCTTTGATGATGGTTATCGTGTTGTCAGAATTTATAAATCGTGTGATTCATGCGACTGGCAAGAGATACGTAATGGCCTGAATCAACAGAGATGGTATGCGACCAATCATATATTGCCAGATGGCAGACAAATTATTATTGGTGGCCGCCGGGCATTTAGCTATGAGTTCTACCCCAAGATGTCGGCCACTGAGAACACTCCTAGTTTACCTTTTTTGGTTCAAACGAACGACCCTAACGTTGAGAATAATTTATACCCATTTGTATTTCTCTATCCTGATGGGAATCTTTTCATTTTTGCCAACAATCGTGCTATTTTATTCGACTATTCCAACAACCAAGTTATCAAGACTTACCCTACAATGCCCGATGGTCAACCAAGGAGTTATCCGAGTACCGGATCTGCTGTACTTCTCCCTCTGCGCATAACAAAGGGAACAGTAAATGCGGTTGAAGTATTGGTTTGTGGGGGTGCACCAAAAGGAGCATTTGTTAATGCAAATAAAGGGATATTTGATGGAGCTTTGGATACATGCGGAAGGATCAAAATATCTGACCCTAACCCTCAATGGGTCATGGAGACCATGCCTTTGGCTCGAGTCATGGGTGACATGTTGTTGCTTCCCAATGCTCATGTTTTAATCATCAATGGTGTATCTGCTGGAGTTGCAGGTTGGGAACTTGGGAGGAACCCTGTTCTTAGCCCAGTGGTTTACCAACCTGATAAACAGGTCGGGTCTCGATTTGAAGTGCAGAATCCAAGCACCATTCCAAGAGTTTACCATTCCACAGCTGTTTTACTAAGAGATGGACGAGTTCTTGTTGGTGGAAGTAACCCCCACGACAAATATGAATTCGGAAACGTCCTTTATCCCACTGAGCTGAGTTTGGAGGCGTACTCTCCTTCTTATTTGGATTCAAACTCGTCCGATTTACGCCCCAAAATAATATTGCCTGTAAAAAACACTAAAATAGGGTACGGAAAGCAATTAGTTATTGTGTTTACAGTTTCAGGCATTGTGGATCCAAGCTCCGTCTCAGTGACAATGATGGCACCTCCGTTCAACACACACTCCTTTTCCATGAATCAAAGATTGCTGGTGCTCGATGGTGGTGTGGCTGCCAAGATTTTGGGGAAGTCAAGATATCAAGTTGTAGTAACCACACCGCCCTCTGGTAATGTTGCTCCGGCAGGGAATTATCTTTTATATGTTGTTCACAAAGAGATCCCAAGTCCTGGTATTTGGGTTCAAATGCAGTGACAAAATATAGAATAATGGTCATTATTTTGTTTTGTTTCGTTCATCTTTAATTGTACACTCATTTGTCAACCGGACCGGTTTTAATTTATTCTATTTACAGAGACCATGTTATTTTACTTAGTTTGTCCATTCGATTCGTCTTTTGGCTATCTGACTATTTTATTCATTTCAAAAGTTTTCATATAACACTGATTTTATTATATATGCTTTAGTTCTAGACGCATCACCTTCAAAATTAATTGGTGTAATCGGATCAGGAGTCCTAGTGATGCCGTGCACAAGTTGTAATTTATATTTTCCGTGCTCTAGCTTTCAATTAGCATTCTCACGAAGAAAAAACTCATGAAATTTGAGAAAAGCTATTATCGAAGCTTTTTCATACATCTTGCTACAAACTGGCCGGTGGGTCTACATGAGAGCAACTATTGTTTCAAGATTAACATTAATAAATATTAGTGTTGTCTTAGTTATTAACTTACACTACAAGAAATCAAGGCTGTAGTGGCGACACAATCGTCGCTAAAAACCAATGTCGTCACAAAAGCCTTGTTGCCCGAATCAACGTTATCCCCTTCCGGTAAACCTTAGCCGTCCGATGGAGTATCTAATCCGACGGTTGGGGTCTTTTTTTCGCACAAAACCAATCACTACTATAAAACTGGTGCAATATTTATAGCAAAATCCGTAACTATTCCATAGCTATAAACGGATAGCTATTGAATTGATAAGAAAAATGTTTGTAACATAATGGTCTGTGGCTAAATTATAGCTACGGATTAGCTACGAAATATCTACTTAAATTTTCATATCTACCACAGCTACGGAAATAAATGGCTACAGAATAGCTACAAAACTAAATAGCTACAGAATTGTTATAGATTCAAATAGCTACGTAATAGCTACGAAATAAATGCCTACGGAATAGCTACGGAAATCTGTAGCCCATAGCCAACTTCGTTTTATTTTAAAAAAAAAAAAAAAAAATTTAAAATTTTCAATTTTTTGTCAAATACCACATTGAATTCACATTAAACCCAAATACCATATAAAATACATCAAAAAACGTCTCTAATACCAAGTTTGACAGATTTCATTCCATTGTTCAAAATATCATACAAAATTAAGCAATAATTAAGAAAACAAGCAATAGCAAATGTTTACAAATTCAATTGTTCCAAAATACATATCAATTGTCCTCACATTCATTATCGGGGGGAGCGTGAGGTTGAGCAAATTTTGAATTCTTTCTCCACTTATCTGTAGACCAATGCTATAAAAAGAATAATATATATATATATATATATATATATATATATATATATATATATATATATATATATATATATATATGTATATATAATAATGATAATAATAATAATAATAATACAATAGGAAATTATAACGCAACAAAATAGACTTTTTGTATACAAGTTTGCAGAGCTGTTGTTGCTTATTTTGTAACCATTTCATCCATGTATCTATTTTCAATGGGGTCTAAAATCTACACAATAATATATAATTAGATTTTAGCAAGCCATTTCGGAAGGAAAATATTAGTTTAAAATTTTCATATACTTTTAAAACCTTTCAAGATGCTCAAGTTTTCCAATATAAACTTGTGTACATTCATCATCAACATCTTCATATAGCCGCTCTTCGGTTTTTTGCTGACTTTTAGAGATGATCTCTACCTTTGAATTTGTTACAATGTTCCGATAGGAACTAAAAAGCTAAAGTACAAATATTCTATCACATTGTAAGCAATATATATAATCAAAACTTAAACAACACAAATAACTATAATGAATTACTAAATCAAGTGTAAAGATTTACCTTGCTAAGAGTGTCATAGATAAAAGAGTCGAGTGTGTTTCTTTTTTCTTTTGTTTTATCCACCATAATATCTTGCCCTACAAAAATATGTGCTCTTTTTTGAGCTTTATGTATCTCATCTATTGTTGTTAGGATATGATAATTCTTAGAAACTGCAAGTTTCTGCTCCCTGTCCCTGCTTCTTCTTGCTTCTACAGCATGCATGGTGAAACATTGTTTCACCGCAATTTATCTAGCTTAAACATAAAGTTTCACAAAAAACTACAATTTTGTTCTGAAATTTAGATTACATGATGTGAATTAAACATGCTAGAATGAGTAGCAAGTTTATGACCAGCAACATCTTTCTTCGTAAGATGGTTGGCCATCATCAACAGTTAGTGCATACAAGAGTAATCAATCAAATGGTGTGTAACTTCTAAAAACTGAAGCAACAAATATAAGAGAGAACTATATCATAGTATGCTAAATATTTATGCAAATTGGGAAACAAGCAATACTTACTGATACAGTTTCTATTTGTGCAAATTGGGAAACAAGAAATACTCATAGAAATTACCTTCACATCTTGTGTCCACACGCTAAGAATCAAAATGATTGTGTTGTTACTTCGTGTTTTCCCAGTCTCCACAACCCCGAAATTGCTATTAAAGTCATCAAAGACAACCAGAGATGGTGACAAACGGGAGTGTCGAAGATGGGAGGTCAGGGGTGTGCTGTAATGTGGAGTAGATGCACGATTTCTATGGAGCGAGTTAAACTATTAGGACATAGTGTTTGATAGTCGTCGTCGACTCCAGCCATAAAAAATGATTTCAGATTTTAAGCTTACCTTTGTGTGCGATAGTCGAAGATTGGAATGACGGAGATGGTGACGAACGGAGCGTTGGAGGTGGTGGAAGGTCTCTAGGATCAATGTTGGAGGCGCACGCCAGAAGATGGGTGTTCTCTTCGTCGACTTCATCCATAAGAAAAAAAAGGATTTCAGAATGTTAAATAGGGCTTTCGTGGGGGAGATTAAAAATTTGCGTGAGGTATATTGGAGGGCGATTGGAATTTTTCGTGGGGATCGACACAAAAACTAATTTCGTGAGGATGATGGACAAAAAAAATGTTGTGGGTAGGATTCGAACTCACTCCACAAACAGAATTAACCAAAAGAGTTACTAATAGGTTGGGAATGCCACATCCATACATATTTGGTCTCTTATTAAATTTATACACTTCTTTATTATTATTATTATTATTATTATTATTATTATTATTATTATTATTATTATTATTATATGTGAATCAAGATTACTATTTATGACATGACACAAATTTTTCTTACCTACAGATTACCTTCAGGATCCGTTACTCATTTCATGGTTCACCACCACCACCACCACATGTTTGTTATGATTATATGTTATGTGAATTTCATGCTAGGATAAGGCTAGGGATACTTTCAGGAACTACATGATAGATTGGCCTGATATGTGATGCCTTATAGCCTAGGAAGAATTGGATGCTATGCTAGAATGAGAATATATATTGGTATCAGTAATTGCTAAGTATATGCTTTAAAATTTGTATACGGTTAGGATCATATAGCCTTAGAACGATTGATTTGGCCATATTTCCTATTACTCATTTGATTGTGGTCCAAAGGTAGAGTCTTTGATTGGACGGTCTATTTGATCCTATATTGTGTATAATTTCCATGCAGAAGGAAACTGACAATGAGAGTGGAAGTTCCTAACATGATTTTTAGTATGTGAGTTTCAATGTTCTTTGGTTATTATATGGAATGGAGTGCTACTGCACAAATGTTGTTTGCTTCGTGCTTTGTGGAACTCTTAAGTGATGTGAGTTAGCTACTAAGTGAATATGTTAAGTCACATGTGACAAAGGTTGAATAATCTCAGAGTGATGGATTTGACCCTATTGTGTAGCTCTCGTTTGAGTCTAACCATTGTAAGGATGAGTCTTTTACTCAAAGGATTATCTAAGCTTTGTTGCATGTGATTGTATTCATGAGGTGGTTAATTGACATTATGGGGAGTTTTTCAGCAGTTGATGGCAGGGTGAGGTCGGAAACCTAGGAAAGCCTAGGAAGTGCTTCATTGGGTTTAGTTGCGCTATTTACCAATTACTTGGTGTATCAGTTTGAGAAGGTGACTTAGAGGATTCAGGATGATTATTGAGGAAAGTATGGACAGGTGTGGAAGGTAGTATTAGGCCCGTACTACTGAAAGCACAGGATCCATACTCGAATTGGGGAGAATTTCGAAGAATCTAGGAAGCCTGTGGATGAGTATTATTGGGTATGTCCTGATCATGTTCATGTTGTTTTTTGGTATGGTGATGAGCACTCAGGAAGTAGGTTCGAGTTCGGATTCTAGATCAAGTGCAGGTACCGAACCGATTGATGAGCGGATGTGGGAGTTGATCTCGTCGGAGATTACCTGTGGTATTTTGGAACAGACTCATGTGATATTCGGTACGGTCAATGAGGGGATTCTGGATGAGTGTCTGGGTGCGTTTCGGATCGTGGTTATGGCTAGTATTAGAGCTCACATTCTTTCTTTCTCTGATTTCCGTGCATGTGAAGCTCCCGATTTCTTTGGAGAGAAGGACTCCAGTGCCAATAAGAGATGGTTAACGGATATGGATAATGTTTTCCAAAAGAGTGTCTAACCCGAGGGGTCAAAGGTCAGATTTGCCTCCTATTTTCTGAAAGACAAAACCTGAGAATTAGTGGGAGGATGTAGACTTCGCTTTGGGAGGTGAAGCCCTAGATACGATGACTTGGGATGAGTTGTGACCCGTTTTATTGCCGAGTTTTCACCAACTGGAGGTGCAGTAGTTGGCGAAGGAGTTTCAAGACCTTCGCTAGATGACTGAAATAGTGGCAGAGATCACTACAAAGTCTGGGGAGAGAGCTTTGATGGTTCCGCAGTACCCAACGTACGAGGAGATAAAGAAGGTAAGGTATCATGACATGCGGAGGGATGACATCATGGAGTTTGTGAGTTTTCCAAGGTGCGAGACCCTGAATGATATGATTTCTAGAGGTCGAGAGCATGAGATTTATTTGGAGCACCTCCGAAACAGGAAGCCATAGCAGATTCATATTTCAATGGGGCAGGTAAAGAGGCCTACGACTCAGGATTCATGTTTGGGAGGCCATCAGGGCCAGGGCCGTTGTGCCAAGTGTAGGAGGACCCATGATGGAGGATGTCAGGATACAGGCCGAGGATGTTTCAGTTATGGACATATGGGTCCTTTTAGTAGGGATTGCCCCTGTGGGCCGGATCCGATGTGTTTTCACTACAACCAAGTGGACCATAAGAAGGCCGATTGTCTGATGTTCAGGGGTAAAGTGAGTGCACCTGCTCCAGTTACTTTGAGGATCACTGACGTTTGTGACGGTAGGAAAGGAGCCCCAGCAGCGAGGAGTTGAGCGTTGGAGTGTCAGTAGCGGAGGCCAGGGTTTCATCAGGTGCTATTGCGGGTATGTAATCTTTGCTTTCTTTTAGAATATTATCCATATTTATATTGCTTTGGAATCTTGTTTTGGTATGGGTAAGCATTATATTTGGTTTAGTTCCATGTTACTTCTTGGGTTATATCTTTAGGAATTGTTATATGCCATTTTGCATGCCAACAGTTATTAATGGGTCATATCTTGCTGAGCGGTACTCAGGTTGTTCGGTTGTTGTTCCAGATCTTTGATTGGGTCAATTCAGGGGTATCATTTGGAAGTTCTGTGGTCAGATTATCTGTCTAGTTCTCAATAAAGTCAGAGTTTAGTCGTGTTAGCATTGATTCTGATAGCATCGACCATCCTCCATGGAAGGACTTCGGGTCTAATCACTACCGTTGCTACAGAAGGAACAATAGAAAGGAGATGGTGATGGCAGTTGCATGAGTTGTTTTGGTCATTGGAAGTGGTAGGGGAATTTTATAATCACTAGAAAGGAGATGGTTATAGTCTTTGTCAACAACATAAAGGACTTAAGGAGGTGGTGCAGTATCATAGGAAGTGAGTGGGGTTGTCGGATTCGTTGAAGTTTCGGGAAGTATTCATCTAAATTTTAAGAGTTTGTGCGATCATCGATAGTGGCTACCAATGGAACGGTAGTATTAGTAAGCCCAGGTCTTTGACGGTTGGAGTTATAAGAGGTAACATGGGTTGGGAATCCATCAACTTTTGTGGGTTGGGAGAGCTTCGATGAATCCAAGTAGGGGAGAATTTTTCAGAATTCCAGGAGCTGAATTAGGTGTGAAACTAGGGTGAGTTTCACATCTTAGTCAGGAAGTAAGATGACTCAAGTGGACATCTGGATTAAAGTTTTCTAAGCTGGGAAATCAAGAAACTTTCCAATAGCTGGTTGTCGCTTTCTTTGTGATCCATAACAGGCATGTAGATCAATCCAGATTGAGGGTTGTGTTAGAGCCTCGCTGCCTGTTCTTGTTTGATGAAGGCTTTGGGGTTCGAAGCATGACCCGAACACCTGATTAGGATTCAGTTAGATGCAGGTTCGGCTTAGAATGATTGTTGTTGATATGGTAGAGGTGTGGTAAGACCATGGTGGGATAGTCATGTCGTAAAACTGTGGGGTGGCCGTAGCATTCACTGGGTCGACAGATAGGATTGAAGTATTGTAAGTTTATCAGTATATTTTGAGCTTTCTTTCTACTTATAGAAAG
This sequence comes from Lactuca sativa, assembly GCF_002870075.4. Lineage (NCBI taxonomy): Eukaryota > Viridiplantae > Streptophyta > Magnoliopsida > Asterales > Asteraceae > Lactuca > Lactuca sativa. Next base: position 217,972,051 of record NC_056626.2, on the reverse strand, counting down.
GTATTTATAGTCAAAAACTAGGGATGAGTACGATGAATGAATGATCAATTGTCCTATGGAGTAATCTTCGGTATATTTTCGGGAAGTTCCTGTTTTAGTTGGTTATCGTTGTGTTAAGGTCTTCCAGTTAACAAGAGTAATGTAGTTGTTTCAGGTTTTAGGTAGGGTTGCTGGATTTCCTTCTTTTGAGCTAAGGGAAGAGTGTTAATGTTCATTATTTCGAAGGTATAAGCAATTTTTGGCCAACACGGGGCTTAAATGGTAGATTTGGGAGGCAGCCATTTGTATGGGATAAATCTTCATTCTTAATCAAAATTCAAGAAGTTTGGGCAGAATCGTGTAGCAGTGGAGGACGTAGTAAGGAAGATTTCGAGGACGAAATCTATTTTAAGTGGGGAAGAGTTGTAACGCCCTGTTCCGGATCATTTCATAATTCGACGCCGTAACTCGAGGACCAGTTATCATAAGGCTTAGGTCCTTTGGGAAAGAGACTCACTTCCCTTTGAGTGTAGGTAATGTTGTTTAGATGATCTAGGAGTTCGGTTTGTGGTTTGGAGACCAAGGGTATATAATTAAGTGGCAGTTCGGGCCTTTTATGAATTTTGGATTTTAGTTTAGAAATATTTATGGAAATGGAAGTTGATAGAAGTGTAGAGCTTTTCATTACCTTTCTGTGGATATAAAGATCGTCAAAATTTGAGTTGAAACGAAGAACTTATGGTTGTTTGAAGTTGGAGAGGATTTGGGGGAATAACTGATCCCATGACATGAGCATTTGGAGCTCATGATGTGAGAAGTGATTAAATGGAAATATCGATTTAAACTATGCTCACGACGTGAGCATCAAGGATTCACAACATGAAAACCGTGCAGCCCAAGCCCTCAAGTTTTTAGGGTTTTAAACATATATAAAGGTTGGTTTCGTGTTTTGGAGCATTTTATGAGCCTCCTTCATCTCTAGATCATCTTGAGAGAAACCCTAACCCCCCTTTCACCATTTTGATCCTCCCCTCTCATCTTTCATCCATCTATAAATATATTTATGCTTTAAAGAAGAAGAAGATGTTCTTTCTGCTTTGATCCAGCAAGCAAGTTCCCTCACTACCTTAAAGATCACACCTTGGTCCATGGTAAGTCGTCAAGTTCCAACCTTTATGTTTTATTCTTCTAAGATCTAGACTTTTATGTATTTTTCTTCATGTTGGAGGTGGTTTGATTGGTTTGATTCCATAAAGTTGGCAACTTTATGGATCCATGAGGTCCCTTTGAGGTTTGTTGTGGTAGATCTATGGTTTTGTTCAGTTTTAGTCCCATGAATGAGATTTGGAACTCATTTTCACCATTTTTGACCTAATCAAGTTCAAGACATGCATTGGACATGAATGTCCATAATGAAAAGATTTTTTTATTGTTTTTTGCTGTATGAAAGCCCTTTAGAAAGTTGGAATGGATGACTTATTGGATTAAGGACTTAAGGCATTAGGATTTAGCATTAGACGTGGCTCACGATGTGACACAGGGAGTGTCACTACGTGAGAGTAGTTTTTACATTATTATTTCAATGGACTCACCTTAATATGTGACCAAGGAAGGTTCACGTCGTGAGGTTTGCTAAGTGGGTCATCCGGGACCGAGTTGACTGAGTTGAGTCGAGTTGAGTTAGAATATGGCTGAGTGCGTTCTCACGACGTGACTAAGGACTGGTCACGACATGAGTGTTAACGGATGGAAATGTTAACCGTTGACTGTTGACTTTGACCGTTGACTTTGAGTGTTCACTTTTGGTGATTTGCTTGCTTTAGAAGGTGGACTAAGGGTTTACCTTGTATGGTTTGTTAGGAGGTGTATTTTACTTGTTTGTTGGCTGTGTGAGCTGTTAGCTGTGGATTTTGTCGGTGAGGTGAGTATCCTCCTTGTATCCATGGATCGAAGGTACCAACGTCGGCCCAATATTCGGTTATGTAGAATGATAGTTGTTGTGATATATATATATATATATATATATATATATATATATATATATATATATATATATATATTTGTGTTTGTATAATTGGGTTGAAAGATAACCTAGGGCGGGGCCTATTATGGCATGTTCAGGGTGAAATATACCCCAGGGCGGGGCACACAATCATATGATCGGGTTGAAATATACCCCACGGCGAGGCCCCGGGGCGGGGCCCATACTTGCTTATTGGGTCGGAATATACCATAAGGCTAGGCCTAGTTGTATGTTTGGTATCTGGTATTTTGGGGTACTCGATATGTTTTGTGGTTACGGTTTTATGGTATGTTTTCAGGTACTTACGGTTAGAAAAGGAAGGGTCCGAGTTCATCGCAACGTATCCATCCGTGTTTCCGCCTTATGATAATTTTGGAAGTGTACTCTGATAATTGATTTTTTTTTGTGAAATACTTTTGAATAATTAGAAAAAAAACGATAATGGATGTTTGGCTAAAAGATAACTAGTGTTCTGATCGAATTAAAAATAAAATTTTTAACTCGTAATTTTTGGGATATTATAACCGTCAAGTCAGATATAATGTTATTTAAAACCTAGAGTATAACAATTTTTTCTTCAAATTAGTAGATTTTTGTTCATTATATGCCAAACCAGTGTCTTTGAGGGGCCCTTTGATTTCATCTCATCCTAGAACCAAAATATATGTTTGAACCGAAATAATAAAAATGACCAAAATTTTAAAGAAACCGAGGCCAGTAGTTCGTCCAATTTATCCTAGTAGTTTATAATATGTCCCTCATTTAAGATGAATGAACTTTCCCAAAAGAAATGTATAAAAAAGTCAACTTGTTTATTGTTCGGGTACACAAGGTATAAAGGTATAATACATAAGAATGAAAAATATTATAATTAATTTAATAACGGTATTCTAGCTTAAATGTGCGTTGTAATAATTCCACAGGGATTTGATTTGCTTCTTCTATCATAACAATTAACTAATCATTTGGTCGATGAATGAAATACGATATTTAACAAATCTTAATTAATTAGGCGTGTAGTTTATCTGTTTGTTATTTCCCTCTACCTACCAAGGAGAGATACATTTTTTCTGCTACATAATAGATCACGTTTTATTCAGTTTTCTATGAAGAGAATCAGTTTATTCAAGGAATGTCAAACACCCACGTATTATATGTCAATTTTCAAATCTCCTTAGGTGTAATTGATTCTCTACATAAGATCAGCCGTAATAATTTTCTCTTGGAAGGATGCGAATTGGAAAAAAAAGATACATTAGGCATCTTGGTTAAAAATCACTATTTCAATCGCCCGATGGAAGTTTCGGCTAATCGACCATAAAATCACAAAATTTTGCGTTATTGATAAGTGGTAGTGGTGATTTATTAATGAAAAGGTCAGTCTCTGGAAAAGTGTCATCATTTGCACACATAATCTAATACAAAACCTGCAACATATATCGCTAGAAAGACCTCAAACGGATTATGGTGCAATATTCATAAGGTTGTTATAGCCCTGGGGAAACTTGCAGTTGATAGAGAACAGATTTTTCAGCTCGTTCCAATGTGAAGATATTGTTCTGGAAAGACGTTTGGTGTGGCTCAACTCCATTTCAACAAAAAATCCCTCATTTGTACAGGCATGAATCCACTAAACTTTGTCTCCTTACAGATCGTTTGTATATTAGTGGTTTCTCATGGCGATAGAACCACACACCATCTACTTCATCTGAATCGCAGGACTTATGAGAGTTGTATAAGGACATTAGTGTATTGGATACTTCCACAGCTCCATCAGTATATGGTTTTCGTTGCAATATGGCAACAAATGGAGAATTCAAGGTAAGCTTCATGAGTTGCCTTATTGATTCCATGACTACTTCTTATAAAGTTTGGGGTGTATGCTTGTCAAAGATGGTCCAGTTGAAGGTCAGGTGTTTTGTTTTGAGTGCTTCGCTGGACTGTAAATCAGTGGCTGCCTTATTGCCTGATAGAGGAGATCGAAATGTTAATCAGTTGTGATCATCATGTAATAAAAGTCAAAAACAACCGATCACCTCCTGCTTCAATGCGATTTCATACAACCCATCCATCAATGGATCTTAACTGGTTTGAACTACCTGCTAGAAACTTCGCAAACATCTTAGAGTTCTTTGACTTAGCGAATGCGGGTGATAATAGAAAAAGAAGATCACGAGCACCATCTTATTGATTATTCTCTAGAATATTTGGTTGATAAGGAATGCCAAGGTTTTCAAAAACATCTTAGTAAATCCTTTAAGGGTGGCCGGTAACATTATATCCATTTCATACACTTGGTGCAGTCACAGGAGCTCTTAGAGGTGTGGAAGTTGGGTTGAGTGGATGTCACACGCGGGTTGACCTACGGTACAATTCCTAGAATATAGATTATCTTATATTAATAATATCAATTACATTGACTAAATTAAAACCTATATGTCTTCGTGCAACTATTCCTTCCTTGCGTTGAACTTCTCTTTATCCTAGGAACGTATACGATTTTCAAAATGCCAGCGTGATATTGGTGGGTTCACAGGTTTATGAATTTTGATGAAATTCTTGGAAAAGTTTTATCATCTTTGTTTATTAATATGCTATTCTTTCATAACTTCCTTTTTTCCTAGGTTTCAGATTCGACGTTTTTGAAAAATCTTATTTTTGTTTCTTAAACTTATCCTTAGGATGTAGTATCTATTCTAGTTTTTTTTTCATTAAGATCTTTCTTTCGTTTAGGATATACTCCCTCCGTCCCAATAGTATTGTCCACAGATAAAAAACACACAGATTAAGAAAAACATTAATTACCACTAACTTTATTTAATAAAATGACAGTTTTGTCCTTACTTTGTGTTTAATGTTCCATTAAATTCTTACTTGGTTAAGTAATAATGATGAGGTATTTTGGTAAAAATGTTATTTATTTTTAGAAGTGGACTATTATTTTGGGACAAACCAAAAAGGAAAGATAGACTATAATTTTGGGACGGAGGGAGTATTACTTAACCTAACGTTTATAATTCTTATCGAATCTTTTTTAATGAATAATAGAAGTACTTGAAGGTGTCCCTCTAGGCAGTTTAAGTTATGATTTTTCCTAAACAGAATTACCATGATTACCTATAATCGACACTATCGACATATATATGTTTCGCAAGACGCTTCATCGGACGTCAAATGATATTATTTTCATACTTAATAAAATTTTCCTTCTGGGATTGTAGCTAGCAATTGCGGATATGGGTGTCAGCCCCATATATATTTGTACATATCTTACTGGCTCTCGCAACATCATCGGTATTAGGGTCAAGATACCCGAATTTAATCCGGCTCACTAACATGTGTTTATTTAATCTTAAGGACGATTATTGTTTTATCTTTTCTTTCTTTAATCTTTGTCTGATCAAATTATTTTCCCTAATTATCACTACATATCTACGCCTTACCATTATATATATATATATATATATATATATATATATATATATATATATATATATATATATATATATATATATATATATATATATATATATATATATATATATATATATATATATATCAAGCTTTTAGAAAACAATAGACGTTAGCTAGTCGGATTGGGGTCTTGGAATTCATCGGCTAGGAGGTGATTAATCGGGGGATTAATCGGAAACCATTAATTATTAAGAAAATTATTAAAAAAATTATAAATTTAACTTTAATCGTAAGAACATAAATAAAAAAGAATAGAATATTAATAATAAGTTTAACAAGCACAACAATTTATCATCCAATTAATAAGAAAATTTATTCAAATTTTAATATATCTTACGAAAAGAAGTAAATTTGGGTATTTGTATATTTGAAAACATAGAAATTTTGAAAATTTTTGAGAAAAACTTTAAAATGTTTTTTTTTCTTTTTTTTTTTTATATATTAGTTGAACACTGAAATACTAAGAACTTTTGAAATTTTAAATATTTTGGTTTAATATTTAAAAATTTTAAAATTTGGCTGATTAGGTTGCCTAGGACCGATTAGGACCGCCTAGCGATTAATCGCCGAGTAGTCGGCCGCCTAGACCGATTTTTACAGCACTGATATATATATATATATATATATATATATATATATATATATATATATATATATATATGTATATATATATATATATATATATATATATATATATATATATATATATATATATAGCGCCTGGGTTCCGGTTTGAATTATTTTTCCATTTATGCATTCAGTCTTGGAAGACTCGACGAGTTGTATGCCTGAAGTTGGTGTGTCGAGTTATTTTTGGCCGCAAAGTTTAATGAGTCAACTCGACGAGTTGAGGTGTCTCAACTCGACGAGTTGGCAGCTGGGAAGGAAACCCTAATTTTTAGGGTGTTGCACCTTATTTAAAGACCTTAAGTCCCTTGATTGGTCTCCTTACCAGCCTCTTCTATGCTGAAACCCTAAAATCGAGCATTCCCTTCCATTATTGAGTGTGTGAGCTCGGGGAGAACCTTGAGTGTTCATTTTTGGTGCTTGTTGAAGGAGCTAAGGAATTGGGAGTTACTTGGCTTGAATATGGTGTCTTGGATCTAGAATCACTAGCTCATTTGCCATGCTTTTGAGGTATCAAGTTCTAACCTTGCTTAATAATTGCTTAGATCTCTTCTTGGGTTAGATTGTATGGTTCTAGGCATGGTTGTGTGGTTGTTGGGGAAGTAGAGTGTCCCACGTGTTTATTCTTTTAGATCTATGATCTTCATGAGATCTTTTGGCATAAAGGTGCCAACTTTATGCTCTTAAGGGCTTCATGCATTCATTAAGTCCGTCTTTTGGCTTCTTTTGACATAAAGGAGTTCTTCCTAATTTCAAGTAGCTAGTAAGTGAATATGCTAAGTTACATATTATGAAAAGTAAATAGTTCTAGAAGGTTAGGTTTAACTCTATTGCGCAACTCTTGTTTAAGTCCAATTGTTGTAGTGAGATACCTTTCATTCGAAGAATTATCTAGAATCTGCAATATGTAATAGTATTGTAAGCTAGATAGAGGAGGTTAGTGAGAGTGTTGTGGAGTTTGTCTTAGGAAAACCTAGGATGAGATTTAGTGTTGGGAGCCTTATGTGTGAATAGATTGTTGGATATGAAGTAACTTGACTGAGTAAAGGCACTTCTTGGAATGTACGGATAGATGAGGAAGCTATTATGTTCCCGTACTACTCAAAGTAGAGAATTCGTACTCGATTCAAGGAGGGTAGTAATGAAGTAGGGAGCTTGTGTATTTATGATTTCCCTGATATGCGCATTGATGATTTTATGATAGTTTTATGGTCTATTTTTAGTATGGTGGTATTGCGAGGCAGGCTAGGGAGCAGTTCCGGTGTTGGGGAGGGGTGGGGCTCAGGATCTGGAGTCGAGCAGCTTGATGACCAGACGAGGGACTTCATCTTGTCTGAGATTATGTGTAGTATCCTTGATCAGACTCATGTGATATTTGGCACGGTCAAGGAGGGTATTTTGGAGATTGTTGATGAGGGATTGAAGGCCTTTCGTGCTGAGATTTGGCTTTGATTGGGACGTGCTCTCTGAACTTCAGGGAGTTTCGGGCATGTGCAGCACCAGATATCACGGGGTGAGGTACCCCATTGCAAGCAGTAGGTGGTTGGTAAATGTTGCCAAGGCCTTCCGTATCAGCCATTGTCCCAAGGGCGACAATGTCAAACTAGCATCCTGCCTCCTGAAGGACTGGCCACGTGATTGGTGGGAGGAGGTAGGGAATGCTATAGGAGATGATTTGGATATTGATTCGATGACATGGAGTGATTTATCAACCAGGTTCCGACCCGAGTGTGCACCAGTGATTGAGGTGCAAGAACTGGCATGAGAGTTCCAGGATATCTGTCAGAGTACTAAGACAGTAATTGAGATCGCCGCTATATTCAAGGAGAAGACATTTCTGGTTCCATAGTATGTGGAGGATGAAGAGATGAAGATGGCTCGGTACCATGAGATGTAGAGAAGTGATATTCGGCAGTTTGTTTGCCGATCCAGTTGCAAGAGGTTGGAATACATTATAACGAGGGCTAGGGAGTGGGAGATTGACTTAGAGATGGAGAGGAAGAGCAATCCAAATTTTGCTGCGAGTGTTGAGGGTTTAGGTAAGAGGCCCAATGTATATTATTATAGAACGAGAGGCCAGCATGGCCGTAGCCATTGTGGAAAGTGCAGCAAGACGCACAAGGGCACATGCAAAGGGGTGGGTTCTGGCTACTTCAAGTGCGGTCGAACTGGTCATATCGGCAGATATTATACTGCTACCACCCCATCACTCTGGTATCAGATCTGATTTGCTTTCAACACAATCAGAGAGGCCACAGGAAGGCCCATTGTTCGAGTCTAGCTGTGATAGGACCGGTGTTAGCACTCGTTCCTGCGACATTGAGGATTACTGATGGCCATCAGGGTTGGGCAGATGCGCTAGCAGCAAAGAGCAGGGTTTACCAGCTAACGGCGGAGGAGGCGTGTGCAACTTCCGATGTTGTGACATGTATGTATCTTCTCCTTATCTCTTTATCTATATCAAACTGTTTCTTATGTTTATGTGTTTTATTTTAGGATCGTTCCCCGTGAACGGTATCTCTGCCTTAGTATTATTTGATTCGGGGATACCTGATTTTTTGTATCTCTTGCGCTTAACAAGAGACTTGCTGGAGCTCTAGTGGAGCCGGATCGTCCTCTTGATGTAGAGATTGCTGATGATAGGATGGTCAGGGTTGCGAGGGTTCATTGGGATTGTTCCCTTCAGTTGTTCAGTGAGTTGTATCTGATTGATATGCTACACATTCCTATGTGTAGGAAGAAGGTCATCATGGGCACGGACTGGTTGATCCCTATTGGGGCACTGATCGACTACGAGCAGCAGTTAGTGCGGGTTCGTACACCAAGTGAGGAGAGTTGGTGATTCTGGGCGAGAGACCGCAATGTGGGCCGATTATGTGTTCAGCAGCAAGATCCATATGCAATCTTCATCAGGTTTGTTCGGGTTTTTTCGCTTATGTCATGGATAGCTGAGATTTGGGTAAGGTGACCTTGGGCGATGTGCCGATTGTGTGGGAGTATTTGGAGTTGTTTGCAAAGGATCTTCCTGGGATACCTCCAGAGAGGCAGGTGGAGTTCAAGATTGATTTGATTTCGGGAGTGGCTCCGATAGCCAAAGCACCATATCAATTGGCTCGTCTCGAGATGTAAGACTTATATACACAACTGGAGGAGCTGATAGACAAAGGACTTATCAGGCTGAGTAGTTCGCCTTGTGGAGCCCCGATTTTATTCGTAAAAAAGACAGACGGATCCCATTGGATGTGTATCAACTACCGGGAGTTGAATAAGTTAATGGTGGAGAACCGTTATCCCCTCCCGAGGATTGATGATCTTTTCAACCAACTTCAGGATGCATCTTAGTTCTCCAAGATCGATTTGCGATTGGGTTATCATCAGATGCGCGTTAAGGACAAGGATGTGAAGAAGTAAGAATGTCAATGGGGGAAAACGGGAGGGATTGCATCCCCGACCCACTCCCCCAAAATTTCCCCTTTCCCCCGTCCCTGCCCCCAAATTTTTTTGCCTTCCTACCCTCGCCCCCGCCCCCGAATTCCCTTTATGACCCCTGCCGCTCCCATGTTCCCCCGCACCCGATTGATTTTGGGTTGCCTTTTATTGGCTAAAGAAGCTATTTTAGGTAACAAATAATTATTTATAGCATAATTTTACATATTGAAAATAAAAAAGTTATGTCATCTTAAAAACAATATAATAACAACATAAAAACATGTTTTCTGATGACTTTTGGAAGCTCAAAATCATGTTATTGTTTATTATACTTATATAACTAGTATATGTAAATTTATGTGTAATTTATTAACGAGGTCCTCATGGCGGTTTCGGGACGAGATTGACTACCCCCGCCCCGCTCGCCAAAATTAAAACGGGGGTTAACTTTGCCCCTGCCACCGTCACCACGCTCAATTTAAAAAAAAATCCCCAGAACGGGACGGGCCCCCATGGGAACGGGGTCCCACAAGACTTTTTGACATTCCTATGTTGAAGACAGCTTTCTGGACTCGTCGTGGCCATTATGAGTTCGTGGTGATGCCATTTGGGCTTACTAATGCTCCTGACGTGTTCATGGATCTCATGAACCGCGTGTGCAAACCGATGTTGGATCGGTCTGTGATAGTCTTTATTGATGATATCATGGTTTATTCCAAGATACAGGAGTAGCATGAGGAACACTTGAGGGAGGTGCTTGAGACATTGAGGATGGAGAGACTTTTTGCAAAGTTCTCCAAGTGCGAGATTTGGTTGTGCGAGGTGCAGTTCCTAGGGCACCTTGTCAACCAGAAGGGTATTCTAGTCGATCCATCCAAGGTCGAGGCCATGATGTAGTGGGAGGTTCTAAGGTCTCCATATGAGATTTGGAGTTTTCTTGGTTTGACTGGTTATTATCCGAGATTCAACCATGGTTTCTATGAGATTGTTATTCCATTGAACCAACTGAGCAAGAAGTCGGAGACATTTCATTGGGGGCCAGAGCATCGCTTCCTACCTTGCTGGTGGGTCTCAATGATTTTGTGGTCTATTGTGATGCTTCAATCATGATTTTAGTGCAGTGTTGATGTAGCGGGGTGGCATGATCACTTACGCTTTGAGGCAGCTGAAGACGCATGAGGCGAATTTTACGACGCATGATTTAGAGTTGGGGGGGGGGGGGTTTCGCCCTAAAGATTTGGTGGCATTACTATTGGGTTTTGAGCATTCTAGCACTCCTATGGTGTACATTCAACCCTAAATACCTTGGATCTATGTTTTCTCTACTATACATGCACATATCAATTTCCAAGGTATTTATCCTAACTCGCATATTATGAACTACAAGTAATATAGAAACTAGTAGAAATACATACCTCTTTGTTGGTGATTGATTCCATGGAGCTAAAGAGCCTACTGCCCCAAATGTGACACCTCAAATGGTTCACACAACATCATATGCACTTGGAATAACTTAGAGAGAAATCATCACTTCATGAAATTGGCTTGCCCTCTTCATACACACATAGTGGCCAATTTTTGCACAAGAATATGATGCTTATATAGTTGTTACAATTAGGGTAAACCCTAATTTTCATGGCTTTCCATTTCCTTGGATCCATGGGTTCAAATACACCATGGAGCATCCTATCGGTTTTAGCCCAACTTGATAATCCATGGAGCATTAGCCCACTATACAAGTGTGGATGATTTACACAATCAACCCATATATTTAATTAGTCTTCTTTTTATCACTTAATTAATTCTCGATTAATTCTTGATCAATACTAATTAAATAATCTTATTAATATATTATAACTTATAATATATTAATAAACCTTAAGTGTTATTTCTCTCATTTTAGTCTATCCAAATGCATGATGCAATGCAACCCAAATGGACCATGCCGGGTCGGGTCAAGTATATACCAATTATAGTTATGGACTTAGACACTAATCCAACGGTTTCCCACTTGGATAAGTCTAATAACTATTATTGCAAGTACGCCTTCACAACCCGATCAACAATCGTAACTCTTAAAAGTTGCTGCCAAATTCTGAACAAATCAATGACGCGTCCATTAGATAAGTTATCATATATTCTTCCATTCTAGATATGATATGGACTGAGACATGGATTATAATCATTCTCTCTGTCCATTTGTTGTCTCCCGATTTCCGATTTATGATGACTGACTAATTGAACAAATCAAATCAGTCCAGGCTTGGCGAAGCACTTAGGGGTGCCATCACTAAATCATCTAGGGGCCCACAGATATCGCTTTTATCCCATTAAGGGTAAAAGGAATAGATAAACTTCGACTCATATGGTTGTACTGACTACTTGTTGAATAATACACAAAGGCACGTTTTATAACATCAAGTTACCAATTTGTTTTCGTGCAATCAATGTATAACCAACTCATAGTCAACAACTCATATCTCTAGGTTTGAAGAATAAAAGATATTATCGTCTCATGATTCACTCGTGATAAAATCCATGAAGTGATTCAAATGAGCGTGGGTAGAATCCAATACTCAGAACTTACGAGCACTCATGAATGTTGTAGCAACTCTTGCTATGTCTAATGCACATTAGACAAATCTTACAAGCCAGATTCATGACAGTCTTGATTCATATCTACTTCCAACATATGACCGTCTGGGGATGATTTGAATTACTTAATTATTCGGGAAGAATGATCTAATTATTCTGGATGTCAAAAAATGCAAAGTGAAACACAGAAAGAATACTAACTTTGTATGGCCTCAACACTTGGAGTGTAAATAAAAACTCTTTTATCTAAGCACCATATTGATTACTCATTATTCATTGTATCGATTTATCAACTTAATACTTGAATTGAAACAATAGTCATGTCATGTACCAAGCATGCATACTATGTTCGTCCAAACAATGGCTATGACATACTCAAAGTATGCACACAATGTTTACATATGATCTTCTCTTTGTGAAATAGATCAATTGACAATATTTCAATGATGTTTGTTTCAAAATTCCAATCCTTATTGCAAATGTAAGAATACCAAACTCTTGCCATCTACTATAATATGTTAGATTCTAAACTTATTTGCAATGATCCCCTTGTAATGACTATGCATAGAAGTCACAAAGACTTGGCAATAGACATTACAGAGTATTCCAATGGAAAGCAATTCCATGGAAATGAAGTCTCAAATTCAAAGTACATTCCTTTGAACATACTTCTTTGCATTAAGTTCTTTAATGTTGCACAGATTCAAAGAATAACTTCCACCTATGGAAAAAATTCCATATTGCCATTTCGACTATCATTTCTGAATAAGAGTTGCCTCCTTTAGAATTTGTCAATATGGTCCTTACTTTATACTTCCAATTGTCCATGAGTAACCAATCTTCGGTAAACCTCAGATTGTCCTCGACAATTGCTTAATCATTTTAGTCATATCCAGTTCTATTCCTTTTTCCCTCTTAATGCCTTAATCATTTGGAAAATTTAGAATGGATAAATATTATAGCACATGTAGTCGAACCTATATCCAAAGCATATGGGACATGATTCATGGTATAAAATTTTTATTTGCCATGCTCTCACAATTCGAACTATAAAGAGATATGCCGTAATCATAATTGAATTTTGAGAACGCAAAATATATGGAATTTCCTTATGTTGAACCATTCCAATATAACATTCATATATATCCTTGACGAAAGTTGATTAAAATCTCAATCTAAGCTTGTAGAATTGGAATGAAGTATAAAATCCTCTCCCTTAATTATAGCAAAACAACCTTTAAAACCCGAATTGAAACTTTTGTTTTCTATAATTAACATTGCTAGCTTGCAACACTTAACATAATAATCATGCTCCCACTAACATGATGATTATTAGCATAACACTTATGCTCCTACTAGCTCTGGCAGTGTATCCAGAAATCAACTGGACTTCTTCAAATCAATACTTTATTGACTTTCTTACCAAAGTTCAGATTTTTGAATGGAGATGCTTTGATAAGACTTGATCAAAATCATACACCTTTCCTTAGATAGCTCACATGTTTCTCTAGACCTTTTTCAATTCTCACTAGTTAGTGTGCCGGTTAACCACACACGCTCCACTAACTATATGAGAATGCAAATATCACAACTGCTAACTACTTAAAATCTTCTTAGTGAAAGCGTTTCCTCACCATCACTTTCATGAATCCAAGAGAAACCTTATAACACTTAGATTTTATGGTGTATGTGTTCCTATCCATGTGGATTTGTCTAAACAATAGTCAAAAGACAACGTTAGTGACAAATCCAAACTCAAATGGACTGAACTTGTTCAATCTCATTTTCTTGCCACCCGTCAGCACAAGGGCCTAGTATTGCTTCCAGGTTGTTATGCAAACAATTGAGAACATGTATAACTCAAATCTATTGCCAACTTAACTAGAATCGACACAGAAATGTCAACACGATAGGTTATAAACCTCAAGTTGTGTGCTAGTGATGAAATACATGTTTTATTCTTGATTACTTCTTGAAACTTTCAAGACCTTTAAGACTCCCACTGTCCTCTTGACATATAAGACTCTCTCGCCAAATATTCAAGAGATAGTGCAAATTCTTTATCATGACAAACACTTCATACAATTGGCCTAAGTTGGTCTTTGTTTTATCCAAAAATCACAACTTACCAACTTCAAATGTACAAGAGTAGAAAACCTTTTACTCTTACATTTGACTAGTGTTAATAACCTTCTTTGAGATATGTCACTCAACTTACAATCTTGGAGTATGACTCTAAGAATTTTTTTTGGAACGAAGTATGATTTGTCTTTTGATTTAACCATTTAATCAATTCATGATTCTTCTCCTTAGCCAAACAAATGAACTAAGGTATCCTTAGAGGATCAATTGTGATATGGTTCCATAATCACTAAGATAATCATAAACAAGATACTCAAGCACTCTCCCATCTCTTCAGATTGGAGAAACTTTTATCTTCCTTCCTTATTTGATTCTTCTTCTTCATTCTGTCATACACTGAAACTTTTCCAAAGCTTCAGAATTATACTTAAACTTGTAAGTATAACCATATTTACTAAACATTAGTAAATCATGACGAATAATCTTATCGATCTTTTGTGGTGGGCTTGACCAGTGCACAAGAATGTGTACTCGATCCCTTAGTCCTTCACTTGACGCACATATACATTCGAACAAAGGATTAGTCTTAATTTTCAAAAGATATATATTCTCATTCATCATACTATGCAAATTGCATGATTTCCAACTTTCTATCCAACTGAAACCTTGGGTGATGAAAATCTTTCCTTATTTGTTAAATTATGACACTACCACAAATGAAAGAATCAAATCCATTTACCAATATTGATTATCAATTGAAACATATAATCAACAATTTTTCCACAAATGCCATTGTAAGGATACTTAAAAAAAATAAATAAGAACAAAAATTTTCTTTTATTTTAAAACTTGCAGAAAAACATATCCTAACAATGCAAATGCATATGAAAACTTGATTTTATCTATTCATAGCAATATTTCATAACTCTTATGCAGCGGCTCAAAATTCTGATCATCAAACCATGCGATCAGAATCAGCACACTCTTTCTTTAAGCTTCCTTTGATTCTTCCAAAACATCAAAATGCAATTACATTGGATTATGTATTAAGAATCTCCAAACAGGATCTTAATAGAGTTAGATAATGGGCTTTACCTTAAGTAGAGTCAAACATTTGACTTTACTATCCTTATGGACTTTTAGTTAAATTCGGCAGCTTCGCAACTAATGCCACTTCCTTTGGCAAAAGAAACATATGGACTCTTTAGAAATGGTACACAAGACTATCACGGACTTAGACTTTTGCTTTACCATTAGGTCAAACAACTTGATCATGGTCGATCCCTTTCCATTGGGAAGAGAATGTTTTTCTGGACTTCTAGTGTTATCATTGTTAATGTCCATGAAATTTTGGGAAGTAGATCTTCTAATATAATTTGCTTTACCAATGCTCCAAATCATTGATGATTCAACATCATCAAGAAAATATGTAAGATCATTAAGGGTCATGTCGTGATTTGTCATCAGGGAGTGACTGAAGAACCAAGTCAACAGGCAACTACCTTGAGACTTCGACACCCGACTCTCCCAGCTTGTCAATATGTGACTTAACCTATAAGATTAAGCACATATAGACTTTGCTTGCCAATAGGGATTGAGTGAATTAGAACTTATCAAGTCATGAAACTTGCGGGATAGGGAGATTTATTGGAGGGGTGGAGAAAGTGAATTATGATTTCAAGTCCCACTAATGCACACAAAGGGATTGATCTTTCACCTTGATTTCCATTTGGGATATCATCTTCTTTAGGAAAGCTTGTTCCTAAGGATTTGGGAAGACCATAGATGTATTAACAAGACATCTATAATGGGAGAAATTCAAGTTAGTTGAATTAAATCCTTAACATAAGACCCAACATGAAATATTAAGGCTAGGATGCAACAACCTATTTATAACCGGAAGAGGGATGCCGTAATCCAAGCTATAAAATAGTTGAAGGTAGGTAAATGATGATTTACCAATTTCCACCATCAAACCTAAATATAATTAAGTTTTAATTGGATATGAAACTCCTAGATCTTTTGAGATACATTGAACTTTCAATGGCATGTTTGAATCTCGATTGTGCCCTCTCAAGTTTCGACTGGGATGCCGAGGATCACAAACAAGGTGTGAATAACCATGAAAATTGACTTGGTACCCTTAACTTTATTACCTAATCGATGTGCCGGTTAACCACCCGTTCGGCTAACGACCCTCCACCAGTCAAGGAAGCGGTGGATGAGAGTGGACACCCATTAAACTGCCATTTTATAGGCAATAACCTTATACCCCCTTATAGACCGGCTTCGTGAATGAGGCCTACTAATGGTAAGACTGACTTTATCTTATACATATCTATATAATTAAATTATAATAATAGTATAAGGGTTGAATTTTAAACTTTTAGAATTCTAAGGTTTTAATTTGGAATTAAAGTATTAGAGTATAAGACTTTACAAATTCCAACACTTGAGGGCAGGTTTTGAAACTATTTGAAGACTTTTCATTTCATAACTTATGAGTTTAATATACGTTAAAATGAAGACTCTTCATTTTATGTAACTCCTTATTCTTTAATAACAATTTGAAAGAAGTGACTCTTAAATATCCATAACTTGAGGACAAGTTATGGAGTTATAAAACAATTTAATTAAAAAGACTCTTCATTTTAGTGTAACTTATGACACATTTATGAATTTTAAGATTCATAAATATGACTTTTCACATAACTTGAAGACAAGTTACAAAAACATATTTTATGAACTCCTTTTAGATTAATATGGATTGAAAATAACCAACACAAATTTTTTTTATTAATCTAAATCAACTCATAAACGAGGTACCACAAAAAAACTTTTGGTAATCCATAATTTGAGGACAAATTATAGTCCATACAATTTCATTAAGATCCATAATTATACTAACAAAACAATTTGTACACAATTCCTATGATATAACAAAAACTCATAAGCATGAATATTCATAATCAACAATTTTCAAGAATTACATAAACATATATAAAAACTTGAAACTTTGATTACATCATTGAAATTGGTTTAACATAATCATTACCACATTAAAAAAACAGGTTTCATAAGTCCAAAACAGTTAAAGGTAATGATTGTAGACCAATTTCAGCACCAAAACCCGAAAATATGCACTCTGGGCTGCCAACTCGTCGAGTGCATGAACTGACTCGATGTGTTGGTTAAAGAAAGGCATGGACACGTCGAGTTCCATGATGGACTCGGCCACTGTTGGGTTTTGAGCATTCTAACACTCCTATGGTGTACACGCAACCCTAAATACCTTGGATCTATTTTTTCTCTATTATACATGCAAATATCAATTTCCAAGGTATTTATCCTAACTAGCATATTATGAAGTACAAGTAATATAGAAATTAGTAGAAATACATACCTCTTTGTTGGTGCTTGATTCCATCGAGCTCAACAGCCTAGTGCCCCAAATGTGACACCTCAAATGGGTCACACAACATCATATGCACTTGGAATAACTTAGAGAGAAATCATCACTACATGAAATCAGCTTGGCCTCTATATACACACATAGTGGCCGATTTTTGCACAAGAATATGATGCTTATATGGTTGTTACAATTAGGATAAACCCTAATTGTCATGGCTTTCCATTTCCTTGGATCCATGGGTTCAAATACACCATAGAGCATCCATGGAGCATCCTATGGGTTTTAGCCCAACTTGATAATCCATGGAGCATTAGCCCACTATACAAGTATGGATGATTTACACAATCAACCCATATATTTAATTAGTCTTCTTTAGATCACTTAATTAATTCTAGATTAGTTCTTGATCAATAATAATTAAATAATCTTATTAATAAATTATACCTTATAAGATATTAATAAACATTAAGTGTTATTTCTCTCATTTTAGTATATCCAAATGCATGATTCCATGCAACCCAATTGGACCATGTCGGGTGGGTGAAGTATATACCAATTGTAGTTATGGACGTGGACACTAATCCAACAACTACCTCTATGGGGTTGGTTGTGCTAGTTAGACGGACCATAAGAGCCTAAGGTATTTCATGCATCATCTGAACCTGAACATGAGGCAGCATTGTTGGTTGTATATGATGAAGGATTATGATTGTGAGATTTTGTACCACCCTGGGAAGGCGAATGTGGTGGCTGATGCACGCAACCGCAAGACAGTCGCGGCTCCGATCCGAGATCTATGCTTGAGGATGACCGTGGTTACTCCGTTGTTGGAGCGGACTCGTGAGGCATAGGTTGAGGCTATGAAGGAAGAGCACCGGAAGTGTGAGCAAGTTGTTGTTCAAGTGGCTTCGTTCGATTATGATAGCTGTATACTATTGACCTTGCACGGGAGGGTCTGGGTTCCATATTGGGGCAAGGTGCACCAAGTTCTGATGGTGGAGGCTCACAATTAGAGATTCTCCATTCATCCCGGGGTGACGAAGATGTATATGGATCTTTGTTAAGATTGTTGGTGGCCTTGCATGAAGCGATATAGCATGGTTTGTGGAGCAGGCCTTGACTTGCAAGAAAGTCAAGGCCAAACTTTAGCGACCTCACGGCACCAACAATCACATCGACTTTTAGTTCAAGAGACGCCTTCGTTACATTCACATTTTCGACAAAATGTTCATGACATTCCTACGCCACATCACAAAGATTTTCAACTTCATAATCGAAACACATTGAATGAACAACCAATCAGACTGCTTGTTTCTGCTCTACACCCTCAATAAGATTTCACAATCATGATTCTTGAGCTTTCAACAAATAATACATTTTGAACCTAGTCACATAACTCTTCCCTTTAGTATCTATTGTAATTTAAAGAAGAGAATTGATATTTGAGTTTAAAACTTTGTCCTATTTACATGACATGATTAGTTCATTAGGAATATCTTCTTCTTCTGGATTGAATTGAATATCGGCTAAGGAAACCATGACATCTTCTTCATCAGCTTCATCACCTTAAAGGGACTTCTCAGTTGATTAAGAGGAGAAAAGAGTGGTGTCAGGTTCTTGCATAACACCAAAATGTGTTAGTGAGACAGGAGAATCAAAAACAGAGGTAAGAATGGGTGATGTTAGTGGAGTTAAAACTATTGAAATTGTAATGGAAGTTGTGATAATAGATTCGTTATTGATCATGTCTTCGTCTATGTTGACATTTCTGTCCTATTAGATAAGGGCATAGTGATGTCTGGAGTTTCGACCACCTCCTGACCAGAATCAGTATTCGAAACCCCGGATGGTTTGACTAAAGCCTTCTCAGGGATGTTTTTTTGTTGCTAATCACTCGAATTGGTGTGTTATGTGTATCAGATACGTTTACAGTGACACTAGGAATCCTTGTCTCCTCAGAAGTCAACTTGACATGAGTATATTTTCGTGGTGAATCTATAAAAGAATCCTCGATTTGAATGTATGATCTTTCTGTATCATTATCATTCTCAGTCTCGACTGTTACTTCCTCATGTAGAACTCCACTACGAACATTCTTTGTCTTCTTTATCTTTTGTTCAACATCGATAGCTTGATGCTTCTTTATTGCTGGTGAACTGGGACATGAAATCTCACGAATAATAACTCCCTTTCGAATACACTATAAGTTCTTAAATCTTTTTTAATCACCCTTTTTCCCATCTTGTTCACTTTACTGTGGAAGTGTCTCTGCACTTGGAACAGAAGTTTCGACACCTTGTGTGCAACTGTCTCATCCATTGGCTCAGGCTCTTGAGTTGGCTTTGGGATTGCAGAATCATAAGTTGTTTTTGAGGGTTTCTTAGTTCTTTTGAGAACCCCTGTTTTTGTAGGTTTGATGTATTTTACAAACTCCTTTGTTACTTCGGGTTGTTTCTCAACATGTTTCTTCTTCTGATATTTTGACTCTTTTTGAGTAACCGTGGTGGTAAAACAGTCATTGTAGTGGTGGAATCAATCGAAAGCAAGTAATTGATCAACAAAGGATCAGTTGGATCAACCAACTTAAGCATCGAATTAGGAATTCGAACAACATTAGGAAAGACATTAACATCATCCATAGAAATCCTTGGACCAGCTATTGTTGGAAATTCATCAGATTCAATTCCATCAGGAATGAGAATATTTTCCTAATTGTAAATTTCTTTCAAAATAAGTCCCCAAAACTAAGCACTTGATATTCTTGTTGCTAGTTTCGTGTGAGAGATTGAGATTCCAAATTCTTCCTATAAGGGTGATGCATAATCAACATTAAGACCATAGTATAACCCTAACACTACAAAATATATATTTCAAGCTTGGCATTGTCGAGCTCGGAGCTTCTTCCTGTCAAACATCTCAGAGCTATCCCAAACAGGAAACTCCAAACACATGGATCTTTCGCTTTTCTTAGTTGGATAAGAACCTTCACAAGTTTCGTTACCAAGTAAAGGCAATTTTGTCTGCATGGAGGCTGGGCGTATTCGCTTATGGGATTGTTAAGCGAAATCATGTGCCAAAGAATGCGAAATCTAGGTTTTGAGTTGGTAATACGAAAAACCTCAAGGATTTCTATTTTTTTGTGTGTCAAAGAATGAGGTAGAAGCATTAATAAAAAATAGTGAGTATCATTCGACATGAAGAGAGATGAATAATTGCTTGTTGGTGTCCCCTGAATTATAATCGAATACTCGTTGATGAGTATCGAATGGACTCTTTTTCTTTTGGTTTCGAAGGTGGATTTAATTTAACTTAAGATCACAACTTAACATAAGTGTGATTTTGTTGTGCAAAATTACTTGGATGACTAGTGTAGTAAAAAACAAGTATGGTTGGTGATGACTATAAGTAACAAAAGTTCAGAGGAGATAATCAAATGAAAATCTCATTCCAAAAAGTCTTTGAGGCTTTAACGACAACATGACGCATCATGCTTCTAGGGACACTTAACTAGTACATAGTTTTGAGTGATACATGTTTCCTTCATGATTATTCTCATGTAGCATGCGAAAGAGCATCATGTTGGTCATTGAGATTCCAACGAAAATATATTTTCATGTTAAAAGAAAAAACAAATTTAAGAAAATGTTATTAGAGTTGTGATTTTTTCTTTTAAAAAAATAGAAACAAAAATAAAAGAAAATCTTTTTGGATTTTTTATTTTTGAAAAAGCAAAAACAAAAATAAGAAATTCTCTTTGCATTTTTGATTTTTGAAAAACCAAAAAAAAGAACTTTAAAACGTTACCTAGATACTTTCGACCCATAAGTTAATAGTCATCAAAAAAAGGTTGTGCGTCGAAGCTCTTGCATCAGATGTGAATTGAAATCCTATACTGAACGATTCAGTATGAAGTCAAACGCAAACGCAGCCGAACGCTTAACATGAGCAGTAACCTCTAAATAGAACACCAACAATCGAAAGTGAATAAAACACACGAAAGTTTTACCCAGTAAACGAAAGTAATAAAGGAAATCGGAAGTAAATAAAACAAATGTTCAAGTGAAATTCAAGAAAAATATGGAACATAGCATGTTTCATTATTCCCAATCCATTCAAAATCCTTAAGAATGATTTTTCATCTAAAGGTTTTGTGAAAATGTCAGCAAATTGATCTATTGTTTTGACAAAATGGACTTCAATGTCTCCATCTTCAGCGTGGTCTTTGGTAAAATGATAACGAAGAGCAATATGTATCATTTTTAAATGTTGGACTAGATTATAACAAATGTGAATTTCACTTTGAGAATCGGAGTATAAAGGTATTTTGTTCATGTTGATTGCATTGTCTCGCAATTGGCTTTGAAATCAAATCACGTGTGATGTGCATGCAACAATAGCGATATATTCTGCCTAAGATGTCGAAATAGAAATACAAGTATTCTTTTTTAATTGCCGTCTCACAAGTTTCCCATCCAGAAATTGACACCAGTTGTGCTCTTTCGATCCAATTGACATTGACCTAGGTCCACATCAGAAAACGCTTGGATAAAAATTCATGTCTTCGATGGATATCGCAAGCCTAACGAAACTATATGTTTGACATAAGATAAGATATTGTTGACTACATTATAATGGGGTTCTCTTGGATTCGATTCCTCCCTGACACAATTAGATACAATAAACATAATATCAGGTCGACTTGCAGTTAAATACAAAAGCGAATCAATCATGCACCTATACATCGTGAGATCCACAATAGGCTCATCCAACAAAGGACTTAAGCACGTGCCGACAACCATAGGTACTTTGACTTTTGTGCTATTTGTCATGCCAAACCTTTCAAGCAAGTTTCGTGTATATTTCTCTTTACTGATAGAGATTTGTTCCCTGCTTTGACGAATACTTAACCCAAAAATTTATGAAAATTAGCGTGATCATTTCGAATTGACTTCTCATTAATTCCCCAAATGCCTTAGATAATGAAGGATCATTCGAACCAAAGATAATGTCATCGACATAAATTTGAACGAGCATCAGATGATCCCCTACTTTATTTTGAAATAAAGTAGAATCAACTAATCCTTATTTAAATTTAGCGATTTTCAATAAATTTAGAAAACACTATCGGTATCCCATCTGAAACCTCTACTTCACAGAGAGGTGGCAGACGCAACAACAGAGGAACAAATCGCTCATGTTGGACAACATCTCAAGCACATAGGGGCCGACACAACGACAACAATAGTTTTTGCCAGTTATGTAACATTGTAGGGCATTAGAATCAAGATTATTAGTAATTATCCAAGTTTCTGAAAGACAACAGTACTACCATCAGTAACCGTGATTCAAGAACTCCTATACCAAATGTCATAACATGTATTCCTTTAACTTGGTTATTTGACTGTGGCATCTCAAATCATATAACCTCTAATTGATCTACGTTTCATAACATCTCTAAATATGAAGGAACTAATGAAATAATACTTGGTGATGGTAAAGGTTTTAAAATATCTCATGTTGGAATTAAACACATTAACACACCAATCAAAACCTTATATTTACCAATTGTGTTATGTGTTCCAAATTTAGATTGAAACCTTTTATATATTGTTAAGTTGTGTAAGAACAATCGGGTTTCTATTGAATTTTTCCCACTTTATTTTTTTATTTTTTTTGTGAAGGATCTTCGCACAAGGGAGTAGGGGGGGTCTTTTAGGAGGCAAGAACCTTGAAGATTTTTACTATGCTAATCTGCCATCCATTTTTGCAAATCAATGTAACCACAAAAATCTATCCACTCTCCTGACACACTAAGTTAGGTTATGCATCCATCAAAGTCTCTTGTCACAAAGATAGATTTTAGTTCTAATCAAATTTCCTATTCTTGTATGCATTTTTCTTCTTGTTCAATCGATAGAATCCATATGCTACCTTTTGGTCCAAATTCATTTTTTGCTACAAAACAACTTGAATTAACATATTTTGATGTGTAGTTCTTGTTCAAACTTTAATTGACAATTTCAGTTATTACGTCATTTTTGTAGATTACTACTTGAAATATGTTTGGCTCTATCCTATGAAATGGAAATATGATGTTGCAACACTATTACCTAAATTCAAACTCCTTGTTGAGAATTTCTTCCAAACACTACTGGTATCAATATTCATTGACAATGGTAGTGAATACCAAAGTTTTGCACAGTTTCTACATGCTCATGACCTCTCTCACTTCACCACCCCACCACATACTCATGAATAGAATGGTGTAGCTGAACAACGATACTGTCATGTGGTTTAGACTTGACTTCCTCTCTTTCACTATGCCAAATTACCACTTACCTTTTGGTCTCTTGTGTTTCAAACGATTGTCTATATTATAACCAACCACCAAACTATACCAAACTCAAATGCGTTGGTTTTCTTTGCATTCCATGGCTAAGGCCTTACACTAACTCCAAGCTTCCGCCACGATCAGCCCTATGTCTTTTCCAAGGTTAATCCACTTTAAAATCCTCTTACAAAGGTTTTGAGCCTACCACATGCTACCTATACAACTCTCATCATATTCAGTTTATTGAATCTCATTTTTCTTCCCATTCTTCTTCCCCCACCTTACCAACTGCCCATGATTTCTTTAAAATCTCAACAATTACTAATGCATCAAACTCCTTTTCAGCAATCGATTCATCAAAAATATCTTCATCTTAAGGGGTGTTTGTTTTTTATGCGAAGATCTGGGCAACCACTTTTGTCTGCGCCGCGCAGACAACGCGCAGACATATGACCTCGTAGAGTGTTTGTTTTTTGGAAGTGTGCAGATCAAAAAACGTCTGCGCGAGGTCTTCTTTACGCAGACCTGGACCACTGTCTTCAAAGGTCTTCAGACCACATTTTTACCTTAAAAAAAACCACCAGTTTTTTTTTCTTTCTTTTTTTGCTGAAAATGCATTTTTAATATTTATAACGGGAAATTAAGTTTGAAAAAATAATTTATTTCAACAGCTGCAGACGTTAAAAACAAACAATCTTCTTATTGCAGACGGCAGACATGTGGTCCACTTCTTCTGTCGCAAAGGCTTGTAGATGTGATCCGCAGACTGCAGACATTTTGGCTTCAAAAAAACAAACAACACCTTTGTGACTCCTACACCTCATGTCCTGCCACACCAAATACCATGTCCAGATTCACCATCCTACCCTCTAACCCTACCTCTCAACCAACCTCACCAATGTCAACTATATCTCCTCAGCCTATACATCATTCTAATCCACATACCCTTCCATCCACACTATTAGTTCATATATCCAATCCTGTCTAAGATTGCACCAACTCCTGTCCTACCCTAATTGGCTCCATTTCTTAAGATGATAATTCTATTTCTCCACCCACCTTCTCTCCACCACAACGAACCAGAAATAAAAAACTCAAAATACTTTTTTTCGTCTTTCATCAACTCCATCATCTTCATGTTATCCCTTCTAACATTGAACCAAACACCCACACTCAAGCTCACAAAATTCCCAAATGTCGACATGCCATGGATCAAGAGTTCAATGCACTAATGCAAAATAGAACGTGGGAATTAGTTCCATAAGCTTCTTACAACCCAATTAGATGAAAATGTTTATTCCTAGTCAAAAGGACTCCCAATGGTACTATTTCAAAATACAAAGCTTATTGGGTTGTTAAGGGGTTCCTTTAACAACACGGGAACGATTATTTCAACACATTCATTTCGGTAACGAAACCAATCACTATCGAACCATCATCTCTATTTCTCTCTCTCTCTCTCTATCTATCTCTCTCTCTCTCTCTCTCTCTCTCTCAAAACTAACCTTTAAAACAACTTGACGTGAACAACGCCTTTCTTCATGGAACTCTATATAAAGAAGTCTTCATGTCTCAACCACCCAGATTCATTTAACCTAAATTCCCAAACCACATATGCAAACTTAGAAAGTCTCAGTATGGCATTAAACAAACCACTGAGAGCATGGTACATGGAACACACATCTTTTCATCATACTTATGGTTTACGAAGTCCACGGCAGATGTCTTTCTATTTATCTATAATCATGACAACAATTTGTGTTTCTTTATGGCATATGACAATAATATTGTCCCTTAACCATGACAACAACCAATTCACTCATTCCTTAACCAACAAGTTCTCCATCAAATAGTTAGGTCCCCTCCATCATTTCCTTGGTATTGAAGTAATTCCTTCCCAACAAGCTCTTTTTCTCTATAAAAATCGACATATTCAAGACATTCAAACAAGTTAAATATGGATGGTACCAAAAAGATTACTACTCCTCTCAACCCTTCCATTGTTCTCACTCTTAAGAACACCCTGCAAGTGTTGATCCTATACGTTATCTGAAATCAGTGGGATCTTTGTAAAATTTGGCTTGCAGAAGAGCATATGTCTCTTTTGCTATATATTAACTTTCCCAGTCCATGCACTCCCCCGTTCCAACATCATTGGCAGACATTAACGTAGATGTTTCGTTAACTAAAAGGCACAGTTCATCATGGCCTACATCTTAATCGTTGATCCTCACTTGAACTCAAAGAATTCTCAGATTTAGATTGTGGAGGGGTTTCTCCTATCATTTATTTGGGCTCAAACATCATCGCATGGCGATCAGCATGTAAACAATCTATCACGCAGTCTTCTATAGAGGCAGAATACAAAGCCTTATCTAATATGGCGGATGAAATCTACTGAGTCTAACATTTACTTACAGACCTTGTTGTTACACACTTGTCTTCTCCTATGCTATTTTGTGATAATACGGTTGCCACATACTCTAGCGCCAATCTAATACATAGTTCTCGGATGAAACATGTTGCCACATTGTACTTCAAAAGGTAGCAGGATGTTCGTTAATAGTTCTTTATATCAACCCAGCAGATGAACCACAGACACACTCACAAAGCCCCTAAGTATCAACTCCTTCATTCATATTCACTTCAAGATTGGAGTATCCGACAAATCCTCCTTATTTCGAGGTGTATTACGACCAATAGCCCAGTGTATTACGACCAATAGCCCAATTGGTGAAACCATTTAAATTATTTTATTTATGGTTACTTTTAACTTTAGCCCCTGTAATTTCTCCTTATATAGCTCATGTAACTTCTTCTTTTCTGTGTTGTACATGGTCTATTTAGCCTCCAGTATATTTTGCTTTGATTAGGAAATTGAACAACACTTTGTTATTGTGTAAACTCTTCTTGCCTTTATGAACTATTGACTCAACTACGATATAGATGCCAACCTTTTGTTATTTGCATGTTGAATGAGATCAAACTCGTAATATTGTTGGTCTATATTTGAATGTACTTTATCAAAGTTATTAAAATCTTCACGAAAAACTTTCAAACAAAATACATTATATCATTGTTTCGAGAAACTCTCACTAGAACAGTTAGGGTCTAAATTTGTTGAAACATCAAGTAACTCCAATGATCTATCATTGAACCGATGGTCGAGTTCCGTTAACTTACAACTATTTGCTTTGTAAAAAAATGTCCACTATATGCAATGATGTTCAAGGTATGATCTTGTCATATCTAAAAATACCATAATTCTACAATATTTTCTTTTAAATGACCCTAATATTTTTACAAAACTCGATCTTGTCATATCCAAAAACATGAAGAGAAAGCATGTGGAGGCTTGTTGTAATATGAAAAATAGAAAACTAAAAGGTTGATAATAACATCCAATAAAAGAAAACATGCATTGACAAATAAACAAGATCAAAGGAGAATCCACCTTGTGAGTCTATCCTTATAAAATTAAGAATGAATATTTCATGGTTAAATGATTGAATGAAATTCGCTTATCATTCAGGTTGACTAATGGGTTATTTAATTCACAACGCAGTTCATGAACCATACCCGAGTGAAAAACGATCATAGAAGACTCTTTTCATCGCCTCAAAGTGTATATAAAGCCACCATTCACACTTCCATAAACACACAAAAACCTAACAAATTCGAAGAAGAGCAAATAAAATAAACCAAAGCCATGGCTCCTTCCACTTCCCACCTATATCATCACCTCTTCTTCTTCTTTCTGGTGCTCCTGCTCAATGCCCAGCAATGTCCGGCGGCAGGTGGATCGTGGTCTGTCCTCCTCCCAAGCATTGGAATTTCGGCCATGCACGCACAGTTACTTCCCAATGATCGTGTTGTCATGTATGACCGCACCGATTTTGGAGTCTCCAATATCTCACTTCCAAACGGGGCATGTCGTCCTAACACAACCGATTGTTCTGCCCATTCAGTCGAGTATGATGTTGCATCAAACACCGTTCGTCCACTCATGGTGCTCAGCAATGTCTGGTGTTCGTCTGGAACATTAATGCCCGATGGAAGATTGGTCCAAACTGGTGGCTTTGATGATGGTTATCGTGTTGTCAGAATTTATAAATCGTGTGATTCATGCGACTGGCAAGAGATACGTAATGGCCTGAATCAACAGAGATGGTATGCGACCAATCATATATTGCCAGATGGCAGACAAATTATTATTGGTGGCCGCCGGGCATTTAGCTATGAGTTCTACCCCAAGATGTCGGCCACTGAGAACACTCCTAGTTTACCTTTTTTGGTTCAAACGAACGACCCTAACGTTGAGAATAATTTATACCCATTTGTATTTCTCTATCCTGATGGGAATCTTTTCATTTTTGCCAACAATCGTGCTATTTTATTCGACTATTCCAACAACCAAGTTATCAAGACTTACCCTACAATGCCCGATGGTCAACCAAGGAGTTATCCGAGTACCGGATCTGCTGTACTTCTCCCTCTGCGCATAACAAAGGGAACAGTAAATGCGGTTGAAGTATTGGTTTGTGGGGGTGCACCAAAAGGAGCATTTGTTAATGCAAATAAAGGGATATTTGATGGAGCTTTGGATACATGCGGAAGGATCAAAATATCTGACCCTAACCCTCAATGGGTCATGGAGACCATGCCTTTGGCTCGAGTCATGGGTGACATGTTGTTGCTTCCCAATGCTCATGTTTTAATCATCAATGGTGTATCTGCTGGAGTTGCAGGTTGGGAACTTGGGAGGAACCCTGTTCTTAGCCCAGTGGTTTACCAACCTGATAAACAGGTCGGGTCTCGATTTGAAGTGCAGAATCCAAGCACCATTCCAAGAGTTTACCATTCCACAGCTGTTTTACTAAGAGATGGACGAGTTCTTGTTGGTGGAAGTAACCCCCACGACAAATATGAATTCGGAAACGTCCTTTATCCCACTGAGCTGAGTTTGGAGGCGTACTCTCCTTCTTATTTGGATTCAAACTCGTCCGATTTACGCCCCAAAATAATATTGCCTGTAAAAAACACTAAAATAGGGTACGGAAAGCAATTAGTTATTGTGTTTACAGTTTCAGGCATTGTGGATCCAAGCTCCGTCTCAGTGACAATGATGGCACCTCCGTTCAACACACACTCCTTTTCCATGAATCAAAGATTGCTGGTGCTCGATGGTGGTGTGGCTGCCAAGATTTTGGGGAAGTCAAGATATCAAGTTGTAGTAACCACACCGCCCTCTGGTAATGTTGCTCCGGCAGGGAATTATATTTTATATGTAGTTCACAAAGAGATCCCAAGTCCTGGTATTTGGGTTCAAATGCAGTGACAAAATACAGCATAACAGTTATTGTTTTCTTTTGTTTCGTTCATCTTTAATTGTACACTCATTTGTCAACCGATTTTTATCATAATTATAGAGACCATGTTATTTTACTTAGTTTATCTATTTGTCTTTTTGGCTATGTGACTATTCTATTCGTTTCGATATTTTACTAAGTTTATCCATTTCTCTTTTTGCCTATATGACTATTCTATTCATTTCGAAAGTTTTCACATAACACTTGTGATGGTATTATGGATTAGTTCTAGATGCAGCACGTCAAATTAATATGTGTAATTGGATTAGGAATTCTAGTGATGCCCTGCAAAAGTTGTAATTTTTGTTTTCCACGTCTAGCGTTCAACAACTTTCTCGCCCAAAAACGCTCATGAAATTTGAAAAAACTATTATTGAAACATATAACATAAGCTTTTCCAAAAATCTTGCTACAAATCGATGGTTCTTGTTGAGAGTAACTATTGTTTCAAGATTAACATTGAGATATATTAGTGTTATCTTAATTATTAACTTAAATCAAAGGAACTTCGATGACACTCACGGAATACAACTTCTGAAAAACTGAAATCAAGGGAACATAATATTGAGTGTGCTTCGGTCAAGATGACCTACGTCAACGGAGAGAGAGAGAGAGAGAGAGAGAGAGAGAGAGAGAGAGAGAGAGAGAGACTTTCAGGAACAATTACAAACACTTAAGTTGTATCTCACTTTTTCTCTCACAAAAAACTACAACTTACAATGATGGAAATATGTAACTATTTATAAGTAAGCGTAGGAAACCAGAATTTTGATGGCTAGACTTATCCATATTTAGCCCATAAATGGGATGCCCTAATTTTGTCTTGTCTCTTTACTATACCTGACACTTGCTAATATGTATTTATGTGTTTGTTGTCTTTGTGACTCTTGTTGATATGCATTGTGTTTGTGGGGTGAAATAGAATCGATGGTGAAATAGACTCGTTCGGTTGAAAAACACAAATTGAGTTGAAATAGACTCAGGGGTGAAATAGACCCGTTCGGTTGAAAAACAATGATTGAGTTGAAATATAGACCCGGGTTGAAATAGACTCATGTGGGTGAAATAGACCCATCACAGCTTCGCGCTGATATATATATGTATGGTATGCGGTATTTTGGTGAACATCACTAAGCTTTGTGCTTGCGGTTTATGTTTAAAATGTTTACAAATACTTCTTGTTTCCAAAGGAAGGGTCACGATTGATTTCACTCCATCCCTTGGAGATTTAGTCCGCATTGAGTGTTTATGATTTTACTATAATGTTTTGATAATACATTTATTCTAATCATCTTTTGGAATGATGAATGAATGGTTTTGACTTATTTAAAATGAAATTTTACTCGGTAAATTTGGTGTTACAAGTTGGTATCAGAGCCTTAGTTTGAGGGATTTAGGCATACTCTCGGGTGTATCTTAACTAAAACTGAGGAAATGATAATTTTTTTTAAGAAAAAAAAAGGAAAACGAGTTTCAAAAACATTTAATAAAGAAAAGGGGTACAATGCGTGCAATCTGCCGAGCTCAAGTAAGTGGTTTCCAAAATACCTATACTTCTTGAAGACATATATATATATATATATATATATATATATATATATATATATATATATATATATATATATATATATATATATATATACTAGAAGATGGAAAAACGATATGCTCAGGGTTGCATGCTAGAATCTCTGCTTAGAAGACATGCCTTTTATGCCTGATAAGGAGTAGGTTAAGGATACCTTCAGGAATTGCATGATAGAATGACCTGATTTGTGATGCCTTGTAGCCTAGAAGGAATTCAATGTTATGTTAGATTTGGAATCTATGTGGGTGGAATTTATTTCTAAGTGTATGCTTTAAAAATTGTATACAACTAGGATCATATAGCCCTAGAAGAACTGATTTAGCCTTATTTTCTATTCCTTGTCAGGTTGTGGGCTTAGGGTAGAATCATTCATTCGACAGTCTATGTGTTATCGTTTTATGTATAATTGGCATGCATAACGTAACCAACAGTAATGGTAGAAGTTCCTAGCATCACATAAACAAGTTAGTTAGAGGATGCCTTTTTATGTTTTGTGGACATATTACTTCCCGAATGCTAGTTGCTTTGTGCTTTGTGGTAGCCATATTGATGTGACCTAACTATTAAATGAATATGTTAAGTTACATGATGCAAAGGTTAAATAATTTTAGAATGACTATTTTGGCCCTATTGCACTACTCGCGTTTTAGTCTAACCGTTGTAGGGTTGGGTCTTTTATTCGAAAGATTATTTATGTGTTGTTGCATGTAATTGTATTCATGAAGTAGTTAGTTGGTATTAGTAGGGTTTTTTAGCAGCTGATAGCGGGGGATGTGAGAATCCTAGGAGATCCTAGGAAGTGCCTTAGAGAAGTTAGTGTGTTGTTTAGCGGTGTGTATTTGATTGAGAACGGGTATATGTGGTTGGATCAGATCGTAGTAGACATGAGTAGTTACTTAGAGGATCCATAAGGATTCTTGAGGAAAGTAAGGATAAGTGTGGAACGTAGTATTGAACCTGTACTACTGAACGCACAAGATTAGTACTCGAATCGAGGAATATTTCGGGGATTCTAAGGAGCTAATTGAGGGTAGATTTTATGAGTAGTTACTTAGAGGATCCACAAGTTCTGTTTATGCTTATTCGATTTATTGGTTATGATTGTTCTGGCTGAGGATGGGTGTGGTGTGTGACATCCCCATTTTTACGGCAAAAAAAGACCGATTTGTTTATGTTTTATTTTCTAGTCAGAGTAACTTCTTAACGAAAAGTGTTGTGGAATTCGTCACCAAAAAAACATGATAAATATGTTATCAAGGCATTTGCGAAGAAATGTATTTTATTCATTTTAAAACTTTGGGATGTCATCTGCAATACAGAAACATAAGCATAAACAAAACTTACATTCATTTACATTTGTGATCTACATCTCTTTAAATCTCTCGGTGTAGTGTAACTTTATATCGACGCCTGTAATACAAATAAACTAAGTGGGTCAGGTTGGGAAACCTGGTGAGTACATAGGGTTTTCAAACCACAATAATAAATTTATTGTGCTTTATATCAACAATTAAACCAATTACCCATCCCTATTATGTTCTTTATTTCTTAAGGATCTACCCTAAGAATCAGCTACTCTTTATTCAACCATTCCTAAGGAATAGGCACGAAGTCCATCATCGGCAGGGTTTATACAACGGGTGCTAAGTCCATAGCTCTCATTTATCGACAGAATTATTTATGGGTGTCCACCTGCAATACATGTCAATGGGTTTTTATAGTACACCGGGTGAACATATCGTTCACAACACTTACAGGTTGCGAGTCTGCTATTGTTCCACAGACCGTCTAGAATAGTCCATGGTTGTCATACATACTCTGCTAGATGATGGGGCCAACGCTTAGGTAAAGGTTTCTCTGATTTTTCACCCCTCACCTTCATCTCATGATCTATATCACTTTTTCATCTCATCCTCCAACTCATTTTTCATCACACACCAACATATATGTAGATATAAAATACATATAGAGTTCAGATATGAAGAAAAAGTTTAGATCTGAAAAGAAAATATATATTCGGTTCAGATCTGAAGAAAATTTTTAGATCTAGAAAGAAAATACACATACGGTTCAAATCTGAAGAAAAAAAAGGTCTAGATCTGAAAAACAAAGTTTAAATCTTTCATCTGGCATAGATCTCAAGCATAAAATACATATATGGTTTAGATCTGAAAAGAAAAGGTTCATATCTGAAAAGAAAAAGTTTGGATCTTCCATCCATCACAAATCTTAGATAATATGCACACATAGCACTTACTTTGTATAAAATATTACATACCTATGTGTAAGATGAAAGTAACTATGCACCCACTTGATAAAATGGTGATTCCAACTTGAACAACGCTTCACTTCTTAAAAATATTATTTCCTCTGATGAAACCGGGAGTTTTGCTTGAAAATCAGGCTCTGCGGGGGCAGAGTTTCAAAACTGAAAAACTCTTATTTTCGGAGCCTTCAAGTGCCCTGGGGCTTTCTTCTAGTGCTAGGGAGGTTTCCTAGGCTTCGGGGTGGTTTAAGGTGGCTAGAGAGAGAGTAGATAGTGAAAGAAGTGAAGAATGTGTAAAGGAAATGAGTTGCCCTCGCAACACTTTTATAGGTTGGAGGCCTCGCTCTACGCGGGGTGTAGTCTTGTAGAATGCGGGGCGTAGTAGGGTGCGTGTCACAATTTGGATGGGCCATCATGGCATACTTCGGACCGCAAAAGAAAAGGGACTGCGTAGCGTATGGGCTTCGTACACAGGGCGTACCCTCGTACGCGAGATGTTCCCTTCGGATAAGCATTGAAATGTGTGCCTCTAACTTCAAAAATTCATAATTTTCGTATACCAGCTCCATTTTTTACATTATTTATATCCAAGCGTATGTAAGATCGTACTCTAGAACTTTCGTTTAGACTCCGTCGGCTAATTTTGGCTTTATTTTTAAAGTGATATTTTTAATAGACCGGGAGAAGAAAAGTCCGTTAAAAATTCATAACTTCTTCATACGACGTCCGTTTTCATTTGTCTTTTTACCGTTGAACTACTATTGACGAGATCTTCGATTCTCGTTTAGGTTGTCTCGGCTAAAAATCGCTATATCAATAATTTGATTTTCGGGCTGCACATAGTTATGCCAAGTCTTAGAAAATTCATAACTTACTCATACGAAGTCAGATTTGGACATTCTTTTTATGCATGCTCTCGGTTTAACGTACACTATGACTTTCATTTATACCGCTAAGGCTAAAAAGCATTGTATCGTAAATTCACTTTTTATGTAATGCAATGTCGTGTCGGTTCTGTCGCGAAACTTCGACAGGTCATAACTTCTTCGCTATAATTCGGATTCCGGCATTCTTTATATCTACGGAATTCTTGTCACGACCACTATAACTTTCTTCATAGATACAGGCTTATGTAACATTTTATTTTTGACTCTTATTTTTATTATATCTTTATCAACAAGTATAAAGCACAAAATTCACATAATACTACAATAATTCATCTTTATTACTTCGAAATATGTTACATTTGTTGACCCTATCTATTACATCATTGTATTAATGCTTAGTCTCGAAACACAGGCATTACAATTATCTCCCCCTTAGGATGATTACATCCCAGAATCATGCATCAGCAAACAAACATCATGTCACTCTTTGTTTCCCAGGTGACATTTTGCCCATTTGTATGTTTCCATCGCACAAGCACTAAGACGGCCATCTTGCGACGCAACTTTTTAGTCTTAGAGTCAACAATCGCCTTCGGTTCTTCAATTAGCCTCTTTTTTTCATCTATCCTTATCTTAGAAATTAGAATTATGTCTGGAACTTCTCCCGTGAACTTCCTCAAATAACATACGTGGAAAGTGTTATGTATACCATTTAGTTCTTCTGGTAGTTCTAGCTTGTTGGCTTGGTTCCCAATCCATTGAAGAACTTTGAATGGTCTAATGAATCTTGGACTTAACATTCCTCTTTTCCCGAATCTTGTAAGTCCCTTAATGGTGAGACTTTAAGCAAAACCGAATCTCCAACTTCGAATGTCATCGGCCGTCTTTTGTTACCAGCATAGCTCTTCTGACACTTTTGAGCTGCGAACATCCTTTCCATAATTATTTCCAGCTTTTTAGCATTCTACTGGACTATTTCAGGGCCCATAAACTGCTATTCTCCGACTTCAAGCCAGCAAGATGGCATACGAAACTTTTGTCCGTATAAAGCTTGGTAGGGTGCCATCTTGATGCTTGAATGGTAACTATTGTTGTAGGAAAACTCTACAAGCGGTAAGTGCTCATCCCAGTTACCTTGGAATTCTAGGGTACACGCTCTTAGCATAAATTCTAGCATTTGAATCGTTGTTTCGCTCTAACCATCAGTCTACGGATGGTAAGCTGTACTTAAACACAAATTTGTACCCAATTCCTCTTATAGACTCCTCCAAAACCTTGACGTGAAACGACAATCATGATTAGATACAATCGTTAGCGGAACACCATGAAGTCTTACTACCTCCTTCACCTAAGCATTTGCAAGATTATCCATCGATCACCTCTTGTTGGCTTCTATGAAGTGTGCACTCTTTGTGAACCGATCTACGACCACCCAAATCATGTTCTGACCGTTCTTTGTTCTGCGCAGTTTAGTCACAAAATCCATGGTGATGTCTTCCTATTTGCCCATGGGTACATGTACAGGTTTTAAACTCACATATTGTTATGATGTTGTCCCTTAACTCTTGCACATGTTACACACTCGATCACATACTTTGCAACATCGAGCTTCATCGTCGGCCACCAATAGTAGGGTTTCAGATCCCTATACATTTTAGTGCTACCGGGATGAATCGAGTGCATGGTCTTGTGAGCTTCTTCCATCAGAAAATCTCTTACTCCTCCCATCTTAGGTACCCAAATCATATCTTGAAATACCCTCAATCCTTGATCGTTTGTATTGAAAGCTAACGTTTCGCCTAAACGTTCTTCTTTTCGGTCATTCTTCTATGAAGCTTCTTCTTGAGCTTTCTTAATGCTTTCCACAATCGTTGATATAACTTCTATTCTTAAAGCTCTTGGCCTTTTTTCTTTCAAGGTTCATTTTTCGACTTAGAGCATCAGTTACAACATTTGCTTTACCGGGGTGGTATAGTGTCTCACAGTCGTAATCCTTAAGTAACTCTAGCCAGCGTCGTTGTCTCATATTTAATTCCTTCTAATTAAAGAGATACTGGAGACTCTTATGCTCAGTAAAAACAAAGTTTGCACTTCGTGCCATAGAGGTAAAGCCTCTATATCTTTAGGGCGAATACTACCACTGCCAACTCTAAATCATGAGTGGGATAGCTCTTTTCATACTCTTTTAGTTGTCAAGATGCATATGCTAGCACCTTCTCTCTTTGGGTCAGAACACAAACCAACCCAACTCCAGATGCATCACTATAGACTATATAGTCTTCAACTCATCCTGGAAACATCAAGAAGACAGGGATTGTATAATGATTCCATATGTTATCTCTTCATCCTAGGTAACATTCGTAACTATTATGTTCGGTTGAATGAGTATCTAACTTTTGGAATTCTTGTCCATAGGTGGTGCTCGATCTTGCACCTACTCTCCATCCCATGTTGGAATTTCAATCATTACCTTTAAGTCAAAGTCTCAATCCTTATTGGAGACTCTTGCTCCTTCTTAAACAGACGTAAATTAAGATAATTTTTTTTACTTCGATTACCGTAACAGACCGATGGGACATGTCATAATGACATCTCGTCGTATGATGCAATGCTTATACTCAGGTCTTTTAGGGTCAAATTCCATAACAGAATGTACCTTCCTTCATGTTCTAATGTGATATAATCGCATTGTAGAATGGAGTACTTCTAGCTACAAGCTTCTTACAACGATCGTGATACTTCTATTTATCGCTTTGATTATCTTCCACTTCACTCGTCCGGTTCAAGTTGTATGCTACATTGATCTTGTTTCTTTAAACCACGTAACATACTCACCTTAGTCGGACTCGATTTGATATTATCACTAGGTTTGTATTAACAACCATCTTCTTAGTCATTGCCGAAACGATGGAAACAACGGACATGAACAAAACAGAATATATTAGTAGCTTCTTGGTAACCTTGTGACCTTCCCTGATCCAAGTGCGAGTCCTGTGCTTCAGGTAGTATAGCTCTCTACTACCATTCACACCTACTCATACTCGTCCCAAGAATTGTGTTGCAGTTTTCCAAGTCACCATTGAAGAATTTCACATAATCATTTGACACAACAGATAACAAAAAAAAGTTGTATATTACTTCCTGAAACGATTACATAAACGTTCAAGTTAAACCTATACTATGCCACTCATAGGCTACACCACATGTTACTACGGCTACTTTATATCCTGATCTTCGTGATGGGTTTTGAGCATTCTAACACTCCTAAGTGTACATGCAACCCTAAATACCTTGGATCTATGTTTTCTCTATTATACATGCAAATATGAACTTCCAAGGTATTATCCTAATCTAGCATACAAAACAATGAATATAACAAGATAGAATACATACCTCTTGGATGTAGAACGTTTTCATGAAGCTTGAGCGCCTAGTGCCCCAAGTGTGACACCTCAAATGGTTCACACAACATCAATTTCTTTTGGAATAACCTTGAGAGAAATGTAGAACACTTGAAATCAGCTAGCCCTTCTCTAGAATAATACTAGTGCCGATTTTGGTCAAGAATAACATGCATATATATTTAGGGTTACACCATGTAAACCCTAATTGACATGGCCTTTCATTTCCATGATCCATGGGTACAAAAACACCGTGGAGCATCATATGGGTTTTAGCCCAACTAGATAATCCATGGAGCATTAGCCTACTATATAAGTATGGATGATTTACACAATTAATCCATATATTTAATTAGTCTTCATTTAATTACTTAATTAATCCTATATTAATTCTTGATCAATACTAATTAAATAATCTTATTAATATATTAGAACTTATAATATATTAACTAACCTTAAGTGTTATTTCTCTCATTATAGTCTATCCAAATGCATGATGCCATGCAACCCAAATGGACCATGCCGGGTCGGGTCAAGTCTCACCAATTATAGTTATGGACTTAGACATTAATACAATAGTCTCCCACTTGGAGAAGTCTAAAACTATTATTACGTATGACTTCAGGAACTGACTGGCAATCGTAGCTCTCAAAAGCTTCTGTCGAACTCTAATCTTGCCGATGATCTCTGACCTTTGTCAATGACTTGTCCATTAGATAAGGGATCATATATTCCTCCATTCTAGATATCATATGGACTGAGACATGGATTATAATCATTCTCTCTGTCCATTTGTTGTTTTCCGATTTCCGATTTATGACGACTGACTAATTGAACAAATCAAATCAGTCCTGGCCCACAAATATCGCTTTTATCCTGAAGGTAAAAGGAATGGATAAACTAAGACTCATATGGCTTGTTCTACTACTTGTTGGATCATACACAAAGGCACGTTTTATTACATCGAGTTACCAATGCGTTTTCGTGCAATCAATGTATAATCGCCTCATAGTAACAACTCATATCTCTAGGTTCGAAGAATATAAGATATTATCGTCTCATGATCACTCGTGATAAAATCCATGAAGTGGTTCCAATGAGCGCGGGTTGAATCCAATACTCAGAACTTATGAGCACTCATGAGTGTTGTAGCCCTTAGTCCAACATCTTAGACCTCTACAAGCCAACCCATGACAGTCTTGACTCATATCTACTTCCAACATATGACTGATTGTGGACGGTTTGAATAACTTAGGCATTCCGGAAGAATAACCTAGTTTATTCGGGAAGTCAAAACATGCAAAATGAAACACAAGAATAAATGAATCTAATATGGTATCAAAACTTATGAACATAAATAAAATACCTTTTATTTATCACCATATGATTACACATTATTCATTGTATACTGTTTCAACTATCAACTTTATTCTTGAATTTAAAAAAATAGTTGTCCCATGCTCCAAGCATGTACACTATGTTTTCTAAACACTATTCATGTCATACACCAAGTATGCATACTATGTTTGTCTATGAACTTTACTTTATGAAATAGATCAATTGAACATAACTCTGATGATCCTCTTTTCACAGTCCCAAATCCTTACTGCAAATGCAAGAATTCCAATTCATGCCATTTACTGAAATCTGTTAGAATCTAAACATATATGCATGGATCCTCTTGTAATGATTATGCACAAAGCCAGAAAGACTTGACAACAATCATTACAGAACATTCCAACGGAGATCAGCTCCTTGGAAACATCCTTCTTGCATTAAGTTTCCTAATCTTACACAGATTGCATAATTTCTAACTTTGAAACATTTCCAGATTCCATTTTGACTAACACTTATGAACAAGAGGTGCCTCCTTACAGATTATGTCAATATGGTCCTTCCAGAATTATCACTATACTTCCAACTATCCTTGTGCAACCAATCTTTGGTAAACCTTAGATTTTCCTTGACAATTGTTTAATCCTTTTAGTCATATCCAATTCTAGACCTTTTCCCTTCTTAATGCCCCAGGCATTTGGGAAATTTTAAAAAGGATGAATATAGCACATGTAATCGATCCTATATCTGAAGCATATGGGACACGATTCATGATGTCTCACATAAAGACTAAACCAGTCTTTTGCTATAGCATTTCCATTTCTATTTGCCAACTTCTCATAATTCAGATTATGAAAAGGGATGTCGTAATCATATAAGCATCAACTTTTTTCCTCAAATGTCATTGTAAGGATATTTTTAAATAAATAAAATCAAATTTTTTTCATTTTATCTTAAAAACTTTGCGGAAAAACTTATCCTTACAATCCATATGAAAACTTGTTGTTATCTATTCCTAAGCAATAGCTCATAACTCCTAAGAAGTAGCTCAAGAGTCCGATCTTCAAACTATGCGATAGAAATCCATCTACGCGATCAGATTCAGCATATTCTTTCTTTAAGTTTCTTCATTTTTCTTTGATTCTTATAACATCAACATGTGACCCAGTCACATCATGTATCAAGAATCTCAGAATAGAAACTTAGCAGAGTTAGATAGTGGACTTTACCTGGAGTAGAGGCAAACTTATTGACTTTAACACCTTTAGGTAAATTGGCAGCTTCGCAACCAATGCCCCTTCCTTTGGCAATATAAACATATGGACCCTTTGGTAATGGTACATGGGACTATCACAGACTTATCTTTCCTCTTTACCATTTGGTCAACCAAGTTGACTATGGCCGATCCCTTTCCATTGGGAAGAGAGAGTTTTACTGGATATCCAATGTCATCATTGTCAATGTCCATAAAGTTTTAGGAAGTTGATCTTAGCAAATGGATAAGATCATTAAGGGTCTTGTCTTAGTCTGTTTCATAGGAGTCCCAAAGGAACTCACTATGAGACATAGAAAGTAGTTGAGCCACCAACTTTCTCAAGACTTTGACACCCATCTCTCCCGGCTTGTCAATATGTGACTACATCTCCAAGATGTGATCACTCATAGACCTTTGCTTGCCAATAGGGCTTGAGTGACCTTAATCTTTTCAAGAACTTGTGGGTTACGGAGAATAATTACAGGAGGTGAAAGAAGTATGATTTCCATGGGACGTCATCTTCATTTAGGAAAGCTTGTTTCAAGAGATTTGGGAAGATCATAAATGTCTAAACCAGACATCTTTTGGGAGATATTCAAGATAGTTGATCTAAAGTACTTAATATGACACCCAATATGAAATATTAAGGCTAGGACCCAACAAACTATTTTATAACTTAGAAGAGGGATGCCGTAATCCAAGCTATAAAATATTTGAAGGTAGGTGAATGATGATTCACCAATTTCCACCAAGATAAACGAAATGTATTATTAGGTTTTAATTGGATTTGAAACTCCTAGATCGTTTGAGATTAATTGAACTTTTCAATGGCATGTTTCAATCTCGAGTGTGCCCTTCAGGTTTTGTGACTGGGATGTCGAGGATCACAAAACAAGGCGTGAAGTAACCATGCAAATTACTTGGTACCCTTAAGTGTTTACCCCTCAATCGATGTGCCGGTTAACCACACACGCTCCATCGATACTACGATAAACATTAAGTTACCCTTTGCCTACCTTGTTAAATACGAGTTAGTGTGCCGGTTAACCACACATGCTCCACTAACCGACTTAAACAAAGTGCAAAGTGTAATTTCATGGATTAGCACCTTATTCACATTTTCCTAAGTAACTAAGATTGGGTATTTATAAATGGTTTTGTTACTTAGTATTTATCATTAATACTTTTAATGAAGGGAGAATTCTAGTCCTTGTCCTACCCGTTCAACTAACGACCCTCCACCGGTCAAGGAAGCGGTGGGTGAGAGTGGATACCCATTAAACTGCCATTTTATAGGCAGTAACCGTATACCCCCCTTATAGACCGGCTTCGTGAATGAGGCCTACTAACGGTAAGACTGACTTTACTCTTATACATATATATAAATATTATTAACTTATAATATTATAAAGTGTAAGGGTTGAATTTTAACTTTTAAAATTCTAAGGGCTAACATGGAATTAAAGTATTCATAAGAGAAAACTTTACAAATTCCAAAACTTGAGGGAAAGTTTTGAAACTATTCAAAACTAATTAATTCCATAACTTATGTGTTTAAAGTAGTTTTAATTAAAAGACTCTTCAAGTTCCATAACTTGAGGACAAGTTATGGAAGACTTTAAACTAGTAAAAGAATGTAACTTTTCTTTATTTTATAACTTATGGAATTAATTAAGGTTACACGTTTTATTGATTTAATGAAGTGACTCTTGAACCTCCATAACTTGTGGACAAGACTCTTCATTTTTGTAACCATTGCCAACTTTTATGAGCTTTATGAAACTTAAATGTGACTTTTCATATAACTTGAGGACAAATTACAAAAACACATGTTAGAATCAAATCTTAGATTAAAATGGATTGAAAACACATAATCAATTAACTTTTCTATTAATCTAAGCAACTCATCAGAACAAGATAATTCAAATCAAACTTTTTCATGTAATTAGCCTAGTCACTAAACTAACTCAAAACATGAATCTATTGACAATTGTCTTTGAAATTGGATTAGCATGAACATTACCACATCAAACACAAGTTTATAAGTTCAAAAACAGCTTAGGGTAATGTTCCTAGTCCATTTCAAGCCAAAAAACTCGAAAATATGTTGTCTGGGGCTCCTACTCATCGAGTGCATGAACCTACTTGACGAGTAGGATGATTTTACTAATGGACTCGGCGAGTTCATCAGTGGACTCGGCGAGTCCAACGCCCAGAAAGCCAGAAAATCGATTTTTTCAGCGTTTTTCAGCCATTTGCATCAAGTATAATTGAAAACAAGCCTTGGCTCTGATACCACTGATGGGTTTTGAGCATTCTAACACTCCTAAGTGTACATGCAACCCTAAATACCTTGGATCTATGTTTTCTCT
Source organism: Lactuca sativa (assembly GCF_002870075.4). Taxonomy (NCBI): domain Eukaryota; kingdom Viridiplantae; phylum Streptophyta; class Magnoliopsida; order Asterales; family Asteraceae; genus Lactuca; species Lactuca sativa. Next base: position 217,929,629 of record NC_056626.2, on the reverse strand, counting down.
ATTATACATGCAAATATGAATATTCCAAGGTATTACCCTATCTAGCATACAATCTTTTAATACTTGGGTAATATAACAAGTTAGAATACATACCTCTTGATGTGAGTTGACTCCATGATCTTTGTGATTGGTTTTGAGCATTCTAACACTCCTAAGTGTACATGCAACCCTAAATACCTTGGATCTATGTTTTCTCTATTATACATGCAAATATGAACTTCCAAGGTATTATCCTAATCTAGCATACGAAACAATGAATATAACAAGATAGAATACATACCTCTTTGATGTAGAAGGTCTTCATGAAGCTTGAGCGCCTAGTGCCCCAAGTGTGACACCTCAAATGGTTCACACAACATCAATTGCTTTTGGAATAACCTTGAGAGAAATGTAGAACACTTGAAATCGGCTAGCGCTTCTCTAGAATAATACTAGTGCCGATTTTAGTCAACAATAAGATGCATATATAGTTAGGGTTACACCATGTAAACCCCAACTGACATAGCCTTTCATTTCCATGATCCATGGGTACAAAAGTACCATGGAGCATCCATGGAGCATCATATGGGTTTTAGCCCAACTAGATAACTATGGAGCATTAGCCCACTATATAAGTATGGATGATTTACACAATCAACCCATATATTTAATTAGTCTTCTTTTGATCACTTAATTAATCCTAGATTAATTCTTGATCAATACTAATTAAATAATCTTATTAGTATATTAGAACTTATAATATATTAACCAACCTTAAGTGTTATTTCTCTCATTATAGTCTATCCAAATGCATGATGCCATGCAACCCAAATGGACCATGCCGGGTCGGGTCAAGTCTTACCAATTATAGTTATGGACTTAGACATTAATCCAACACTTCGGATATGAGTTCTTCATCCTTGATTCCTAGCATTGTCACTTGCTTCGTCGAGGATTGTCTGAGATGCTCTTGCCTTCGGCTTTGGAGGCGCATTTGCTCTTGCGTCTTCGATTTTTCTTGTGCAGTTCTTAGAAATATGCCCTTCTTCATTACATCCAAAACAAACCTTCTCGTCAAACGTGCACTCATTGGCGTAATGCCCAGGCTTTCCATATTTGAAGCAAGTCACTTCCCTTCCAGAGTGTTTGTTTTTGCACTTCTTGCACCATTTTCCTCTACCCCCTGCTTTGCTAGACTTTGAGAACATGTTGCTCTTGTTGGACCTTGAAGACCCCTCAAATTTCCTCTTCTTGCCAACTTCAACCTTCTTGGTGGTCCTATCATTGATCATTTCTTCGACAGACTTAGCAACCCAGATGGTCGCCTCAAGATTTGGTGCCTGGCGTACTGGCACAGTAAGTTCGCCCTTACTTTGTTGAAGTAAACGCCTTGTCTCTTCCATCTATTGATCTAACATTTTCCACACCATTGACTGTACTCCTGCAACGTGATTGGCTTAGGTGCAGCAGCTATTTCTGGTGCAAGCTCAATCACTTGTAGCTCAGGCTGTGGATTACCATCTCCGAATCCGCTTCGAGTGCTCACCATGTCGATTTATACACCAAAATCAGACGTTTGGTGTGTAGTGACGAGAATTTAGATATAAAAGATTTATTTATGAAAGACGTATAAATCTCCTTATCACTCCGAAAAGTTACATGTCAGTTCTAATATCGTAAACAAACGTTTAGAAACTTGAACACATAAAATTCCCAGATCCGGTCGGCAACAGACCATAGATCCTATCAAATAATAGCATATAGACATCTCTATAGCTATAGTATAAATCATTTAGCACATAAAAGCATTTTAGGTAGACACTCATCTCACAATCATCACTTATCATTCTAAGTGTAAGTCTAAAAATCCTACAAATTCCTACTTTGCTTAAACTAATGCTCAGATACCAACGGTGACATCCCCATTTTTATGGCCAGAAAAGACCGATTTCTTAATGCTTTATTTTTAAATCAGAGTAACTTTTTAATGAAAAATGTTGCGGAATTTGTCCCAAGAAAAAGATGATAAATATGTTATCAAGGCATTTCCGAAGAAATGTTTTTTATTCATTTCACTACTAGAAAAACAGCCTTTTACGACGCACAATGTGTGTCGTAAAATGCTCAGACGACGTGCAAATGTGTCTCAAGGAAGGCCCTGTCATAACAAGAGACAACGCGCTTTTGCGCGTCGTCTACTTACGACGCACATTTATGACACACATTTACGACGTGCAGTTATGACACGCAATGTGTATGAAGGAAGGCCCTGTCATAAAGGAAGACGACACGCATTTGCATGTCGTAACCTTACGACACACGGGTTTATGACACGCAATGCGTATCAAGGAAGCCCCTGTCATAAAGGAAGACGACACACATTTTTGCGTGTCATAATTTTAAATGTTTTTAAAATTATTTATTTTTTATAGATTTACTAATTTTGAAATTAAATAACACACATTAAAAGTCTCATAATACAAAATAAAATACTATAATATTTATACAAATAATCATTCCAATTGTAAGTAAATGTAACACATTGCTAATATTGCATAATATTTATTATAGAAAACAAAACATATACAATATTAAAAGAAACCCTTGACTAAATTCTCCTTTGATAATTTCCTTTCTAAGAGAATATCTTGAATGCAGGAACTTTGAGAGGCAGCAGGGCATGGAAGGAGGTTGCTAGAGCTGTCAGAACCTGCACAGGGCAAATTGGTAACTTAACATGCAATACAGCTGGTTGACTATGATTAAAGAATAACCTCAAGTTTTTCTTTCAATATTCATTGATGCAATATTTGAGTGTTTAAACAAATATAAACCATGATTGGATAACATCAAGTGAGCGAAAGTAATTACTTGACTGACTATGCAGTAAAAAAATATGTATTGCTTGGATTATGTTATACTAAATCAATATGAACCTTTTGTTGATGAGAATGCTTTTGGAAAAAAAGACTTCACTCTATCAAGAGCTTCTTCAAGAGAAGATGGGTCTGCGGCAAAAGTTACACGAATCCAATTTTTCAAACTTACAAAAAGTACTTCAAAACCAAAAAAAACATATTTATTACGTCATTATAAAATTCAGCAAAATGTTACAAAAGGATTGTAATCACCTGGAAGAATAATTGTGGGTTCCTCTTTAGCTAGCTTGAAATAGAAGTCAATGTCATCACTAATATCTTTTAGTAAAGAAACATTCAGTTTAACCTACACAAAACAAAAGAAACAATTTTAACAAAACTTGAAAAGTATTTACCATTAAATTTAAACCAAAACACCTAAACCCTTACCATAACAGCCATAGCTCCCTATGGTTTTTCTGGGCATGTCAAACAAGGGATTTCTTGAATTTTCCTGAAACAAATATCTGAAGTGTTCTTCGGTATGCTAAGAGTTCTTGTAAAGAACACTTCTTTCATATCCTCAAGGATCCGAGGAACAGCTGCCTAAAACATTAAAAATGGTTTTTTTAATCTTTTTTAAACCTAGAAAACTTATGAAAATGGGAGTTAGGGGACAACTTAAGGTGCACCATATGGATGTTACACAAAGCATTAAATCTAAAAAGAAGTATAAAAGAAGCACCTGAATAAAGGTTGCTGGACCACCACGTATATCAAAGTACTTCTTTAGACACTCAATGTTCTGAGAAAACAAGAAATATTATTTTACAATATAAAATATTTGTAATATAAAAAAGTGTTAAGTACCTTAGCATTCTTGAAGATGCCATTAGATCCTTCATTTCTCGAAGGTTGAATATCTTTCATGATTATATTGCCTCTTGATAATCCAGAAAGTCCATAATTTGGTGGTGCACCCAGTTTTCCTTGTGCCTGAGCATGAGCTAATACCTACTGTTGTTGTTGATGTTGGTGTTGCTGCTGTTGTTGTGATGCCAAAAAAACTGATTTGTGTTCTGTAAATTGGGTTTATGGACTTGAAGACCTATACCAGGGCGTATTTGGTTAATTCCCTACATTTGTATTTTTATGTCAACCCCAATGTCAACTATGAAATTTTATATATTACTGAAAGAAACTTTTATAGGAAACTTACAGTTAGAGGCCAACCCTTCAATGGAAGACCAATTACACCTTGATTAAACCCTGAATAGATTTAGAAAAAAATAAAGAAAAATCTAATTTTGAAGTAGATGCTTTTGAGCATCCACATTGTTAGAATATTACTTGTATTGCCCATACCAGACTTTGACTGCTAAATGGTTTTCCTCGATTTCCACAAAACAAGAATCTTTCCATTTTAGCTTTGTATGTTGAATCGGTTCAGGTTTGGTTACTATAAGTTTACTAACTTTTTGTTTGTGTGTTATAGGACGTTACAAATAAGCTGCAGGAGCAAAGGGATTACAGCCTGACTCAACTTAGGGAGAACAAGATATATATATATATATATATATATATATATATATATATATATATATATATTCCATTTCCATGCCAAATTATTGAACATATTGTTTTATCACAAATGTTGTTCAGGTTAAGAAACCAATTGAAGCAAAAGGAGGAGCACAATGCTCTTATTGTCCAACAATATACTCAACAGGTAACTCCTTATAATTAATGCAAACCAACTTGAATGGAATTTCTTATTTTTATTTTTATAAATGTAATATTGATATTGATGCATGCAGTTGAAGTTGGAATCTCTAGAATTCCAAATTGCAGACTTAAAGCTTCAGTAACATGAAGAAAAGTTGGTGAAAGAACAATCCCAAATGAAGCTTTATGCAGAACAATCAATCAATGCAGAGCACGATTCTTGTATTTGTTCACATTCCGGAATCAAATCAGTCAATATACTAGATGTTGCATGAGTTTTAAAGAGATCCAAGAGAGACTGAAGTACCTCTTTCTTGGGTTGTTTAAGATGTTGCATTGAGGGCCTGAGTTGCGCACTACATGGAAAACTGAAATAGGGACATATATACACATGCTTTGGCATTGCTTTTTCATCATAAACATCAAGATTAATATTTTGGGAATCAACTTGAGCAGAAATTTCAACCTCAACTTCAGCAGTAAGGTGATCCGATCAAACATTCCATTCCATTCCTTTGATTCCATCATACCAAAAAATAATAGGAAATGGAGAAACTAACCAAATGAAAGGAATCAAATTTAAAAAAAATTAAAACAAAAATAAAAAAAAAAATAAAAACATATATACAGTACATGATGTTGTTTGTGGAAATAAAAAGAAAATTTATTACAGCAGAAAGTAAGATCATTCTTGATCTATTTAATAATACTTTAGTAGAAAATCAAAGCCATATCATTTATTTCATCCATCATAATTATGATCCTCTAAGTACTTGCATGTACATTAGAATATTAGTATTTAATAGGTTTATGTATTATTATATGTATATGTTACAAAAGGAGGCATCCACTGATAATTAATTATGACAATTTGTGAACAACACCTCGGAGCCATCAAAACTGTTTGGAATTAACTTACATTAATTGCCAAATATCCTAGAAGTGCATTAAAGGAATTTTAATCTTTTGATTAGAAACTAAAAGGAATCTCCTAAATTAATTGAACCCTAAACCACATGTACTAGAAGGGTGTTACTTCCAAGCTGTTGGAAATTAACTCCCATTAATTGGAAACTAAAAGAATCAGATTTCAATAAACTAAATAGAAAAAAAAAGTATAATATAATTACCTGAACATATAAATAGCATTCATTTCAACTGGGAAAGGCTTTTAGGATGGTCAGGAGTGAATTAATGGAGTTAGATACATGCTTCAATCAGAACAAGTATCACTATCCAAAGCAAACCCACCAATCATTAGATAATTTAAACAAACCATCTTGCATCTTTGAGAAATGGATTAATAATCATTCTTGTAAGGTCGAACCTTATAATATGATGATGTGTGAAACTGATCCATCAGCATCAGCATCAGCATCAACATCAGCGTCAGCATAAAAGTTGTTCAGTATATAGTCTTATATGTAACAGATTTTGTATTTATCTTGTTTCCATAGTTATCATATATTAGTTAGCTGGAACATCCCTGATTTGTAAGGATTATCTATAATAGTTCTATATAATCTTTTGTACGGGTTTGTGAAGGGGTCGTCTTTCACAAACCCTAATAGCCGCTTTGTGCGATCAATAATCTCTTTGTGAGATTGTCATTCTTAGTGAAAGCTCTTTGTGATATTTCGTTGTTCTGTTCTTATTATTAGTCATTGTTTGATAAGTTGTTTGATCTTTGGGTCATTTAATTGGTATCAGAGTAGTGTTCTCTTATCAAACAAATGGCTTCATCATCTTCTTCTTTAAACTCTTCTAATCATTCTTCTACTAAAATTCCTCCGTTTGATGAAAACAATTTTGCTATGTGGAAAATCAAAGCTTTGTATGCTTTGGAATCTGTAGATGAGGACATGTTGGACATTGTCAATAAAGGTCCATATGTTCCGATGTATCAGCCTCTGAAAAACAATGTTCCTGATGGTGTCATGAAGAAAAAACCTAAAGAGAACTGGACATCTGATGACAAAAGAAAGAATGGGCTTGATGTTCGTGCTCGGGCAGCAATCAGCTATGCTTTACCATACAATATCTTTGGGCTGGTTCAAAACTGCATATCAGCAAAAGAAATGATAGACACACTGACTGTGTCTTTTGAAGGTACTGAGGAAGTCAAGGCTACTCAAATAAATGATCTAAACAGAAGGTATGAGGAGTCATCAGATGATGAAGTTAAATGTCTGATGGTCAAGATAGAAGACACTGATGAATGTAAAATCAGCAACATTTCATTTGATGCCGATATGTCTGATACAGTGGAAAACTCCAGGAAGCACAACACTGATTCTCCTTCAATGTATCAGGTTCAAAACTTTGTTTCATATTCAATGAATGAAAAAATCAAAATGTTTGAGTATTTGGGTGTTCTTAATTCTAAGAAGAATCAAACAATAAGGGATTTGCAAAATCAAATTGATCTTCTTAAAACTGAAATATCCATGAAAAATAACATTATTGATTCTACTCAGGAAAATCTTAGAGTCACCATTTTGTCAAACTCATCTTTGTCTACTAAAATTTTGAACAAGGAACAAACTGTGCTTCAAATTTGGGCCAAATCTCACAAAAATGCTAATTATATTATTTCTGCTCAAATACCACACTCATGTGAGAAAATTCTTGGGGGTAATTTTGCAGAAGCTGAAAAAGTTTTTAAATCTCAAGAAAAAGAATCTGAATTTTATTCCATGAATGAGTTGAAAAAGAATTTCAAAGACAAGTTTATCAGTAACACTTTTATTAATCAGAGTCTAATTGATGAATACTGTGTCACTGATTCTAATGGTGTCACTGAGTGTGATACTGAAATTACTGGAATTGATCCTACCTCTTACCCTGTACACCTTGTGAGACCAACTCCTTTCACTGAAAATATTATTGCATTTCCTATCTCAAATGGAGTGTGTCATGTTGTTCATGAACAACTTAAGCATTTTCCTGATTGTATTGCTTCAGTGAATAAATCCAAATTTGATACTGATGTCAGCTCCTCATCTATCACTGATCATAATTTATCTGACACTGAATTCAGTTGTGATTCTATGACAAACAAAAGGACTCAAAGTTCACTTGGTGGATCTTACAAATCTAAAAATGTTAAGTCTAGAAATATGCTCACCAAGAAGAACTTTGGTACTAGAGTCTGTTACAGATGTGGTGATACCTCTCATAAGATCAGTGAATGCCCGTTTGATAAAACATCTTTAAGAGCTGATAACATCAAAGTTAGAAATGAAAAATGGACTCTTAAGTCAAATTCTTTAAACTGTCTTCCTAAAGAGTGTTATAATTTACTGTCGAATAACTTTGTGAATGACCCATTTTACAATGGGTCAGTGTGTTCTAACTAGTTTCTCAGCACTGCAGGGTTAAGAGCATCTTTGGTACTTAGACAGTGGTTGCTCAAGACATATGACAGGATCCAAGTCTCTCCTTGAAGACTATGTCAAAAAAAAATGGTCCTGCAGTTACATATGGAGACAATGGAAGAGGGTTCACCAAAGGATATGGGCACATCAAATGCAACAATGTGGTGTTTCGGAATGATTACTTTGTAATTAGTTTTGCTAATGTTTGCTACTGTCTTATAAGCTGATGTACACTTTGCCGATGATGATATACTGATGATATTTTCATGTTGAGTACTTGGTTTGATCTCATATCTCTATCTCTTCTACAAATCTTCTAAACTAAAGTTGAATGATTCATTATATTAAACCATACACTGATAACAACTTGAAACTCTTTGCCGATGGTTAGACCAAAGCACCAAGGTCTATCACACGCAACTATCCACTCTTACCAATCTTACACTGATTCTATGATTCGGTGTGACAAAACACATGCTGATGAGAATCTAACAATCTTTGCCGATGGTTAGACCAAAACACCAGTGTCTATCACACGCAACTATCCACTCTTACCAATCTTACACTGATTCTATGATTCGGTGTGACAAAACACATGCTGATGAGAATCTAACAATCTGTGCCGATGGTTAGACCATAACACCAGTGTCTATCACACGCAACAATCCTCTCTTCACCTTCTTCTCACTTAGTGTCTAATGATTCAGTAAGACGAACCACTCGCTGATAAAGACACAACACTCTGTGCCGATGGTTAGATAATTAAACTAGTATCTATCACACGCACCAACCACCTTGCTAATCTTAAACAAGCAAGTTGTACCTTGAATTGATGGTAAACCATCTTTCAGCATGAAACTTTCGTAACACTGATCTCAACGCTTCCGCAGACACTGATTGTCGTTTCATCTTCAGTTCAACGGCTCTTTTACCTAACGGCTATTTTTCTGATTTGACAGTTTGTTACGATACGCAGTTATTTTTAAAGAAGATAATCATTACCTTTTAAAACCCGTTTAGTCCCATATTTAAACCTATTTCCCTTCTCTTTCAAGCCTTCCTTCCATTATTCAAATTTCCTTGTTTCTTTTCAAAACCCTAGAATCCAAACCTTCTTCAATGGCGGCATCCCTATTTACCTTCTCATCCACTTCACGAAGAGTAATCCCTGCTCCAAACTCTCCTCCTCTTCCCATATACATCAAAGCCACTAATGTTGTTTTCAACCCTGATATACCAGATGTTCATCGAGGTCTTGGACTCGAAGATTTTGTTAACTTTCTAGTTTCTTGCAGACTTCGATACGCTATCAGTGAAGTTCCATCAGAGTTCTTTCCAGAACAAATATGCGAGTTTTACTACTCTGCATCAGTCAATAACGAAAACAACGAAATCTCCGGCACCATTGGGCGTGGCCGTCACTCAGTATTCATCACTGCTGATCTTCTCAGTGCTGCTCTCAGGTTGCCAATCTTTGAACCTTTCTCTGAGCTCCCATCAATTGAACGCTATCGACGCCGTTTCGATCAATTGGGATATGATCACTCCAAAGTTGGTGCTCGATCAAATCTCATTTTGCGTCAGTGTATGACTCCGGGATGGAAATTCTTCACCGGAGCACTTTGCAAGTGCGTGGGTCACAAATCTCGTAGTGGTGATCAACTTAGTACCTTTGAGCAACAAGTGGTATGTTCTCTTCTTCTCAACAAACATCTTGATTATGAGGCCTTCTTCTTTGATCAGCTTGTTCAACTTCTTCGTGCCAATATAAGAGCTGATCATGTTCTATTTCCTCGCTGGATTGCTCTTGTTCTGGATAAATTTTTCGCTAAGGCCTATTACTCACACTCTGGAAACCCCATCCCATGCCCACGAATGCCAGTTCGAATGTTCCAAGATGATCCTCTAGCCAATGACATCGGCATTTCTGATCGGATGCGAGAGTGGATCGCACATCCTTATACAGTTCCATCACTGAACGCTGACACTGACGAAGGAGCTAATGATATAAACGACACTAATGCTGACATTCCAGATGATCCTATTCCAAGAGTTGGTCAATTCTCCCCTCAGCTTTCTCACCATACCATCTCTATCACTGAAAGGATTCATTCAGCTCATGGGGAGCCATCTGCTCAGGGGGAGCAACCATCTCAAGGGGAGCAAACTTCTCAGGGGGAGCAACCTTCTCAAGGGGAGCAGCATCAATCCCAGAAGCCTCCAGGTACTCAACTCATTCAAATCCCATCCTCAGCCTTCAATGAGCTTCTTTCACTGACTCGAGACATGAGTCAACGTCTCCTTCGTATTGAAGCTGATGTTCAACAACTGAAAGGAGTTATTCTATCAACTCCTACCCCTGGCCCAAATGATGATGATGCTCAAAAAGGGGGAGAAACTGACTCTGTTGTGAATGTATCTGAGGGGAACGTGCTGAAACAGATCGAGCCACCACAACCTGTGCACGAGTCTGAGAAACAAATAGAAGCTGATGCTGAAAAATCTACTGACAATAGTGAGTCTGATGATGAAGAAGAACAGGATGATGAGTGTCAGATGTTAGACATGAACTTCATTGATCCCACCGTACCGATTCAAGGTGAAGACTCTGATGTTGTTAGTGAGGATCTTCTTCCTTTGTCTCGAAAGCGTAAGGCAGCTGATGCTGACCATTCTGATTCACATGCTGACAATCCTCTTTCCATCAAGAAACCTAAGTCTATTGTCAGCATATCCAACTTGGCAGCTGAATGGAACATGTCTCCTGATCAAGTCAAGCAAATTCTTGATGAAGCCAATAAAACTCAGCTTCTAAAGAATATTGCTCAAGCTGATGAATCTCTCATTCAGCATAAACTTCAGGCCAAAGGATCCTTTGAAGCTCAGATGCAGAAATTCTTAGAATATCAGTCCAAGTCTAAATCTTCTCAGCCTCCTCCCAGCAGCAGTAAGTCTAAGACTGATAGTGTTCTCGACAAGATTGATCGAAAGAGATTTCAAGATGTTCATAAACGAAGAGTGAGCAGTGATAAGATCATTAAAGTCAAAGCATCAAAGCCTCGTAACGAGAAAGTTCTCACTTTACTGATCACTCGTCAAGGTTCTCAACACCCATACACTGAAGTTGTCAAGAGAGACGGGCTGATTAAATATGGTCTCTCTAAGTGGATGGAATTGCTCAAGCTGGCATCCAAGCAAACTTCAGCTCTTTCATCAGAATTGACTTGTGCTCTCCACTTGCTGATTAAGAAAGTTCAGCGTTTAGACCTAGTTCCCCAAGAACGTCATCAGCAGCTAGGCTCAAGCTCTTCAATTCCAAGAAACAGAAGAACCAGGTTTCAGATTGATGGTGAAGATGTGTTGGTTCTAAATTTTGGTGCTGACGGGATAAACAACTCTCTTCCTATCGGTGTTGAGCCAGTTCAACATAAGTTCATCTTAGTTCCTGAAGATGGAATGTTTTATCTCGATAAAAACAAAAGAATGTGCTTTCAGCGCACCACAGAAATTCAAAGAGCTCCAACAGCACATCTTGTTGGCTTAATACAAATGTGCATGAGTCATCAAGATTTATCTGGAGAGTTTCACATACTGATTGCTATGGAGTTGCTGAATAGAAGACAGGAGCTGCTGGATAGTCCTTACTGGCCTGTGAAAATACAAGCTGAAGCTGAGTATGAAGAATTTTTGTCCAGAGATGTTCTCATATAGCTGTTGTTTTGAACATCATCATATTGGGGGAGATTGTAAGGTCGAACCTTATAATATGATGATGTGTGAAACTGATCCATCAGCATCAATGTTAGCATCAGCATCAGCATCAGCGTCAGCATAAAAGTTGTTCAGTATATAGTCTTATATGTAACAGATTTTGTATTTATCTTGTTTCCATAGTTATCATATATTAGTTAGCTGGAACATCCCTGATTTGTAGGGATTGTCTATAATAGTTCTATATAATCTTTTGTACGGGTTTGTGAAGGGGTCGTCTTTCACAAACCCTAATAGCCGCTTTGTGCGATCAATAATCTCTTTGTGAGATTATCATTCTTAGTGAAAGCTCTTTGTGATATTTCGTTGTTCTGTTCTTATTATTAGTCATTGTTTGATAAGTTGTTTGATCTCTGGGTCGTTCAATTCTCCTTGTCCATTTGTGCTTCCCGATTTTCGATTTATGACGACTGACTGATTGAACAAATCACATCAATCCTGGCTTGGCCAAGCACTCACATGTGTCATCACTAAATCATCGAGGGGCCCATAAATATTGCTTTTATCCTGAAGGTAAAAGGAATGTATAAACTTCGACTTATATGGCTTGTTCTACTACTTGTTGAGTCATACACAAAGGCACGTTTTATAACATCGAGTTACCAATGCGTTTTCGTGCAATCAATGTACTATCAACTCATAGTAACAACTCATATCTGTAGGTTTGAAGAATATAAGATATTATCGTCTCATGATCACTCGTGATAAAATTCATGAAGTGATTCAAATGAGCGCAGGTTGAATCCTATACTCAGAACTTATGAGCACTCATGAGTGTTGTAGCACTACTTTATCCACCAACTTGGACCTCTACAAGCCAACCCATGACAATATTGATTCATATCTACTTCCAACATGAGACCGACTGTGGATGGTTTGAATAACTTAGTCATTCAGGAAGAATAACCTAGTTTATTCTGGAAGTCAAAACATGCAAAATGAAACACAAGAATAAATGAATCTAATATGGTATCAAAACTATGAATATAAATAAAATACTTTTTATTTATCACCATACTGATTACTCATTATTCATTGTTTCGGTTTTATCAACTTCATACTTGAATTTAAAGAACACTAGTTATTCCATGCTCCAAGCATGTACACTATGTTTTCTAAACAATAGTTTTGCAATACATCAAGTATGCACTCTATGTTTGTCTATGATCCTTACTTTGTGAAATAGATCGATTGAACGTACTTTCAATGATTCTCTTTTCACACTCCCAATTCCTTATCAAAAAATGTAAGAATTCCAAATTCCTAACATTTACCAAAATCGTTTTAGATTTTAAACTTATATGCACAGACCCTCTTGTAATGAATATGTACAAAGTCACAAAGACTTGTCAACAGTCATTACAGGTTTTTCCAGTGGAGATCAATTCCATGGAGACAAAGTCTCAAAGCACATTGCTTTGAATATCCTTCTTGTAGTAAGTTTTCTAATCTTAAACATATAACTTCCACCTATGGAGACAACTCCATATTCCTATTTTGACTACTACTTCTGAACAAGAGTTGTCTCTTTTCCAGAATATGTCAATATGGTCCTTCAAATATTAATGGTATACTTCCAACTGTCCTTGAGCAACCAATCTTTGGTAAAACCTTAGATTGTCCTCAATAATTGCTTAATCACTTTAGTCATATCCAATTCTAGACCTTTTTCCCCTTAATGCCCCAAGGCATTTGGAAAATTTAGAAAGGATAAGTATTATAGCACATGCAATCGATCTTGTACCCAAAGAAAACGGGACACGATTCATGATGTCTCACATAAAGACATGATTCTAGACCAGTCTTTTTGCTACAATAATTTTTGTTTGCCATGTTTTCAAAATTTGACTATGAAGAGGGATGTCGTAATCATAACCGAATTGAGAACGCAATATATAGAATTTCCTTAAGTTGAACCAATCCAACATGAAATTCATATATATATTCTTGACTAAAATGATTAAAATCTCAATCTAAGCCTTTTAGAATTGAAATGAAGTATAATTTCCTCTCCCTTAATTATAGCAAAACAACTTTTTCAACCCTTGCAACCTCATGAGTTGAACTTTTGTTTTCTATAATTAACATTGCTAACTTGTAATACTTATCATAATTATCATGCTCCCACTAACATGATGATTATCAGCATAATACTTATGCTCCCACTAGCTTTGACATGTATTTAGAAATTAGTTGACTTCTAGAAATCAATACTTTATTGACTTTCGTACTAAAATTCAAATTTCTGACACTAGATTCCTTTGATAAGACTTTATCAAAATCATACACCTTATTGTAAATAGCTCATTGGTGTCTAAACAATTTAAGAACTATGAAAAGGGATGTCGTAATCATAGTCTTAATTGGTTAGACCTTTGCTATTTCTCATAAGTCCATGTTTGTGTGCTCTACTAACGACTTTGAGGATGCAAAGATTACTATCTACTTAAAACCTACTTGGTGGAAGAGTTTCCTCACCATCATTTTCATGAATCGAAGAGAAAACTTATGACCCTTAGATTTTATGGTGTAATTGCTCTTATCCACTTAAATTTTTCAAAACCATAATCACTAGACAAGGTTAGTGACAAATCCAAACTCATATGGATTGAACTTGTGCAATCTAAACTTCTTGCCATCTGGCAGTACAAGGGCCTGCCAATGCTTCCAAGTAGTTATGCAAACAATTGAGAACATGTAGAACACAAATGTATAGCCAACTTAACTGGAATGGGCACAAAAATGTCAACAAGATAGGTTATAAACCTCTAGTTGTGTGCTAGTGATGAAATACAGGTTTTATTCTTGATTAGTTCTTGAAACCATTTCAGGATCTTTTTGACTCCCACTGTCTTCTTGACCTATAAGACTTCCTTGTAAAATATTCAAGAGATAGTGTGAATTCTAATCAAGACAAACACTTAACACAATTGGCCTTAGTTGGTCTTTGTTTTATCCAAAACATCACAACTTACCAACTTCAAATGTACAAGAGTAGAAAACTTTTTACTCTTACATTTGAATAATGTTAATAAACCTTCTTTAAGATGTGTCACTCAAGTTACGATCTTAGAGTATAACTCTAAGACTTCTTTTTGGAACCAAGTATGAATCCTCTTCTTGAATTAACCACTTCAACAATTCATAACTCCTCTTCTTAGCTAACAGAAGGAAATTAGAGGATAAATTGTGATAAGGTCGCAAAATCATTAAAATGATCATAAATCATGATACTAAAGTAGTCACCCATCTTTTTAGATTTGAGAAACTTTTATCCTTCTGCCTAATTTGATTCTTATTATTCACTCGACCATACAGTTGGAATTTTTCCAATGTCTTAGAGTTATACTTAAGCTTGTAAGTATAATCATATTTACTAAACCTTAGTAAATCATTAAGAATAGTTTCATTCATCTTTTGTGGTGGACATTGGCTAGTGCACAAGAATGTGTACTTGATCCTTTAGTCCTTCACTTGAGTCACATATACATGTGAACAAGAAACTAGTCTTAATTTTTCAAAAATGAAAATTCTCATTCATCATAATAAACAACTTGCATGATTCCAAGTTTAGGTCCAATTGAAACTTGGGTGGTGAGAATCATTCCTTATTTGATAAATTTAGACACTACCAAAAATGAAATAATCAAATTCATATTTCCAATATTTCTAGAAATATACAAACATCAAGTTTTCATGAATGCAAATGTAAGGAGATATAAAATAAAGAAAACTTTTATTTGTTTTTTCAAAATGCGGAAAAACCTTTTTCCTTACAATGTGTCGCACCCCCAAACCAAGGATGGCGGAAACGTCCGGGGGTGGAGGACTTCATGTATAGTATCATAACAACAATGGCTATAGTGATGAAAGTAAACATAACCAACATATATATAATTGAAAGAGTTACATCATTGTATGAATTACATGTTTCAAAATTAATTACAATATGTTGACAAAATATGAAATGTTTGACGTCTTAACGTCCCATCCTCAAAATGCACTTGATTTCCTGTTTAGTGATTTCCTGAGAATACAAGTTGTTTGAAAAAGTGTCAACACAAAGGTTGGTGAGTTCATAAGAGTTTTTGTTTGAGAAATAACCGTTTTTCTTGTAAAAGCGATAGAGTATGTTTCCAGAAAATGCAATATTTTCTTTATTATGTAACTGTAGTCTTAAAACCGAAAGACCGAAGTGTATAAGTAATTCATCATACTTACAGTGAATCATGAAAGTTTAAATTGACATAAACTCGTTAATTTAGAAGTAAAACCCCCTTTTAAAAGTAGAAATTTTCCATGTAAACTTGAGAGATTATTAACTATTTATGTGAACCGCTATAACCATACTATGACTAGAGGTAACCTCCACAACGTCTTTCAGACGCCCTGATCCTATGACACTTGTCACCCGCAGACCTGTCGGTCTGGCTGTAGCTAGCAGCGAGGTGTGGGATGTCAACCCCAATATAGATCTATACACAATTATCACGCTCTCCCTACAAGAGACTCTAGTTATAACTTACAGGAACTTGAATCCCATATTCGAACGTATGGGTAGAGATTGTCTCACAAATGATTTGTTATTAAACCCTTTTCCTGTAGAGGGAGTAAACTAACCTTTTCTGAATGAATTAGTGATATGAAATCCTTGAAATATTACTTTTATAGTTTATTAGGCCGTGTATGAAAACCCATTTGTTTCGAGAGTAAAGCCTTTGTCATGCGGTAAAAATCCCATAAACTATGCTTATTGTAGTTTATTATATGTATTTGAACTAAATGATGAAACCTTATCTTGAATGACAAATTTTCAGTTTACAATGATAAACTAACAAGGTAATGCATTCAATATTTAGAACTTATCGTTATACACTTTGCTCCGCATAATACAAAGTGTTATAAAAGTTATAGGCTGTTAATTAGTTTTACCCTTTCATCACTGATTTAGAAAAGTCATAGAAAAATCATAAGAAGTCAAAAACTAAATCCGTAAATTCTGAGAGTTCACATAATGTGTCTAGTTTTTTCATAAATTTTATTAAAATTTTTTGATGCCTCTAACTTGTGTAAAAATGCTCATATTCACATACTGGTCCGGATTCGTAGCTACAGTGATAGGCAGTTTTGTAAAAATCACCATAAATTGTATAAAAATCGTATCGAGATGTGAAAATAGTCATTTTAAAGCTACTAACTGGAAATACATGCACCTAAAACAATTTTGAAAAATAAAATGCTTAAGTTGACCAAAATAGTTTGTGAATAGAGTCCAACTTTTCTGATGAAAGTTGTTAGAAATGTTTAGTTATATTCTTGGTATTTTAACTTGTATTCTCCCCATTAAAACTTAAGAAAACATGAAAATAGAGGGGTATGAACTCACCTTGAGTGATTTCAGTGGTTGAATGTTGACGAAGAGAAGTGTTCAACTCAAGAACACTTGAAGGATTGCTTTGAAGATTCAAGAATCTAACACAATAATGATGGAGTTTGTGTAAGCCATCAATGATTTGAGTATAATGAAGTGTAATTATCACAAGGAGGATAAATTATAGTTACCAAGTGAAGGAGAAAAGCTGTAAATGCCTTGGAAATCTTGTTTTTGTGTTAGGGAGTTAGAGAGAAAAGAGGTGTTTGATCTTTAGTGAAATGTGAGCAAGTGAGTGAGAATGAGGAGAGAGGATGAGTGTCCAGCTCTAAGAACGTGGGATTAACTTGTGTGAGAGAGGAAAAGCACAATGAAGTGACAAGTTATGGTGGGGAGGAGTGTGGGTTAGTCATGGAGTGGTTATCGTGGTTGCTTGTGTCATAATACAAAGAAAAGTCAACACTCAACCTTTGTACTTCACCCACTCATTTCTTGGATAAGATTTGCACCAAAAACGTGGGAATTAATGAATTATGAGGCTTTAAATGATAAAATAAAGTTTTGGGTGAAAATCCCGCGTTAAAACGATGAAAAACGAAGCCAAAACGAAGTCGGGAATCGAAAACCGGGAAGAAATGGGCTTTCCTGCGAGACCTCTCGATCTTGGCCGAGGTTTGGTCCCTTCTGCTGCTGGGCCGAAGGCGAAATGGAGCGAAAGGTGGGTAGGAGGCAAATGCGAAGGTAGGGTTCGGTCTATGCGAGGTTCGGTCCGAAGGGACCTTCGGGTTCGGTCTACTGAGCCTCGGTCCGAGAGGGTAGTTCGCTTCTGATGCCTTCTCTTCTGACAAGTTCGGTTCCTAAGAGGGTTCGACTCCTTAAGAGGGGTTTCGGGTCCTTAAGAGGGGTTTCGTGTCCTTAAAACTATTTTATCCGTTTTTACCCCGTTTCAAGCCGTTTTTGACCTGGTTAAGGGGTCGGGATGGCCCGAAAGACTATAAAAAGTTTAAGGAACTTTTGAGAGAGATTTGGGAGAGATTTCACATTTTTGGAGAGATTTCTCATACAAAGAGAGATTTGGGAGAGATTTCACATACTTAGAGAGATTTAGGA
This sequence comes from Lactuca sativa, assembly GCF_002870075.4. Classification (NCBI taxonomy): domain Eukaryota; kingdom Viridiplantae; phylum Streptophyta; class Magnoliopsida; order Asterales; family Asteraceae; genus Lactuca; species Lactuca sativa. The sequence goes on along the minus strand of NC_056626.2, from coordinate 217,911,438 downwards.
GAGATTTCTCATACTTAGAGAGATTTGGGAGAGATTTCACATGCTTAGAGAGATTTGGGAGAGATTTCACATACATAGAGAGATTTGGGAGAGATTTCACATACTTAGAGAGATTTGGGAGAGATTTCACATTCTTGGAGAGATTTCTCATACAAAGAGTGATTTGGGAGAGATTTCACATACTTAGAGAGATTTAGGCGAGATTTCTAAATAGAGGGAGATAGAGTGAAAACGATTGAGAGATGTTTCGTGTGTGACATTTGTGAGTGTCCGGCTTCGCAACGCAAGGTCCGTAAACCCCGTTAAGCTATGTTTAAGGATGTTACACACTCCCGATGAGTATGCAACATAGTTTTATTGGTTTGGTTCATTACTTACCACAGTTTTAGGTTAAGGAAATCTAGATGTACATACTTCTTAATTTATGATTTCTCATTAGAATAGCAAGTTGTATAGTAATTACCTAACATAAGCCCTAGTACACAAGGGTTAGCTGAGTTGACCGGTTTGACTTGTTGACTTTATTTGACTTTGACTTGACCAGAAATTCACAGTTGTCACACAATGCAACTGATATTTAAGGTTTTCCTAGCAATCTATCATAACTCCTAAGAAGTAACTCAAGAATCTGATCTTCAAACCATGCGATAGAAATCCATCTACGCGATCAGATTTAGCATACTCTTTTCTTTAAGTTTCCTACCCTTTGATTGATCCTTTCATACATCAAAATGTATTAAGAATCTTCAAATGAAACTTAAGAGAGTTAGATAGTGGACTTACCTGAAACATAGTCAAACTTTTGATCCTTCTTTCTTTCAGGTAGCTAGGGCAGCTTTGATTCCAATGCCCCGTTTTCATCACAATGAAAACATATAGACTCTTTGGGAATGGGACAAAAGGCTCTCCCAGACTTAGACTTTCTCTTTACCTTCTGGTCAACCGGGTTGACTAAGGCCGATCCCTTTCCATTTGGAAGAGAAAGCTTTTCTAGACTTCCAATGTTAACATTCTCCATGTCCATGGAAGTTTGAGAAATAGACCTTCCATCCGTATTTGCTTGACTATTGCACCAAACCTTTCTTGATTCAACAGCAATAAGCAAATAAGAAAGATCCATTAGGGTCATGTCGTGACCTGTCACATAGTAGTCTTTCTATATGACTCAGGAAGTGACTGAAAGACCCAATTAATAGCTAACTTCCTAGGGACAATGACACCCAAAATTCTCAACCTGACAATTTGTGACTTCAATCCTAAGACATGTGTGCACACAGGACTTCCATTTTTATGTTTTATTGTGAGTAGGGATTGAGTGATCTTGAACTTTTCAAGTCTTTGAGCTTGTGGGATAGGGAGAATAATTGAAGGAGGTGGAGGAAGAGAAGTATGATTTCCATGAGACAAACTTGGGAAATCATCTTCATTAGAAAGCTTGATTTGGGAAGATCATTGTTGTCAGAACATCTCAATGGGAGAAATTCAAGTAAGTTGATTTAAGTCCTTAATATAACACCCAATATGAAATATTAAGGCTCGGACCCAACATAATATTTTATAACTTGGAAGAGGGATGTCGTAATCCATGCTATAAGATATTTGAAGGTAGGTGGATGACGATTCACCAATTTCCACAAATATAAACGAAATATTTAATTAGGTTTTAATTGGTTTTGAAACTCCTAGATCTTTTGAGATTCATTGAACTTTTCAATGGCATGTTTCAATCTTGAGTGTGCCCTTCAGGTTTTGTGACTGGGATGCCAAGGATCACAAAACAAGGTGTGAAGTAACCATGCAAATATACTCGATACCCTTAATATTTACCCCTCAATCGATGTTCCGGTTAACCACACACGCTCCAACGGTACTATGATAAATATTAAGTTACCCTTCGCCTACCTTGTTAAGTCCAGGTTAGTGTGTCGGTTAACCACACACGCTCCACTAACGGATTAAACAAAGTGCAAAGTGTAATTTCATGGATTAGCACCTTATTTACATTTTCCTAAGTAACTAAGATTGGGAATTTATAAGTGTTTAGTTACTTAGTATTTATCATTAATACTTTTAATAAAGGGAGAGTTATAGTTCTTGTCCTACCTTTTTCGGCTAACGATCCTCCACCGATCAAGGAAGCGGTGGGTGAGAGTGGACACCCATTAAGTTGCCATTTTATAGGCAACAACCTTATACCTCCCCCTGCCCCCCCTCTTATAGACCGGCTTCGTGAATGAGGCCTACTAATGGTAAGACGACTTGCTCTTATACATACATAGATACATACATATATATATATATATATATATATATATATATATATATATATATATATATAACTTATAATATTATAATAGTATAAGGGTTGAATTTTCATTCTTTAAAATTCTAAGGGCTTAATTTGGAATTAAAGTATTCATAAAAGAAAAATTTTTCAAATTCCAAAACTTGAGGGAAAGTTTTGTAACTTTCAAAACTTTTCAATTCCATAACTCGTGTGTTTAAAGTAGTTTTAATTAAAAAACTCTTCAAGTTCCATAACTTGAGGACAAGTTATGGAAGACTTTAAACTAATTAAGAAAGTGACTCTTCATAATTCATAACTTATGGAAGTTTTTCTTTGCTCATAAGGTATGATTTAATGGCTTATTAAAATGAGTGACTTTTCATTTTATGTAACCATTGTGTTCTTTTAATGGATTTAATAACTTGTGCCTTTTGGTTATCCATAACATGAGGACAACTTATGGAGTCTATTAAAACACATAATGATCAAGAATTAAACTACCAAGAAGGTTACAAATAATTCCTATGATCATCAAAACTCATAAGTTCAAGAACATGCATATCAACAATTTCAAGAATCATAAAATTAACCATATAAAACTTGAAATTTTGATAACAACACTAAAATTGGTTTACCATAATCATTATCACATCAATAAATAGTTTTTATAAGTCCAAAACAGTTTAAGATAATAATTCTAGACCAATTCCAGCACCAAAACTCGAAGATAAGCTGTCATGGGGTCCAACTCATTGAGTGCATGAACCAACTCACCAAGTTGGATGAGTTTTGCCTTGGACTTGTCGAGTCCATGAGGGAACTCGGCGAGTCCACTGCCCATACAGCAGAAAAACTTCGATTTTTCAACAATTACATCAAGTATAAAGGAAAACAAGCCTAGGCTCTGATACCACTGTTGGATTTTGAGCATTCTAACACTCCTATGGTGTACATGCAACCCTAAATACCTTGTATCTATGTTTTCTCTAATATACATATAAATAATAATATTCCAAGGTATTACCCTATCTAGCATACAATCATAGATACTTGGGTAATAATATAGATAGAATAAATACCTCTTGTAGTGTAGCTTGACTCCATGGGGCTTGAGTGCCTAGTGCCTTAAATGTGACTCCTCAAATGGCTCACACAACATCAAATGCTCTTGGAATAACTTAGAGAGAAATCCACACTACATGAAATCAGCTAGCCCTTCTTTTACACACACTAGTGACCGATTTTGGTGAATAATATGATGCTTATATAGTGTGTTACAATTAGGGTTACACCATGTAAACCCTAATTGTCATGACCTTTCATTTCCATGACCCATGGGTTATGTAACCTCCATGGAGCATCCTATGGGTTTAACCCAAATTGATTATCCATGGAGCTTTGGCCCACTATATAAGTTATGGATGATTTACACAATCAACCCATATATTTAATTAGTCTTCTTTTGATTACATAATTAATTCTAAATTAATTCTTGATCAATACTAATTAAATATTATTATTCTTATTATTAATATAATATACTTATAATATATTAATAACGATAAGTGTCTTATTTTTCTCATTTAGTCTATCCAAGTGCATGATGTCATGCAACCCAAATAGACCATGTCGGGTCGGGTCAAGTACATACCAAATATAGTCATGGACTTAGACATTAATCCAACAGTGATTTCATGTGATTATGTGATAAATATGTAACAAAAAGAATGGAAATCTCGAGATCTATGGATCTAAGAGGAAGATAAACATGATCTAGAACATCTTACACTAAACAAGTTAAGAAAATTACCCTCTAAGATTAAAGTATACATCTTGCAACATAAAACCCACTTTTGGGCTAAAATTGTGAAACAAACAAAAGTTGGGTTGAAAAATGGCTATTCACTGTTTTCATTAGGACTAAAAGAGTCACATCAGTAAAGATAAATGTTTTTATGGATATCATACTCTTTTAAGGGCTAGAAGTGTAAATTGTAGCTTAATGGGCCAAATTTCGGGCTTTTCGGCCCACTAAGCCATAACTTGCGGAAATTTCAACTTCCAAGGGACTGAAATGATAAACTTCTCAAAACAGGAGGCAAAAAGGGTAAACAAAATTATTTCAGAGGTTAAAATGAAGTATTTTCCAAACAAGGATCAAAAATGTAAACTTTTCGGATTTTGGGCCAAAATTTTAAAAGTTGCAAAAGTTTGGGCTTTAATGGAAAACTACTTTTTTGGAAGGGTTGAAACTGCCAAAGAATAAGTTTTGAGCTAAAAATATCACTTGAACAAGTCTCGGGTCAAAAGTGTCAAGAAAATGGTTTAAGGGCTTAAAATGTCTTTTTATATATAAAAGGACTAAAATTGTCAATTTTACCAAAGTAGGGCTGAAAGGGGTTCAAACCAAGATTTTGAGTCAATTATTTTATTTTAAGATATTTGAGTTAAAATAAAATACCAAACTATGATTCATGAAAATGGAAAGATGAAAATACGTATAATTCCAACATCGCTAAAAATAACATATTGGCCTTGTTCCGGTGCGAAAATTAACAATTACCCAATCAAACTTTCCAAAAATTAAACTATACCTAAAACAAGTAAACATTAAAGTCTTTGGGCTTGAAAGTTCCAAACATGCTTATTGGGCCTTTATGACCCGTTAACATGATTTTTGGGCCCAAGGGATAATTATAAATTTTTATTGGGCCTTCTATGACCCAATTTCATGTTTAGGGGACCCTCAATGACTTTTAAGTGCTATTGGGCCTTAGTGGCCCATTACCATTGCTAGTAAGGTCCAAGTGAATCAAATGCGAAATGGGCCAACGTGTCTTTCGCATATCCAATAGCCTTAAATAATACGTAGGATTAGTAGGATTTGTAATCCTATTCTCCCCATTTATTAGGCCTATCATCAATCCAAGTAAACAAATACGGGTCGATAATCAAGAGTAATCAAAGTCAATTGGGATTTAGTGAGTAATAACAGGTGGCACCAACGTGTATCGGTCGTAGTCTGTAGTTATAATAACTACAATCAAAGTCTCCTGGATGGAGAGCGAGAGTTTGTGTATAGATCTATATAGGGGTGACTCCCCCATACCTCAGCTGTTCACTACAGTTAGACTCGGTCAGTCTAGTGTGACAAAATCTTAAGATCAATTTTGGCGTTTTATCCAGAGTGCCAAGAAAGACGAACTAGTCATTATCATGCATAGTTCTAACGACTCACATAATCATTTAAGTGATGGAATAACAATTCGAACAGTTATATGATATTTTTTTATGGTCGGAAAACATGGGGTTTTCCGAGGAAGTTCAACATTTTCACTGGTACTTTTAATACAAAGCTTTTCAATTATACACGTTTTGAAATCATCATTCATATATTTACGGATCTTCACACTTTTATATAAACAATGGTCTTTTCAGAAAATATCGGATTTTTCTGGGTTGTTTTCTTACAAACTACACAAAACATTTTCATATCAAACCTGTTTATGAACTCACCAACATTCCATATGTTGACCGTTTTCAAAATAAGTTGTATTCTCAGGTAACAGGTAAGTTGAGGAGTAGTACCAAGTATGTTAGGGTGTTGTGCTTTTGAAAACTATCAAACAATTTATGTTATAGATTTGTAATGTTAAAACAATGTACTTGATATGAACAAAGTCGGTTGTAATATATTGATGCATGGTGATGTTTATGTTATAATTCATGTATATTCATTATGATGATATTCAATTTAAGCCACGCGAGCCCTCGGACGTTTCCGCCGTCTGGTTCGGGGGTGTGACAGTATACCTAAATTTTTTAAAAGTAAAAAAGATATCAAAAGTATAAATGAAGGGAAGAGCGAAATAGTCAAACATCGTCATACTATTATATAAATTTTCTAAATCTAGATTTAGCAACATTCTAAAAAGTTCACCATGGCTTCGTCATGGCGCGCCACGGCTCCAAAGCTTGCACTTGCCGCTAAGCTTTGCCAAAACGCCGCCTTAACTCATATATGTGTATAAAAATGAATAATAGTTGAAATTACGTATAAAAATATTAATTATATAGAAAATTGCTGCCTTAAGTCACGCCTTACAAATGTCATGACTCGCCAAGGCTCGAAAAAGCTTGAGGCTTTACATTATCGCCAAGTCACGCGTTACGTTATCTAAAACCTTAAGATTTAGTCATATAAAAATTATTTTAAATAACAATAAATCAGAATAATATATTTTTAATTTTATATACACTATAATAAAATAATACACATTCAAGGTTAAAGATTATGTGAATTATGATGTAACCTCATTGTCAGGTTTCTCAAGTTTTGATTTAATAAATGGAGAAATAGCACGACTTACTTTTGATTTTTAAAATCACACCGTCATGTATCAGTTTCAGTTAATCACATCACAGGGGAGGTCAATCACACGAAAGTGCAAGTTTCAATTTTAACCATATGATCGATCTGCTTGCAAGTTCAAGTTTAGGTACACCAAATTCAATCACACATAAGGGCAATGTAGAAAAGAAAGTGTTTGACAAGTTCAACTTTATATTCACTAAATTCAGATTACCTTTTTTCAATTTCAATGGAATAAAAACAAACGAAACACTAACAGATTTTACGCTTAGATATTAAATATTATGATATTATTTTTATATTAAATAAATTGAGTTATATTTATGTTTGTTTAGAAAGGATTGTAACTAATAACTTTTACAAACAACATTCGTTTAAAAACGATCATAACTTAAAAGGACGATAGCTTAAGACTCACTACAAGAAAAAAGGGAAATAGCAGTGATAAATTAAAGTCGCCGCTAAAGAGTAGAAAAATCGCCAGTAAAGGTAATAGCGGCGACACGTCGCCAGTAAAAAGTCGCCGCTACTGCTTTGTCGCTACTGACCAAAATGTCACCGGTAAAGATCATTGTCGTCGTTAATGCTCCCGTCGGCGGTAATGCCACGTGTCGCCGCTAATGCTAATGTCGCCGCTAATTCTCCCGTTGCCGGTAATAGGGACCCCGGTAATAAAATTTTACATTTTTTTTAATTTTTTTTAACCAGAAAAAAAAAATTACAACAAGCTAGTACCAAATAGTGTAAGACATTAAATATAGAAGAAAAAAATAACATAATATCGGATTAGGTACGAAATAGTGTAATGACATTACACATAATTAATTTCATACCAAAATAAACAACCAAAGTTTTATAATTACAACAAGCTAGTACCAAAGTGTGACGACAAGTTTAAAATACAAAACACAACTAATTATCCGACAAACCATCACATTCGTTCTCGTCATTTCTTCCTTGATCTTTCCCCGATTGAAAAAACACATAAAGCTCATCCCTAAACGTGGGTTCGTTGAGAAGATTTTCCAACTACATAATAAATAACAACATATATAATTTTATAAGTTAAATTATCAAACATAAACAAAAAACTACCAAAGTACATTGCTACTTTTAAACTATGGACAAAAAACCAAAGTACATTGCTATTTATTGCACTTAAAACATAAACAAAATTACAAGCACAATTACCAAATCAACATGCATTTATTGATTCAAAAGTACATTGCTATTTTTAAACTATGGACAAAAAACCAAAATACATTGCTATTTTTTGCACTTAAAGCATAAACACAATTACAAACAAAATTACCTAATCAACATGCATTTTTTGATAATTATATAGATACATGAGACACTGAAATTAAATAATCTACTCCTTTTGTGCTAAAGAAATTTAAATACGAGAAATACCAAAAGTACATTGATATTTCTTGCACATAGGATAAAAACACATTTACCAAATCAACATGCATTTATTGACGCCAAAGTACATTGTTATTTTTAAACTAAGACAAAAAACCAAAGTACATTGCTATTTCTTGCACTTAGGAAAAAAAACCCAATTACCAAAGTTTTTAGCAAATAATCACCACAAACCAAAATTACTAAATCAACATGCATCCTACTTTGTTTGTTTTTATTTATTTTTATTTTTAAATAACACTCTCAATACTAGCATCTTACGTTATATGTTTTTTTTATTTTTATTTCTTGCTCCTTCGAATGAGAATTCTTCGATGATCACGGTCGAAGCCTTGGCTCAAAACTTTTCGACACAGACTCCATGAGTTTCATCTACATCTGAATTCACTTTTCAAGACAAAAAAAAAACTAAAGAAAACTTAGCACACAATATTTTTGGATTTTTCATATTTTCTGGAAAAATAAAAATAGAAACAACAATATTTTGGATTTTTGATTTTTTGATTTTTGTTTGATTTTTGATTTTTTTTTAATTCTCCCCCTAAATTTGTGCATAAAGGAAAACTATGAACAAATTTAACAAAAACACAAATAATTTGGATCAAAGTTGTGAGATAGTTTTAACATTGTTTATCAATACCCTCACCTTCATGAATAAATCTAGTCAATTGTCGGTATTGTGGTCCACTTAAACATGAAGGATATCGAAATTCTTTTCTAAATATACCATTTAGCTGATGACGACCACATGTATTATTGTCCACTAAATTAAGTAGCGAGATCTACAAACAACCTCTAATGATTCAATTTTAGTTGCACTAGAACGTGTTCCCCACTTCCCGATATACCATGGCTATTAATAACTTCCAAAGAACTCCTTCCTTTAGGTGAGTAAACAATTATTAAGGAGGAAGTCAAATTTCTAAATAAATGCATATGTTTTGTTCGGATCTCTTTCAATCACGCAGATGGGACAACATATGACTAACAGAGATAGAGGGATTGAGAGGTAGAATGTTGCATATGTTGTGTCCCAGGTCGTATCTTTTGATCACGCAGAGGGGACAATATATGGCTAACAGATAGAAATAATTTCATAGATAAGGAGGTGCGTAGAATTAGAGTTTCATATGTTGCAATCCATGTCGGATCTCTTCCAATCATGCAGAGGAAGCAACATATGACTGACACATAGAAAGCAAGAAAATAATTCCCTACAGACCTACTTTATCAGAACCCCCAGTCGCCCTATCAGAACCAGAATTAAGGACATAAGTCCATACATCAAGGAAAAGTTAAGCCACGGTTCTAGATGTGTATTAATTTAGTGTATCCCGTGGGATCCCATGTTTATCTCACTGCTCAATCTACCTGAGTGTCATATGGTCAATCCAAACAATCGTATCTAAATTCACACTGTCAAATCCTTCATGCCTACCAGCACATTAAGAACAGAGTCTAGACAATTCAGATTCAGTCCCCTACACACGTTTAGACTGCCCGTTATCACTTTCTTGATATCAATTCCCAAACAATACCTACTAACGAAAAACTATAAGAAAATAAAAGATTGTCTTCAAAACGAATCAGTTTAAGATAAACTCAGGAGTATAAAGAAGAGAACTCAAACCGTAATTCATCGACTGAATTTGCATCTAGAAGGTCTGAGAACAGCATGTATAATCTCAGAACATATCCGAAAATTCTTCACATAGTTAAGCACAAAAACCCTTGAGTGATCCCTTCCTTTCTTCCTTTCCCGCAAAGGACACATACTCTAACTTAAAGTTCTAAGTGTTGCACAGTTGACAGATGTCCTCTATCATGTGCTTGGAACAGCCACTATCAACAAACCAAAGTTTGATGATATGCCTCCATCGATGCTCCGAAGTAGAGCAGGATCAGTTGGTCTTTGGAACTCAGACCATTTTGAAACTGGGTTGACCTTTGTCATCTTTGTAAGGTACTCTCTCCCATGACATGTCCTGCTTATCACAAACAGAAGATGTAGAAATATTAGAATCATTAGAAGATCTGGGAGAGTGAACCTTTGGTACCCATCTGTAGTAGGGTTTAACCCATTTCTTGTTGGATCGGATGGGTGTCTCGACACTTGATTTTGAACTTGAAGTCGGTCGTTGAGATGACGTTGACCTAGCCGGTCTTGGTTTCGTTTGAGCATCTCTTGAATTGGACTTCTTGGCTGGCAATCCCTTCTTGACCTTGGGATTTTGATTCTTGGCCTTCTTCACATTCCTTTCGCCATTTCGCGATTGTAACCTCAAATGATTTCCTTTGGAGAATCTCCCTCTTGGCGCATTCTGCTAGCCTTGTGCGTAGTAGGGAACGTATGCGCGATTAGGACAATTTCTGGCAATGTGTCCAGGTGTTCCACAGTGAAAAGATGTATTTTTCTTCACTAGGAAGTTGTTTCTTCCTTCCCATGGTGGCGTGTCCTTGCCTTGTTTCTTATTGTTCCCACAGGCACACTTGCAGAAAGTATTCGGTTTCGCTTATTTTGGTGGCTTGTATTTTCCAACAGTAGGTTTAGAAGTAACTAAGTTAGAAACAGCAAATTCAGAGTTCAAGGAGTCATTGGTTTGACAATCAACAAAATTTGCAGAACTAGAATTAGTTATGTTCTTCTTGTCATCATCCTCTACTACTTTACCTGTACATGAAGTAGAGGCATCAGAAACGTTCACCTCAACATTCTCAGTTGGCCCAGATTGTTCAGTTTTAACTGAAGTTGGTTCAGGGAGTGAGCCAGACTGAGCAGGAATTTCTTCCTCATTGGTCTTAAGGAGTGGGTTATAATTGTCATTGAAGGGAGGTGGTACATTGTAATACCCTAGACCCTTGGTTTGATTATCTTTAAATTTTAAACAGATATCAATCATGGACACAACTACCTCACTTGACACATCAAACTTTTTAAAGTTGGATTCAGCATCTTTAATTTGGTTTTTAATGCACGAAGTTCGGTAGTCACAGCATCAAAATCTCTCTTAAGATATCTATAATGGATACACTTGTCACTATACTTTGCTTGTAATTTCCTAAAGTCCTCAGTCTTTGCCTGGCCTTTCTTAAGTTGGTACCCCTCATATTTAAGTTCCTCATCTTCTCTTTTTAACAAATCAATTTGTTCACGAAGAAACATAATAGTAGTTTCAATGAAAAGTCATTGACCGGGAGGGATGTGGAACTCATTTTTATCAAAAATGCTCTTTGACTAAAAACTCAAAAGTCAACCTTAAAAGTCAAATTTAGAAAATCAAACTTAAAAGTCAAATTTAAAAAGTCAAACCGAAAAGCTAAATTTGAGAATTTGAAAGTTAAACGAGAAAGTCAAAGGTCAAACTTTAAAGTCAAAGTCAAAATTTTAGGTCAAAAGTCAATTTAGAAAGACAAAAATTAAAAAATAAAATTTTTTTTGGTTGAAAATGGATTTTGAAATTTTGAAAATAAAAAAAATAATTTTTAGGCTGAAAGTGTTAAAAATGCGAAAGTAGGAAGCGAGAAAGCGAATCCTTAAGATTTAAAAACAGAAGACGATTAGTGTGTGATATGCTAGATCGGATGGTAAGACGCTGGTTTGAGGAAGGGAGTGACATGAGTTCGAATCTTGGCAACCCCAAATATTTTTGAATGTTGAACGAAGCTGCTGAACGCTGAATGAGGCTGTTGAATGTTGAATGAAAGTGGGTCGAACACGTGTTGGGCCGTGAACTGTCCGATGACCGCAAACTCTCGTGAGCCGTAAACGAACGAGAAACCCTAATTTGTGATTACGGCCGCCGCCGAGAAACCCTAGCCACTGATTACGATCGTAAACCCTTCAAGGGCCATGAACACTGCTTCAGATGACGTGAAAAACTTTCACCTCTTTTTGCTCCAAAACTCGATCAAATACTCGTTTTTATAAAAAACGCGAAGAACAAACCCCCTATTTTGCCAAGATCTATCCAAAAACGCAAAAATCCTTCAAAAATAAGATCAAATACACTCCAGCTCTCAAAATTTTTATTGATACAATCCAAGATCTGATACCACTTGTAAGTCCCTAATTCACTTGTGTATCAATCAAATCCATTTGATGGTGCGGAATCTCAATCAAACGGATGATGCCAGATCAAAATAAAAGAGAAGGAGAAGAAGAATAAGTGAATCTATGATGTATTCAATGAATAGAATGATGCTCCATACATATAGTACACACACACTAGTTCTTCTCTCTCTTTTCTCTCTCTAGAACACCTTAGAATACACACACTTAAGCTCATCTAGACCATACACTCTCTCCTAGCCTTACACACTCTTATGACTCTACTAACACTATTTATATGAGACAAACAACCGCAAATGGGTTCACAGCCGTAAACACCCATACAGCCGTAAACTAGACTGAAAAAGTATAATTGCCTAGAAAAGTAAAGTATAAATCATATTTTTGACCCGAGAAAGCATATCCACATGCTCGCAACCCCTCCGGTTTCTTTCAACTGGTATTGGGTATATTTCAGCCCTTTCAGTCTCTTTCAAACGGTACCGGATATATTTCAAACCCTTCGGTCCCTTTCAACCGGTATTGGGTATTTTTCAACCCCTTCGGTCCCTTTCAACCAGTATTGGGTCTATTTCACCCCTGCCACTAAAAAAGTGTCACAAGGACATCAAGCAAGTATAGGCATAAAGGATAACTGTCACGAAGACAACCATCATACTACAAACATAATCGAGTGGGCTGAGATTGGTGCCTTCGACCCACGAATAAAGTGAAAGAAACTCACCTCAGATTGAAGGTATCAAATCACACTCGAGCGGCTGACTCGCAAAATCCTCTCTCTAAATCACAAATATAAAAATCTAATTAGAAATTATGTCAATAACCCAACCCGAGGGTCCAAACCCCAAATCTTGACTTTTAAGGCAAAGGGTTGCTTAACCCTTGCCTTATTGGGCCTATCCCCCCAAATCCAAACTAGCCCAAAATGCATTCCAAGCCCAACTAAAAGACCTTAAGGCCCAATGTCGGCCCAATAGTCTGAGGCCCAAACCTAAACAAGGCAAAAAGCCCAGCAAAACTCGAGCCCAAAATCCCTTAAGCCCACAGACTACATATGTGTGATGTACATGGCTCATACGACCAACGTATGCTGTTGATCCGGAATCGGGGCACTAGCCCAGTACGCGCAACATACCTAGGAGTACGCCCGACATACTGGTCAGTTAGCCTAAAACGTTCCAGTGTCTTAACGTATTAAGCTTTAATGTCCAAAATTTAGATCCAAGCTCATAAAAGTGTCTTAATCCATAAAGTTGCAAACTTTATGCTTTTGCATGACTTAATGGGACTCAAATCATGGATTAAGCCTTTTATCTCCCTTATGTGGTCACCAACTCATGCATCGTTGAGTCTTAACCTACAATATACATTTTTTATGACTTCATGCACCCCAAGAGTCCAAAAGGACATCTCAAATGGTCCGGAGTAGCCCATACTCCAAAAGACCAAACTATGGGACCAAAAGATGCTACGTTCTTTTCTAAACTGGATCTAAGCTTAGAATGAACAAGTTTCAGACTTTATACCTCCAATGGGATAGAAATGATGCACAACCTCTAGATCTACAAGCTTCTTCATGTCCTTTGCTTCTCCTTAAGCCACCTTATTCTTCAAAATCACAAAAGGAACACCCAAAAACTCTTAGTAAGCTCAAGAATGCTCTTCAAGGTGGCAAGCATTTCAAGATTAGCATAAAAGGAAATGAGGGTTGATAAGGTAAAGACAGTGAATGGCTTAATGTATTTAAATAGGGTGCAAACCCTAAAAATCAGGGTTTGCCCCTGGCTCCCGTACGCCCCACATACGCATGGGTATGCCCAACGTACGCAGGGGACACCCCCGATCTATCCATACATGGGAGTAAGCCATGCATACCTTGTGTACGCCTAACGTACTCCGGTCTAGTCCAAGGGTAAAAGGGAGTTTAATGCAATGGTTTTACCTAGCGAATCCGGCCGTTACACTAATATGCTTAAAGTAGATTGATTAATTTTTTTTATGACCTCTCAACATGAATACAATAATAACAGGTAATAAGAATAGAGTAAATGCGATAAATTGGAGAAGAAGAAGGAGAATAGTAAAGAAAGAACCTAGAAAAAAGAACTGGAGAAGAAAACTGTTGAAGAAGAACACTATAAATCGTAGGAATCAATCCAAAATCATAAGAATAACAACTTGAATGTAATCATATATATAAGGTGTTTTTGAATAAGAAAATCATTATTTTCCAAAAAATTGGGATTCTAAGATATCATCTTGGAGATTTTCGGCTATTCATCTGGAAAAAAAGATATCAGTTATATTGATTCAAAATTTCAAATTAATTGACTTACTTATTTAATGCGTTTTAAAATTCAAACCATCATCTCAAATTGATTTATTTTACGTGGGATATACTGGGAGATAAATTATGAATAATATTAACTTTAATTTTGTCTCTCAAATATTTTGCTGATTTAATGGGATTATGAAACATCCCAAAAATTCAGTCCAAAATTTTCATTTTAAAATCATTAAGAAAACTATCAAACATCATATAAAAATCATAAGTCGTGTAACTCAAATATCATAAACATTTGTCGTATATATCACAGTATAAACATCTTAGGCTAAACAAATGGTGTGTGCACTGCAATCATCCCGAGCTCTTCCCCTTGCTACCGAAAGTACTTGAAACCAAAACTGAAAACTATAAGCACAGAGCTTAGTGAGTTTCCCCAAACTACCACATACCATACACATAATCATGCTACTAGAAGATACGGGCCCCACCCACACTCAAGGAGATACAGACCCCGCCCACACTCCGCTGACTACGAGATACGGGCCCCGTCCACACTCGGCTAACTACGAGATACATGCCCTTCTCACACTTGGCTAACTATGAGATACGGGCCCCACCCACACTCAACTACTAAACATACATACAAGTATAACCAAATCTATCAACGCATCCTATATACATACTCAAATAATACTATGAGATATGGTCCCCGCCCACACTCAGCTAATAATAAGATACAGGCCTCGCCCACACTCTATAATATACGGGCCCCACATACACTCAACTAACTAGGAGATATGGGCCCCGCCACACTTTACTGACTATGGGATATGGGCCTCGCCCACACTCACATTCCTAACAACACATACATGTATCACACAGACAAGTATAACAATCCAACAATCTGACTGATATCTATACTCGGGTAATAATGAGATACGGGCCCCGCCCACACTTAATGTTCCTATCAAGAACATACAAACTACACGAGCCGACATTGATGCCTTTGACCTGTTCAGACCAGGTGGAACTCACCTTGCACTGCTGAAGTCCTACGCATAAATCCCTAGCTACTGGCTGATAGATTCCCAAACTGTCAATCATCAAAACAAAACCTAATTAACCATTTGGGTTTCAATGTATAACCATAAATCCACACTTGGGGGGTAAAAGCACCATTTTACCCCTAACATAGCTTGGTCCAAGACCAAGGCCCAACTCATACTCTGAAGGCTCAAAAATCACATAATCAACTAAGGCCCAATGGTAGACTAGTTTTCCAAATTGGGCACAAACCCAATACATAGGCCTTACCCTAAGGCCCATCCAAATATAGTAGTCCATATACTTGCTGTCAGATGGCCCAAGATGAATCCAAACCCGTAAGCCCAAAAGAAAGGCCCAACTTGAAGCCCAATCATAATTTGGGTTTTCACATAAAATGACGATTAAGGTTAAGTGTTCTTACTTAACCCATTAAGTTCATCACTCCACTAGGCCATTCATACAATGTAGTTGGACATAATTCAAAATTCCAATCTAATAGTCCAAACTCGGGTCCCAGCAAATCCCAAACTATCATTTCCAAAATTAGGGTTTTCTAAACCCTAATTAGGGTTTACAACCCAAACACAAGTCAATGAAGTCCAAGATCAAACTATAGGGATGATTCGGGTTTCATTATGTCGAGCACCACCCACTGCCACCGGGCGGTGGGGGTCGACGACAGCTCACGGCGGCAGCCACCACTTTACGGTGGTGGTGGTGGTTTTCCTTGACTTTTCTTCGACCAAATCACCCAATAAACAACCCATCATAAAGGAAACGTACACATAAACACACCAAACAACATACATACAGCCACCTATGCGGTGGTAGGCGGCAGCAAGCGGTGGCAACCACCACCTTATGGTAGTGGCGGTGGGTTTCCTGCCAAAAATCATGCATACTACACCGTAAATAATGAAAAGCAACTAGCATGCTCGAATACACACCCATATAGCCACCGCCTAGGCGGTAGATGTCGCCAAAAAAGATAAAAACGATGGCCCTTGACAGTAATGACGATTCTGACGTCGCATTCACGGAAAAGAACGAGAAAGAGAAAAAGGTAGGTTGTGGTGGACTTATCGTGTTATGCTGGTTGACTCACGACCCTCACACGACAGCGATACAGCCCTCCTTCGGTCATCGACGATCTTCAGGCGACATGCGAGATTTGGCTCTGGGGCTTCCGGCTTCGTTGGCAGTAGGTATTACCGGCAGCGGCTGTGGCAGTCGATCTCCGTTAAGCGGTGACGGTTGAAGAGGGTTCACATGGTGGTGGAAGCTGCTGCATCATATTAGGTTTAAGGTTGAAGATACCCGATGAAGTATCCTGAAGAGGGAAAGGAAGGGGGCCCGAGTCTAAACCCGTGATCCTTTCAAACATTTTTCACTTTTTTCGAGTTCAACCCCTCCTCCTCCAAAATTTTCAAATTAAATCCAAAATTTACCATTTAGCCCCTATCACTCCAAAGTCCTTTCAATTTAAGTCCTAATAGTTACCATGCAACCCATGTCTTCAAAAATCCTTTCAAATTAAACCCATAATTAACTAAAGAACCCTCAACCTTCAAAATTATTTACAAATAAATCTGGAAATTACATTTTAACCCCAAACTCTCAATTATGTCTTTTTAACCCCCCCCCCCCCCCCCTCTCCCAAACCAACGCCTTGCTAAATTATTCTACATTTAGGGCTACTATTCATTTATTTATTTTATCTATTTATTTATTTAATAAACGAAATGTTACATATTAGATTAAATTGTATATGCTTATTTAATGAGCTTTTTCAGAAAAAGAAAAAAAAAATAAATAATGAAAAAGCTAAATGGGTTTGAATTTTAAAGCAAAAAGATATAAATAGGAGAATTAAATTAGAAACAATATTCATCAGAGAAATTGATATCTCGTATATAAATATAATGATATGTTTTAATTGATAATATAATTGATGAATTTAAAAATTCTATAATTAAATATAATTGTGTTTGAATTCTATTTGGAGAAAACGATGTACTAATTTGATCTAAAAATGAAAAACATAAAATTAAAATACAATTGATGGTCCTCATTGTTTTCTTGGTGAATTAAACTCTCTGATATTATTATTACTGCTTAATAAAATGAATATCTGTAAAAAGAGGAGTGTGGAATTATTTTATGATAAAAAAATTCAATTATTTCAATTATTTTTCGAAAACAATTGTAAAAAAATAACAAAGAAACTTTTAAATTTCAAAATAATAAGTTTCACCGAACCGAAGATATGTAAACATAGTTCACATTTAAAATTACACAAAAAAATATATTATTTATCTCATGTTATTTTTAAATAATATTTAAAGATAACATAATGGTTTTGTTGACCATTTAAGGATAATATGTAGGGTTTTTGTAGAGTTTTCCTTTAAATAAATTATAAATAAAGAGGTGTTACCATTCATCCTGTTACTCTCACCTTCCTTCGGCGTCACCAACCACCAGCGAATCCGAAAGGATGAGTTTAAAAAGAATGATGATGGTTGTTCTCCTGCTCGTCCTCCACTTTATTGCACCATCCGCGGCGGATATCATATATTTGAATATCAGATCCAGTGGCCAACATAAGATCCGCTTGTCGGAGTTCGTATTTTCAGATACCGGTCACGTCTCCTTTGAAATATCGTCCGTATCTGTCACATCCTCTATATCGCAAACCGATACTTCACGAATCGGTTTCTTCCTTCTCTCGCATGATTTGCTAAACGAATACTTTCTCGAATTCAAATGAAACCCTAGTTTGTGCGTTCTGAATAACAAATTCATCTCACTCCTCTTCACTTTCCAGAATCTCCGGTCTTCTTTCAACACATCGTACCCAGTGTCATCTCAAGGTGTGTATTCACTCTACTTCGCCAACTGCAACCGCCAATCCCTTGTGTCGATTGACGGCCGCACCGAGCTCTACAACTTGGATGACGGCACCACCAAAGACTATTTATCAGCTGGACTAACACACCTCCCGTCTGTTTACTTCATCTTCTCGGTTCTTTATCTCAGTTTTCTACGGTTTTGGATCTCTGTATGCGTCAAGAACCAGCGTCGTTTTCACATGATTCATTTACTAATGGGTGTTTTGCTTGTTATTACTATCGGACACTTTATCTGTGCTGAGGCTGATCTACATTACCAGAAGGTTACCGGCACTCGTCAAGGAATGGATGTCTTGGTTTACATATTTCAGGTTGTCAGGTGTGTACTTTTGTACACCCTGATCGCGTTAATTGGTAGGGATGGTGTTTGTGGAACCCTTTTTTGCATGCAAAGGAAAAGCTGTTTTTGTTGATTGTTATCTTACTTCAAGTTTTGGCTAATGTATGTTCTATCAAGGGAGGGGTAACCGGCCTTTATAACGAAGACCGGTTGAATAATTGGCAGTTGGATTTTATTTCTATAGATTTCGTGTTTTGCCTTGCTATTTTCATCCCTTTTGTGGGGTCACTTATCTTGTTGAAAAAGACTTGTGAGACTGACAGGAATGCTGCTAGAAATATGGCGAACTTGGGATCATTTGTGTTGCTGGTTTTTGCATATGTGCTATTTACGAGGATTATTGTTAGTGCATTCGCTACCTTTGTAGTTTACAAGAACCCATGGATGATTAATGCGGCAGAAGAAACCGTCAGTCTCGTGTTTTGTATGGTGATGTTTTACTTGTTCCGGCCATGTGAGGACGAAGAGGCGGATGAAGATGAAAAGGCAACTGGGATGGTAGATGAGGAGTTTGGCGTAGGACTCCTTTGTTGATTTTTCGTTCATGGTAGTTTTTTTTTTTTTTTTTTTTTTTCTTTTTTTTTTTTTTTTTTTGGCATAGCTTCATATATTATTTTTTTTAGAAGTCTCAAAAGCTTTGTGTCCGACTTTTATGTTTGTTCTCTCATTTAAGTGGTAGATTGATGGACAAGCTTGACTTGTATGGTACTTTAGCTTTGCGTCCGATTTATTCAAACTTTTATTACACCTTTTGACACAATCTATACTAAGTTTATGCATAAATAGGTTTATTTGTTTGTTTTTTAATGTTATGTAAATCATATAATATAGCAACTAGCAAACAATTTTTGTTTTATTTTGTTGCAAATGAAACTTGGGATATATGGAGTGGTTCACGTAGGCGTTGAAAAAATCTTCAAACCCAATGGAGAACTCGAAACTCGCATCTGATTTGGCCTTAAACCCAAAAGGGCTGTCAGATTAAAAATCCGATGAGGATTGTATGTGTTTTGTCCTTATTAGATGAAGTCCATCCGATTTAAAACCAAAACATATTAAAATAGCCAAAAAGCCGTTTAAGTTTTAAGTTTTCAAGATATTTGTTTTTACCATTTGAAGTCTTTTAGGTTCATTAAAGCCCCTATAGAAGGTTTCCCGAGTAACTTTCAATTACATGACTAGGTGGCGTGCCATGTATTGTTCATTTTTTGTTGACATGGTAGTTTGTTGTCATTTATTTAAGAATAGACTAGAATGTGAAGCAATGAAGATGAAAAGATTTGAACCCTCGCAAAACAACAGCTCTAAGAAACAACTCTACCACTAGGCTAGAATACTCTTTTGTGTATTTAAATCTATGACATCTTGGAACTTAGGGCAAAAATTATAGCCGACCAATTGATAGTGAAACTCATGTTAATCCGAATTACTGATTTTTATTGCATCTTAAGAAGGACAAGTAAGTTTATTCTAACTATTATACGATACCAGATGATATCACACTTTCAAATGTATAACGAATCAAACCGCACAAACTATAACCTTTGGAATATGCCTGCAAAACTGAAAATTTGTAAAAAGTTATTTTAAGCGAAGAAATTATTCTAGTCTCATAGTACGTGTTTCCCTGAGTCCAAAAATATAAAGAACGTCTAAAAAGGAGTTTGTATGCAAAAGATACGACAGTTTTAAGAAGTCAAACCGATATAACACTGGTTTTACCTGTTCTAAGTAAATTATTTCACACCGTTGAGACACTTAAGCATTACTGATGAGATTTTTTAGAACATTTTTGAAATCAGACTATAATCTATTATTTAATTTCATACTAAAAATATTTTTAGCAACAATATTTACAAAAGTCGCGAAAACGAACACCGTGAGCCGTTTAGACACAAAACTTCAAAGCTAATTTCCCGGAGTTCCGTAACCCCAAAAATTAGTCTGCTTGAGTTTTTGAATCTTGGAATTAAATCCAATCTATCGGTACGTTGGAAAAATATTCTCGACATTCGGATCCCGACGCACCCGATTATGTGTGCTTTTGTGCCATTAATCAAGGTGTAACTTTTAGGTAGGATACAGTAGGATTTGAAGAAGAAAAAGGTCCAGCTTCTCTCTAGCTTTTCTCCCACGTGACCAGCTTCTCTCTTGCTTTTGTCACCACATGACTAACTTCTCTCTCTATCTCTTCCTTTCTTTCTAACCTCTCAAGCCTCTTATAAATCTCTCCTAAATCTCTCCCAAGTCTCTTGCAATCTCTCCCTCCTTATACTTTCTATCTCTCTTAGTGACACAAAAAAAAAACCACCCTATACAACCCTTATAATCTCTTCGTTAAACACCAACATCATCCTACCTTTCCCTTTGTTGAAATTAGCTCGAAATAAAAGAAGAAAACCAAGAACAACCTGCCAACTTCGGAATTTGTTCCAATTTCGGAATTTCCCTCTTCAACTTTGAAATTCTATCAGGTTCAAATCCCCTTCTACTTCGAACCCAACAAGCTTCGGACTTCTTCAACTTCAGATTTCTGCACACTTCGGAATTCAGACCCCATTCGGAATCTGTCTGCTTCAGCTTCAGACACTACTGACTTCAAACCTCACCACCAGTTTCAGATTTTCTCAATTTTGGATCATTTTTCACCTTGGATTCCTATAGCTTTCGAATTTTTAACAAGCCTCAAATCTTTTGCACCTCGAAATTTCTGACATTTTGGATGTCTCCCATCATCATAGGATCCTCCTATCACCTCTCCCATAATCAAAATTAAGCTAATCTTGGAATTTCAAATTCACAACAATACATCCCGGCTCTCGCATCCAATACTCGAAACTCAATAACCGTACATTAAAGTGAGTGTTACGACCCAACTTTTACATATTGTCGGGGGGGGGGGGGGGGATACATGCACTACTTGTAATATATATATATATATATATATATATATATATATATATATATATATATATATATATATATATATATATATATATATTTCTAAATGCATTGTTTATACAAAAAACATCATCATTTTTATGCAACAAAAATGGCACAAAAATATTACTTACTACTTTACTACTTACGGTACGGAGAATCTGCTTTGAAGGGCCGCATAGGGTTGTTGGATTTCAGAACGGCTTAAATGCTAAACTGATCCTTCCCTCTGGTGTTTCATGTCTGACCCTCGTCTGTACATGGTAGTACGTGTACTAAGTCATACTTATCATACAAAATACACATGAATTATCATTATTTTGTGTAAACAACTTTCAAGCTTGTGAAATATTTGTTTAAATACTTATATGTTATAAGTAAACAAAATTGTTTTAAACATGAATATTTACATATGTTATGTTGTTAAAATAACATAACTAGTAAAAATAACATATACATTCCGACTACAAATGTGTTATGACTATATAGACGGTTATCAACTTGGTAGTTTCAATATACCTCGTAGATACACAAAAATATATAAGTTTATATATTTATACAAGTTATAGAACTTGTATCTTAGACTCTTATATGTGCTTGTGTAGACTATCCCAAGTTTTATCAACTATTTAAGCAAGCACCGTACACTTTTACGTATACGTTTATCAAATATACTTGTCGTTTATCCGTTTATCGTATCTGCGATTGTTAAGTACAAACTTGGCAGATGACTTTATTTGTATATTTGTATGTATGTTTACCCTTATCCATACAACCATGGTCTTGGTCTCTTTCAAAACAATTGTAAGTATGGAATTACTTATGAAACATAACGTTTTGGCTTTGTAAGATTCATTACAAACACAATTTTATGGATTTACTTATACAAACCATACATTTTGGCTTTTAAAGACTCATTGCAAACTTAACTGTTGTTATACATACAAAGAAAATACTTTTTGGACTTTTAAAAAGTATTATTGTGGTTAACATAAAACCTGTAACGCTCACCAACCTTTGTGTTGACCCTCAAACTTACATGTATTCTCAGGGGATCATTAGACAAGCTTTCAGACGGAAGATTAGTCGTGGATTACAAACGACCTAGCTATCTAGTATTTGTTATCTGCCTACCTGTTTAAGGCAACTACTATGCTATTATTATCTGTAAGAACCCTATATTCAACTTTCTGTGATCCATGAACTTAGTTGCACTCCCAACATGTTTCGCCTTGGCCAGGAGTGTGACAGAATGGTATCAAAGCTAAATTGGCTATAGAGAACTTGTATCATCGAAAGAGGAATACATCTATAGCAAACTAGCTTCTAATAAAAAGTATTATTAATAATGACACTACTTCTCGACTACTTATAGTGCTTCATGTCTAGCCCTCATCTGTGCCTAGTAGTCGGGAAGTACAAAACAAAAGTTAATAATACTACAAACCCCACCAACTATAATATATAAGTGTTTATATATACTCTAACCACGATGAGAATACTTAATAAAATTTTAAACATCCCTTCAAATAGAACTACCAACTCAACCCTTTAGGTCAGACACCTTAATTAGGGTTAGTACCGTACATAAGTAATACCATAAATAAATTTGGAATGCACACCTATGTTATTTATGGCCAGGCCGGTGCACAACCAACCCTGAGCAATGAGTTTGACAGACTACAACGGTTGAAAGTTTTAGAGATTGAAGGATGTTCTCCAAATTCACTACAGCAACCTAGTACCTTAGAATCCATATATACATTTTAAAACACTTACAATTCATTAGCAATTAAGGTCCCTTTTCTATCATTTGGAAATCTAGAGGATTTCTAAACCAATCACCTTCTCCATATCATTTGGAAATCTAGAGGATTTCTAAATCAATCCCCTTCTTCTTATAATCTGTAGGAATTTAAGAATAAACTATACTAATACATTATCATAAAATACATCCCATACATACTTGTTAGGACTTCATAGTATTAACACAACTTAACATGTCCATTTTGAACATATTAGGACAATATGCCCCTCGAAAGGAATCGCGAGTTCGTCCACCACCAACTCCCCGAGGCAACCAGAGGGAAGCCCCACAAATAACTCAACCCTCGGTTGAAATTCTGAACGATGAAGAACCTATTAATGCAACGAATGTAAACCCTACATTCCAGATAGATTCCACTATGATACATAACATGCTCTCACAAGGAATTACTACAGCCTTGGTAGCATATGAAGCAACCCAAAATAGAAACACCAGGAATAGTGGAAGTGGAACTCCCACAATTCACCAAAACAAACACAAGAAACTGCTGCTATAAGGATTTCATGGGCTGCAAACCTCGATCCTTCTACAACACTGAAGGAGTTGTTTGCCTGTCGTGTTGGATAGAAAAGACTGAGGATGTCTTTTCACATCAGCTCTTGCCCATATGACTGCAGGGTTAAGTATGCTACCTACACGCTAATAGACTCTGCCTTAACTTGGTGGAATAACCATGCAAAGTCCATGGGGATCACTAAAGCTTATGCCATGGGCTGGGAATCCCTGAAACAGATAATGACCAAGGAGTATTGTCCCCGAAAAGAGATACATGCTCTAGAGCAGGAACTATGGAATCTTATTATGAAAGGATCAGAAGTAGCTGCCTACAGCTCCCGATTCAATGACCTTGCAAACCTTTGCCTGGGAATGGTGACCCTATAAGACAAGAAGATCGAAAGGTACATTTGGGGACTAGGTTCACTTGTTCAAGGTTTGGTTACTGCATCTAGACCCTTCACTTTCGATAGTGCTAAGCAATTAGCCTATCAGTTGACTGAACAATGTGTCCAACAGGGTACCATGACCCTACCAGCAGAGAAGAAGCACAATGGAATCACTAAAAGGAAGTTTTATGGGGAAAAAGGAGGACTCCAAGCATCACAAGGCTGAAGCAGAACCATTGGCTGTCTATTCTGTAATTACCAATACTCCTACCCCAACTAAGTCCTACACTAGGACTTTACCTCATTGTATAGAGTGAAATTTACACCATGATGGGAATTACAGGGAAGTGATCTGCAACAAATGTAACATGAGAGGTCACATCTTGGGGTATTGTAGAAGAACCCCAACCACTACGGCAGGAGGAAGCCGTAACTATTTTGAATGCAACCAACCAGGGCATTTTAGGAAGGACTGCCTGCAACTAAAGAATTAGGTTGGAAATGGAAGGGCACTTATGATCACTACAGGAGAGGCTCCCCTGGAACCACCTATGGTTATTGGTACGTTTCATTGCAACAATGACTAGGCTTCAGTATCAATTAATACTGGTGTCGATTAAAGCTTTATCGACCATAGGTTTCAAAACACAACAAAACATAAATTCCGAAAACTTAATGAAACTGACACAGTAGATATGGCAAAAGCACTCACTGATTGTCTTCTCACCTTGAATAATCACGTCATTCATATAGAAACTAAGGACCTTCCTGGTAATCTATGCTTGCTAAGTGTATACGTTAGGGCTGTATATAATTAAGATTCTATAAACTTAGGATTTGTGGCTCCGCTTTACTTCCTGTTCCTTGTTTGGTTGTGGGCTTAAGGTAGAATCACTTATTCAATCGTCTATTCAACCTTGATTATATACGACTTATATACACATGGAAAATATAGAAGGACCAGGCATGGATCAAGGACCACAAAAATACATTACTATTTATCAAAGCCCTTGTACTACCAGTACGAACTAAATTTTGGGAAAGAATTTCCTTTAACGGGGAGGTAATGTGACATCCCAAAATTTAGAGCAAAAATTATAGCCGACAATTCACCGTGAAGCTCATGTTAA
This sequence comes from Lactuca sativa, assembly GCF_002870075.4. Taxonomy (NCBI): domain Eukaryota; kingdom Viridiplantae; phylum Streptophyta; class Magnoliopsida; order Asterales; family Asteraceae; genus Lactuca; species Lactuca sativa. The sequence goes on along the minus strand of NC_056626.2, from coordinate 217,885,917 downwards.
TCCGAATTACTGAGTTCTAGTGCATGTTAAGAAGGACAAGTAAGTTCATTCTAATTATCATACGATACCAGATGATATCATACTTTCAAATGTATAACGAATCAAATCGCACAAACTATAACCATAGGAATATGTCTAAAAAACTGAAAATTTGTAAAAAGTCATTTTAAGCGAAGCAATTATTTTAGTCTCATACTACGTGTTTCCCTGAGGTCAAGAATATAAAAAAAATGTCCAAAAAGGAGTTCGTATGCAAAAAATACGACAGCTTTAAGAAGTCAAACTGGTATAGCACTGGTTTTACCTATTTTAAGTAACTATTTCACACTGTTGAGGCACTTAAGCATTACCGACGAAATTTTTTAGAACGTTTTTGAAATCATACTATAGTCTATTATTTAATTTCATACTCAAAATATTTTTCGCAAAAATATTTACAAAAGTCGCGAAAACGAATACCGTGGGCCGCTTAGACCAAAACACAATTTCCCGGAGTTCCGTAACCCCAAAAATTAGTCCGTTTGAGTTTTTGAAATCCTGGAGTTAAATCCAATCTATCGGTATGTTCGAAAAATATTCTCGACATCCGGATCCCGATGCACTCGATTATGTGTGCTTTTGAGCCATTAATAAGGGTGTAAGTTTTAGGTTGGACCCACTAGGATTTGAAGAAGAAAAAGGTCCAACTTCTTTCTTGCTTTTCCCCCACATGACTAGCTCATTCCATCCATCATCTACTTCCTTTTTACACACTACCTCATAAGTACAAGCAAGGTGGCATAGAGTGTGTAAGTATCCAAACTTACATGATGCATGAAGGCTTCTTGAAAACTATAAATATAGGCCTTCGCACTCCATCTTCAACACTAAAACACTAGCTCTCCAATATATTTCTCAACCTTGATCACCATCCTCTCTCTCTCTCTCTCTCTCTCCCTTCCTTTCTTCCTAACCTCTCAAGCCTCTTACAAATATCTCCTAAATCTATCCCAAGTGTCTTGCAATCTCTCCCTCCATTTACTTTCTATCTCTCTCTTAGTGACACACAAAAACCACCCTATGCAACCCTCATAATCTCTCCATTAAACACCAACATCATCCCACCTCTCCCTTCGTTGAAATCAACTCGAAACAGAAGAAGAAAACCAAGAACAACCAGCCAACTTCGGAATTTCTGCCAATTTCGAAATTTCCCTCTTTCGCTTCGGAATTATATCAGCTTCGGATCCCCTTCTACTTCGGATCAAGAAAGCTTCAGACTTCTTCGGCGTCAGATTCTGCACACTTTGGAATTCAGTCCCACTTCAGAATCGGTCTGCTTCAACTTCAGACCTTCCACTTTGGACCTCACTACCAGTTTCAGATTTTCTTAATTTTGGATCATTTTTCATCTCAGATTTCTATAGCTTCATAATTTCAACAAGCCTCAGATCCTTTGCACCTCAGAATTTCTACCACTTTGGATGTCTCCCATTATCATAGGATCCTCCTATCACCTCTCCCTTCATCAAAATTAAACTAATCTTGGAATTTCGAATTCACAACAATACATCTCGGCTCTCGCATCCAATACTCGAAACTCGATAACCACTCATCAAGCTTAGTGTTATGGCCTCACTTTTACATATTTTCGGGGGGAAATACATGTACTACTTGTAATATTATATATATATATATATATATATATATATATATATATATTCTAAATGCTTTGTTTATACAAACAACATCATCATTTTTATGCAATATAAATCACACCAAAATATTACTTACTACTCTATTACATACGGTACGGGGAATCTGGTTTGAAGGGCCACATAGGTTTGTTGGATTTCAGAACGGCTTAAATGCTAAAATGGTCTTGCCCTCTGGTGTTTCATGTCCGGCCCTCGTTTGTACATGGTAGTACGTATACTAAGTAATATTTATCTAACAAAATACACATGAATTATCATTATTTTGTGTAAACACGTTTCTAGCTTTTGAAATATTTGTCGAAATTCATATATGTTATAAGTAAACAAAATCATTTTAAACATCAATATTTACATATGTTATGTTGTTAAAATAATATAACTAGTAAAAGTAATATATACATTCCGACTACAAATGTGCTATGACTGTATAGACGATTATCAACTTGTTAGTTTCAATATACCTCGTAGATACAAAAAAAATATATAAGTTTATATGTTTATACAAGTTATAGAACTTGTATCTTAGGCTCTTATATGTGCTTGTGTGCACTATTCTAAGTTTTATCAACTATTTAAACAAGTTTCGTACACTTTTACATATATACTTATCAAATATACTTGTCGTTTATCCGTTTATTCGTATATGCGGTTGTTAAGTACAACCTTGGCATATGACTTTATCCGTATATCCGTGTGTCTGTGCATCCGTTATCCATACAACCATGGCCTTGGTTGCTTTAAAAACAATTGTAAGTATGAAATTACTTATGAAACATAACATTTTGGCTTCCTAAGATTCATTACAAACACAGTTTTATGTATGGATTTACTTATACACACTATACATTACGACTTTTAAAGACTAATTGAAAACACTATTTTAACTGTTGTTATATATACAAAGAAAATACTTTTTGGACTTTTAAAAAGTATTACTGCGATTAGCAGAATATATGTAATGCTCACAACCTTTGTATTGACCCTCAAACTTACATGTATTCTCAGGGGATCATTAGACAGGCTTTCAGAAGGAAGATTAGTCGTGGATTACAAACGACCTAGCTATCTAGTTTTTGTTATCTGCCTACATGTTTAAGGAAACTACTATACTATTATTATCTGTAAGAACCCTGTATTCAAACTTAGTGATGGAATACAAATGTTGTTTTGTTTATCGTTGTACTTGTGCTATATATTCAATTTATTTGTGATTCATGAACTTAGTCACACTCCCGGCATGTTCCGCATTGGATGTGGGTGTGACAGAATGGTATCAGAGCTAAATTGGCTATAGAGAACTCGTATCCTCGAAAGAGGAATACAACTATAACAAACTAGCTTCTAATAAAAGTATTATTAATAATGACACTACTTCTCGACTACTTACGGTGCTTCATGTATGGCCGTCGACTGTGCCCGGTAGTGGGGAAGTACAAAACAAAATTTAATAATACTACAAACCCCACCAACCATAATATATATGAGTTTATATATACTATGACCCACGATGAGAATACTTGATAAAATTTTAAACATCCCTTCAAATAGAACTACCAACTCAACCCTTTAGTTCAGACGCCTCAATTAGGTATATACCGTACATAAGTCATACCATAAATAAATCTGTAAAGCACACATATGTTATTTATGGTCAGGTAGGTGCATAACCAGACATGTGCATAACCAACCCTGAGCAAGGAGTTTGACAGACTACAACGGTTGAATTTTTTAGAGATTGAAGGACATTCTCCAGATTTGCTACAGCAACCTAGCACTTTAGAATCCATATATACATTTTAAAACACTTACAATTCATTAACAATTAAGGTCCCCTTTCTATCATTTGGAAATCTAGGGTTTTATGAACCAATCACCTTCATTATCATTCGGAAATCTAGAGGATTTCTAAATTAATCCCCTTATTCTTATAATTTGTAGGATTTTACGAACAAACTATACTAATACGCTATCATAAAATGCATCCCATACATACTTTTTAGGAGTTCATAGTATTAACACAGCTTAACATGTCCGTTTTGAACATATTAGGTATGTTGATATCATCCATATCTTCACCCAAACATTCTAAAAACCATGACCATGACTTCAAATTCTTTGCTTCAATAATTGCATATGAAACAAGGAGCATACCATTGTTTGAGTCAACAGCAATTGCAATCAAAAGCTGGCTAGGGTAAGGGCCTTTCATGAATGACCCTTCACGACCAAGTATTTCTCTTTGTGATTCTTTGAAACCATGTTTTCAATGCACCAAGACAAACATAAATTCTTTTGAATTTCATAGTTTCCAATTAATGTTTGGTCGCCATGTAGTTGTTGTTGAGGTATGGCCTTCGCTTTGAAAATTTTGCTTTTTGAAACCCCAACACCATATTTCGTCTAAAACTCCTGTTGTAAAACATGTGTTGGACAAGTAGGATTCATCTCTGTTTGAGAAGTAATTTTTTTAGCTATGAAACTCTGGGTGTTACTCTTAAGATCTTTTGTACGCAAGCAATAATTTTTCTCTTCATAAACTTTCATAGTCCAAATATCAATGTCTAATGGCCTAGAAACCAACAAAACGCAAGGATAATATCCTTTTTTTTATTTACAGAACTACACGTACCTTTATTACATCCCAACAACGCACTAGAGTTAAATTCTGGAGTAACACCTCTGCACACTACCTTACCCTTTTCTTATCATTTTTTCTGTGTGTAGGTCCCCCTGAGTCTGTAAAGCATGTTCCTTCACCAAGCATGTGACTTCCTTCTTTGTTTGACAAGTTTGACCCACATTAAATTCACTCCCGTGCACCTTACCATCTGACAACATTTTGGCCTAGTCAAGTCTTTCAACAACCTTGCTCTCTTATCCTCTTCATAACCAGCAAAATCAAAATTGTCTTCATCAATTACTTCCATCTCTTCTTCCTCATCATCTACATCCATTGGCTTTTTCTTTTTATTCTTTTCTATCCATTCGACATTTGTATCAACCACACTATGAAACTATGACATGGCAACCTCATAGTCAACCACTAGGTCTTTTTTCATTCATAAGAAAGTCATTATCACTGCTAGACCCACCAACCTTATCAGAATTAGAACCATCACTCACGTCCATATCATTTTGGTTTTTCCAAATGTTTTCCCCATTCGCTCAAGAATCAATGTGTAGTTGTGTTGATTAAGATAACATGTGCGGAATAGAAAAGATCTAATGAATCATCATGCAATTAATCAAGAACACAAGGAGTAAATAAATCTTTGTAAGCTCATATTAGATCTAGAAAGAATATACAAATAGGGTTGTACAAAGTTTCTCTCTCTCTATTCTAACACTCCAAATGGTTCCTTTTCATAAAATGAGTGCCACTCACATCCTTAAAAATGAAAGGCAACCCATTACACATACAAGTGGGTAAAGTTTTACCCAAGCATGAATTTGCACCCTAGCATTCTCCACCTTAAAGTTAGGATTGGATGCCTCGGCTTCAGTCTCCAACGAGCTAGCGCGATCAAGACCAAAAATCCCCCTCGAATTAAAACCGGTCTTCAAATCCGCAAACGAATATCCGAGAAACCCGCTTCGAATACCCATAATTCTCCCCCTTTTATAATCAAAAAATGATTATAAAACCCATTAAGGTGAGAAGCGCTCGAGGAATGAACAATACAATACTCCCCCTTGATGTGTACCAAAAATGAATCACCAAGAATCTTGCACGGAAAACAATCACGAAAAAACCACAAAAAAATTTCCAGTTTATGAAAAATTTTGACTTTTTGAGTGAAAGTTGCAAGATTTTTCAAAAACCGGGTAAAAATTGACATTTTCTGAATTCTGCAGGGACCTATTGCGCCAAAAACAGCCAAATATGTGAAACTGGGGATAAAACGTAAATTCGCACAAACTACAAGGAGCAGAACTGTAAAATCTTCATTTTCTCAGAAAATTAGCTCAATTTCGAAAATGGGTGATTGTTGTCAACATTGCGAAACTGCATATACTCATTTCAAAAATTCTGTATTATCTTCAAACTTTCAATACTGGACAAATATTGCCATGTGTTCGAAACTTCAGGGGTAGTATTCGTAACATATTGGTTTCATCCCTATTTGTGTTACGGATTGTTGAAGATTTCGTATGTTTGCGTCAATTTAATGTTGGCTTCGTTAATCAGTTAACACCCTTCGTGTTAAATCCTGTCTACCCTTCGAATACATCAATGTGAAGTCTTGTAGAACCATCAAATAATAACCTTCTTTGTTCGTTCGAAATCCAATTTTCAAAATCGACAATGCCCTTAAAATCAAGAGAAACCCGCTTTCGTGCTTCGCTTATTCATCACAATGTCCTTAAAATCAGTCTACATCAACACTTCGTTAACAAAACCCATCAATTCCAATCGATTCCCAGATGCGAAGAATCACTGCATCATCAGTCAAAATATGTTTCTCTTCCAAACAAACTATCGACATTTCAATCAACGATATCGAACCAAAAGTAGTCGCATATCGAATTACAACATTCGACTCCAATAAGTCTCTTTGTCCCCAATCAACAATCGATATCAATACCCAAGTATCAACCAAAATCAACATCGAAATACATCAAGAGCAGTCAAATTAATTTTGACTCCAAATCGACAACTCAAATCAATTTGAAATCATCACGCCTTCGAAATCGATCTCACTTTCTTCAAACACATCGAAATCGACTTCCCAACACCAATTCGATCCCAAAATTCATCAATTCTCCCAGCCACTCGATTAACAACAATATCAACGAGTTCTTCATCTGTTCTTTGTCCACGGAATCAATATCTTCCCTATCAACCTTCAACCCATCGAAGTCCAGATCTCGATTCAATCTCATATATCAAATCAACCTTTGAAATCACCTCTTCACAATCATCTCAACTTTTACAAATCAAAAAACAATTTTGACTTTTGGAAATCATCATTGACTGCTAATCAAGATCAATTTTAAGTTGAGTCAACCACACATCCGATTTTGAGACTATTGATGCTCAGCATCATCATTTATCATTCACAATTGAATGAAGACGAACTCAAGAGTATCAAAGTCAAACTTAGTGATATAAAGGAATGATACAAGATAATAAAGGCGATGATAAATCAATTTCGAAGTGGGAACAGTAACAGATTTAGAGTTTGGGCTCAAGTAGGATTTGATTGGGCTTCCAAAAAGAAAAAAAAAATCCTGGATGAGCAGTGAATATTTCGAATAATTCGGAAAAAAATATTGATGTCGAAATTAAAAAGAGATTTGAAGAATATGATTTTGATTTTTGGATTAATCTAAAATAAATTGATTGGATCAACAATGGGTTTGAAACGGATTATATCCAACGAGTCAAAACGATTAAAAATAAAAAAACGCAACGCACGAATTGAAATCATAGACATTTTGGAGTCCATTTGAGAATTCGTCATACCTTTTTGACGAATTGAGTTTCGTTTACAACGGACGAATTGAATTTAGAAGAGCTAGGTTCTTTTGTTGGAATGGGAAAATTTCCAAATCAAACATTGTACCACCCACTTTGCGTGATGTACAACTCGTTCTTCGTATTCTTCGTGTTCTTCAACGATCCAAGAACATCTTCAAAAGAACCACCAACACATTTGAGTTTTGACTTCAAATTCAATGCAACCGTTAGAGATTGTTGCTTTGGAACCCAAATTTGTTTCACGGATTTCGGCTTCACAACATTTGACGATTTTTGTGAGTAAACCCGTTTATTTTTGTGATTAATCTTCTTCTTCTTTTTCTTTCTCTTCTTTTTGCATCTTGAAGACTTGATCTCATGAACAAACCCACTTTCCACAACTTGAACTTTGTGATTTTGAATCAAATCTTTTGGAGTTTGATATTTGTTAATTTCTTGGATCATCGACTTCCAATAAGGAATCATACCTTCAAACGAATCACAAGAACACAAAATATCATCGTTTTGAGCTCCAATTAAGCAAAAAACTTTTTCATCACGAAAATCAACTTGAACTCCTTTTCTTGAACATCATGATCATCATCAAGAACACCTTCCCGAGCTTCACGAAAATCTGTATAATATTCAAGTTTATTGCTTCCATATTTGCATTCAACATGAGGAATTCCTTTTATGACTTTTCCATCTCTTCTATTTCTTCGTGTCTTTTGATATGTTGTAACCAAATGATCAAAAAAAATCTTTGGTTTGATAAATTGGACAGCTAATTAATTCTCCAACTTCATTCCTTTCTCCATTTACAACGATATCACATTCACTTTTCAACCCAACAGTCAAGCTATAAAGAAGATATTCAAAAGTGCATTCACCTTGAACATCTTTACTATGTATCATCCATTTCTCTATAATTGCAAGTACTAGCAAACTTCTAGAGAGAGAAAGTGATTTTGAATGGGTTTTCTAAAGAGAAAAAGTGATACAAACAAGTATTCTAGAGAGAGAAAGTCGAATTATGGATCAAATCAAGAAAAATTCGATTTCTAGAGCACAAAACACTCTCTAAACACAAAGATCAATAAGAACATGAAGAATCACCAAATCAAGATAGCCATCAAGGATCAATTCTTTGATCAAATCAAGAACACCCGCTCTGATACCAATTGTAGTGGTGATGATTAAGATGACATGTGCAGAATAGAAAAGATTTAGTGAATCATCATGCAAAATCAAGAACACAAGGAGTAAATAAATTTTTGTAAGCTCATATTAGATCTAAAAAGAATATACAAATGGGTTTGTACAAAGTTTCCCTCTCTAGCCTAACACTCCAAATGGTTCCTTTTCATAAAATGAGTGTCACTCACTTCCTTATAAAGGAAAGGCAACCCATTACACATACAAGTGGCTAAAGCAACATCCAAGCATGAATTTGCACCCTAACACAACCTCATAATCCTCTTCTATATTACCATTGTAAGGCTCATATTTTGTCCCAATATCAAACAATGGATCAAGGAAATCCATTTCAATGTTACCAATTCTTTCATCTTGTTCCACTGACTCAGGTTCATTTATAGGTTGTACACATGGGACATTTTCATATGGGTCAGAAGTATTGGGTTTTTGTTGCTCTTGGTTATTATAGAAAACAAATTCCAATGAGCTTGGATTTGGGATATTGAGGTCAAAATCGTTCTTCTTACTACATGACCCACTCTCTTTCATCTTTTTCCTACCTATATGCAATTCTGGTGAAGGGTTATCCTCAATCTCCTCAATAACCACTTTTGTAGGAGACATCAAATATTTACTTGACCTATGTTCTGAATAAACTCGAATTTCCTTATTCTTTCCAACATATGTTGGCAACCTAATGACATCTTAGTCATTACCTAAAGGTACAATTCCACAGTCCAAGTCAATCCTAGGAATGCAATGTGATAGTAAAGACAAACCATATAGACCAAAACTGTAATTTACTCTTATTATTATTATTATTATTATTGTTGTTGTTGTTGTTGTTGTTGTTGTTGTTGTTGTTGTTGTTGTTGTTATTATTATTATTATTATTATTATTATTATATATAATAACTACTACTAAGAAGTCATTATATATTTTTATAAATGTGTAGATATATTTTTTATAAACTAGAAAATGCCTACACCCCGCTTCGCAGGGGATGAAGTCGGGGGCATGCGGTGGGAGTAATCTGCAAATTTTTTATCAGGTACGGATTTAATTTTTTAAACACATAGATCTTTTCTATAAAAAAACCGCACGAGGACTTTTTTTGTAAATTACGGGGACAAGTTTTACAATTTTTTCTACACAAGGATCAAACATATCAACATACAAAAATCTTAAACATATGAATTGTTTTTATATAAAAAAGAACTTTACATAGACATTTTCTATACATTACAAAACTATAAAGACTAAATCAGCAAAAATTCAAAACCTATGTGGAAAAACTTTAAAATCAAAAACTATACTGTTTAGGTTTATATATATATATATATATATATATATATATATATATATATATATATATATATATATATATATATATATATATATATATATGGTTCCAGCTACACAACGCCTTTTCCAGGTTAGTTCGGACTCTTGAGAGATTGCCTCTGTAAGGGTCGAGTGAGATGAGCTAAAGGCGAAGTTTTTGAGTTTGGAGGAGCAGAAGCGCACGTCTGAGGAGTGTGACAATCTCTTGGATGGGGAAAAAGCATCTTTGGAAGAGAGGATGACAACTTTGGACAGGTCGGTGGAACGTTTCTCTCAGAGAATCGAGGTCTTGGTGGAGGAGAAAAGGATGCTAGAGGATCAAGTGGAGGATGTTAGTAGGCTACTGGAGAGGGAGAGCATGAGGAGGAAGGTTGTGGAGGATGATTTGAAGTGGTTGCTCCCGAAGGGTGTTGTCCGGGTAGTAGACAGGGTGGTTGAGAGCACCGAATTTTCCTTGGGTGTAAGGCGTATGGAGGTAGCTTCCATGGCCACCGAGGTTGAGGGTGGTAAGCAAGTGATTAGCGAGAAAATTTCAATCGGAAAATTCATGCATGGCGAGCCGAGTACCCTTTTGGAGCATACTCAGACAATACATGTGGAGGTGAAGTCTTTCCTGGAGACTGATTTTGCCTCCTTACTCCACCTTGGTGAGCTGGATATGGATGGTCTTCGTCATCTGTGCAACGGTCCAGACGCTGAAGGGAAACATCTTGAGGCCGACACTTTTGGGGCTCGACCATCTTCCACTCCTCCCAGTATGTGATTTTGAACTTCCCCTTTGTTGTTTGTTGTTGGAGACATTGTTTGTATCTTTCTGGTGTTTGTGAGACAATGTTATTAGGTAATATTTGAATTTGTATCGGGCTTTGCATGGCGTTTCTAAGTCTGGGAGCTGTCTGGAAGACAATTTTAACTTCCCTACTTTTCAATGTTATAACTTTCCTTAGTTTATCGCATTTTCTTGTCGTCCCTGGTGGTTCGCGTTGGCCACCCTAGGTTTAGGTTTGTCTTGAAGGTTGATGTTGGAATTTGGGGAAACAGTGCTTTTTCGTTCCGCATTGAGGGAAATTAGTTATGATGCCCACTTGTTTGGTAGATTCACTGGGCCTAAAGCATGTTTCTTGGCTTTAGCCTGGGAGCTCACTTTGGTGGGGTTGGCGTTTGTTCCTTTTTAGTGTTCTGGGTTTACCCTTGTAGGATCAAGGCCTTGGTTGGCCTTTGGTTATGAACTCTGGCTAGTTCATTTTGCTAGGGCACCCTTTTTTAACTAAGGGTTTTTATATGTTGCCTATTTGGGACTTTTCTCTAAGTCCTGAGTCAAGGAGGATTGCACTCCAACCTTATTCATCTAAGCCAGGCCGAGATCGTCATCTTGAGGCCTGAGGGCTTAGGTATTGTATATTTCGAGGGAAAGGTTATGATCCTTTAAGGCCTTTATTTGTCATGGTCAAGAGTTGTGGCTCTTTCGATTTTACTGACACATTTTATGGAAAGGTTATGAGCCTTTGAAGCATATGGTTACATTCTTACAACAATTTCGCTCAAACGACGTGGATGATCAATCTGTGTTGTCGTTTTGTAAACATATACAACCTATTATGGGTGGTGTTGATTTAACATCCACAAAAATCATGCCAAATTTGAAATTTTTCAAAATATTTCAAAACCATTTATTATTACAAAACTTGTTTTCAAAATAGTATAATATCAGAGTATCCCAGAAACAATTCATAAACATGAGGAGCTATACCATCATGCCTTTGCTTTCCCGCGATCATCTGATGTACCTGAAACCAAAACTAAAACTGTAAGCCCGAAGCTTAGTGAGTTCCCCCAAAATACCTATACACCCAATAATACACATATAATCACAAATACATACTATGGATCCAGTCAACCATCGGGTTGGAATACCCCAGACCCTCAATCATCCGGTGGGAATGCCAACATACTATGGGTCCAATCATCCTCGGGATGGAATACCCCAGGCCCACAACCAATAGGTTGGAAGGCCCACATACTACGAGTCCAATCATCCTTAGGATGGAATACTTATGCCCCACAACCATCAGGTTGGAATGCCCAGGTCTATTGGCTTTCACACAAAGCAGATAAGCCTCAACCATCAACCAAACATGTGCACAAATAACAGATAACCAAATAATAGTCTATAGACAGACAAACCGATCTAACCGATTATAACCACATGTAACATCCTATCTACCAGGATACTAATCTAACGGATCAAAAAAACATATACCATCCTATCTACAAGGATACTAATCTAACAGATCATACAATACTCAAGCATATAACATATCCGAATAAAAATCCAAAAGGGTCGGCCTTGGTGCATTAGACCCTTGGATATAGTGAGGAAACTTACCTCACAACTGTCGAACTGAAGTAAAGAATCGAACTCCCGAATCGTTGTCTCAACATAATCCCAAACTATCGAATAACGAATATTAAGTCAATAAATGGGAATGTAAATATTGACTAAGGGTCCTCATACTTCACTTAGTCATAATCTTAAAGTCCGTACATCTAAGGCCCATTTGCCAAATCCATAATCTTAAAGTCCGTACATCTAAGGCCCATTAAACGCCCAATTTTCCCAATTGGGCACAACTTCCTAATTGGGCCTTATTATAGGACCCCTTATCAAAACTGGCCCCATTTGCAATTATTAAGAGGGACCAACAAGGCCCAAGTCCAGTTAGTCAAAAAGAAGCCCAATCCAGAAGCACAATTTGATTAAAGCCCAACAGAGGACGTACACGGGGCGTACTCCTCTGGTACTCTGGGCATACTCTTCCTAACGTTGACCACCATCGGGGTGGTTGAATCAGTACGCTGGGCGTACATGATTTACGCAGGATGTATACGGGGTTTTGCCAAAACCCTAATAAGTGCTTAATGGCTTAAGCACTTAAGCCCAAATACCTGATCCATCAACCAAATGTGTCTTTGAACCATAAAGTCACGAACTTTAAGACTTTGGACGTCCATAAAGCTCTTAACACATGGTCTTAATCCATTAAGACCTTCCTAATCCATGCATGAGACATATTTAGCTATTAGGACATCATTTTTATCACTTAGGACCTCCTCAAGGGCATGAAAGGACAGGTCATCTCGTCCAAATCATATCATGCATCAACTTGGGACTTTTGGGACAAGGAATGGTTCCATAAAGCTAGCATTGCAAGATCTATAACATACAAGCATAAAGTTTGAAGCTTCTTACCTTCTGGAGGTTCTATAGCACAAGAGAACTTTAGATCCACAAGATTGCCTTCCTTTTCCAACTATTTGATGAAATGCCTTCACCTTCAAGAGCTTAAAACACACAGTAACTCACACTCACACACACGGCCGGTCCATTAATTTACAATGCCCTAGGCGAGATATTAGTTTAGTGCCCTTGTATATAAAAACTATTATACATAAAAAGGGTGAAAAATTTTATAGTCAAACAAATTTCATTGTAAATCAAACAAAAACCTACCCAAATTACCTACAACAAAAAACTACATCATTGAGAAACGAGTAAGAATGAGAAATTATAAATTTGGCAATCACTATACTTATATTTTATAGATTACAACTATATTGCAAGATAACAATAATTTCAATTTTTTTAGAGTAGAATGCTTTAAAAGAAAACATTAGGAACTAATTATGTTGAAAATGAAACGAAATGACATACAATGAATACAACTATTTTGCAAACCATAGTTTTGGTCAAAATAACAATGATAATAAATTTTATAGTCAAGTAAAATCCATGGTAATACAAACAAAAATCTACAAAAAAAAACACTTAATACAATGCCTTCAAGCAAAAAATAAAATTATCAATCCACTACAATAGTCCATTTGATGCAAAGTGCTCTGAAAATGAACAAAAAAAAATTTTAAATTTCATAATTACATATTTAAATTCAGTCAGATCAAAGATGCTCAGAACACTAATATCCAAAACATCAGATTTTCAAAAACATTGCAACTTTGTAAGCAAACATGAGAAATATAAGATTTCAAAAATCATTTATTAGATCTATCTCCCCTTTCTTCAGGTTCTGAAACTCGTTGTTTAGGTCTATCAGATCTATCTCCGAGTAGTACTGCATTTTCAACTCTTCCAAGAACTCATCCCATGACATCCTTATGGCTTTTCCTCGTGGCATCGTATCTGCCAATAGCTTCTACCAGCTAAAGATTCCAGTTTTCAGCTGTCTTACGGCGAAAACGGTCTTTTGTTTCTCGCTACAGTTGCAGCTCTCAAACACCATTTCCATCTCGGAGATCCAATCCATAATCTCAACAGGCTTTGGGCTGCCTGAGAGACTTGGTGGTTTTGCACCCAAGAAATTCTTGTACATCCGCCCATCCTTGTTGTTTCTCCCTTCTGGGCCATCCCTTTGCTCACCTTGAGTCCCTACTTGACTCACTTGGCGGCTGTAGTTCCCTTCCTCAGATTGCTCGGGAATTGGCTCCGTCGGTTCAACATGTACGGTAGGTTCGTCCCTATTCAACATCCGTCTCATTTCTTCCCTTTGTTCAACAAACATAGCCCGAATCATGGCTTGAACTCCAGCCATGGTGACTGGCTCAGGCGCAACTTCTTCTACAACAGGTATTTGCTGAACCACTGGGGGTTGGTTTCTGTTCCCATTTGCGTTTACGTTTCCGCTACGGGTTCTTGCCATCTTGATCTATACACCGAATAAGGTGAATAGATCTTAATTTATGATTGACGTCTTAAATCATCCTTATCACCCCGAAACGTTTACATGCTAGTTCTAATATCGTTGTCGTACGTTTAGAATCCTAAACACATAAGGTTTCCAGATCCGGTCGGCAACAGACCATAGATCCGAACAAATAACAACATATCATGCACAAAGCATTTAGCACATAAAAGCAATTTAGGCATCATTCCAAAAATAAGCTAGTGCTCACACCTCAAAATCATCGCTTAGCATTCTAAGTTTAAGTCTAGAAATAAATCCATATTCCTAATTCGCTTAAACTAATGCTTTGATACCAACTATGACATCCCCAAAATCACTGCCAGAAAAGATAACCAGTTTGTTTATGCTTTGTAAAAATCAGAGTACTTCTTTTAATGAAAGTGTTGTGGAATTTGTTCCCAGAAAAAAACACGATAAATACGTTATTAAAACCTTTTCGAAGAAACGTATTTTATTCATCTTAAAACGTTTGGGATGTCATCATTAATACAAAAACATAAGCATAAATAGAACTTACCTTTGTTTACACTAGTGATCTACATCTCTTTAAATCTGTCAGTGTAAAGTGACTTCATATCAACACCTGTGATATAGATAAACTGAGTGGGTCAGGTTGGGAAACCTGGTGAGTACATAGGGTTTTCAACCCACAATAATATAATTATTATGTTAAACAATCAAACAATCCACCCAATTACCCATCCCCATTATCTTCTTTACTCTTAAGGAATTAACCTAAGAGTCATCTATCCTGCATTCGTTTATTCCGAAGTCCCTTACTTCCACGGTTATAGGACATGCACTAAATCCATAGCTGCCAATGTTCGTTCGTAGAGCACTAATTCCATAGCTGCTATAGTCTACTCATCGGGTACTAAATCCATAGGTACCAGTGTTCATCTAATAGGTACTAAGTCCATAGTTACCAATTCCTAATAGGTAATAAATCCATATCTACCAGCATCCAACTAATAGGTACTAAGTCCACAGCTACCAATTCCTAACAGGTACTAAATCCATAGCTACCAACGTCTAACAGGTACTAAGTCCATAGCTACCGGTGTTTGTCCAATAGGCACTAAGTCTATAGTTGCCAATGTATACTCACATCATCTTCTATCTCTCATCATTCATCTACCCATCTCATACCCAACATTTTCGTATATATAGAATACATATACAGTTTAAATCCTTTAAAAGATGTATAAAGCGTTCATCCGGCATAGACAACAAGTATTCAGATATTATGCACACATAGCACGTAGTTTATATAAAATACTTCATATCTATGTGTAAGATGAAAGGGACTATGCACTCACTTGAAAGGTGGTGACTCAGCACTCGGACATCGCTTCGATACTCTCAAAACGAGATTCCTTCGATAAAACCTAGTACCAATACCACTAGGGTTTAGTCTAACGATAACCATGACAAATTAATTAGTCTGACTATTATTAAGCGTTAATAACACTCAATATAACTCATAATAATAGCCCAAATAATTATTTTAAGGACCTAATAACATTCCTATAATTATTTGAAAGCTATATTAAAAATTGCGTAAGCGTAGCACACTTACAACGAATTTTATCGAAAACCGGAACTTAATTGGAGCAGCGTTTCGAAACCGAAAGGCTCTTTTTCTCGGGACTCCGGGAGCCTCGGGGCTTCCCTCGGGGGCTAAGGGGTTTAACTAGGGCTTAAGGGGGGGGGGTTAGAAACCCTAGAGAGAGAAAGAAATCTAGAGAGAGAAGGAAAATTGTGTGAATAATGCGAAGGCCCTCGCCCCTTTTTATACCATGCGAGGCCTCAGACTACGGTGGGCCTAATCCTTGGCTACGCGGGGCGTAACTTCGGATAAGGCAGACACGCATGATCCAACTGGCTCGCACTTGGACAGGACCCGGATAAGACCGAAGGTACGCGGGGCGTACCGAACCTCATACGCGGGGCATAATGTGAAGGCTTCGTGGCATGATTCGAAGCGAGGTCTGATTAGCGATGGAGGGTCCGGATGTTGCCACGTCATCTCAGTTTCGCAAATTTCCTTCTCGACTTCTGAAAATCATAACTTTCGCATACGAGCTCCGGTTTCAGTGTTCTTTATATCCACGTGAACATAATCTACAACTTTTGTTTAGACTCTGTCGGCTAATTTTGACTCGATTTTAAATTTTATATTATTAACAGGCCTGGACATGATTGGTCCGTTAAATCCTCATAACTTCTTCATCTGACGTCCGTTTTCGCCCATCTTTTTCTCGTTACGCTACTCTTAACGAGATCTTCGATTCTTGTTCAGGTCATGTTGGCTAAAAACCGCTCGATCTAATATTCGAATTTCGGGCTGTACACTACTAGTCCGAAATTTCGAAAAATCATAACTTCTTCATACGAAGTCAGATTTAGGCGTTCTTTTTATTGATGTTCTTAGTTTAACATAATCTATGACTTTCGTTTAGATCGCTAAGGATAAATCTCGCTCTATCATCAATTCACTATTTACGCTTCCCGGTGCCGTGCCGGTTCCGTCGCGAAACTTCGACGGGTCATAACTTCTTCGTTATAACTCGGATTTCGGCGTTCTTTATATGTACGAAAACCTTGTGACATACTCTAAAATTTGGTTAAGAGTATTTATTCTAAATAATCTTTTGTCGAAAAGTCATTTTCGACCCCTATTGCCTCTAAATTGACTAGCCCGAATCTACGGGCGTTACAATTATCTCCCCCTTAGGATGATTACGTCCCGGAATCATCAAAGAAATAGGGCTCGTATAATGACTCCATATGTCATCT
The DNA here is from genome assembly GCF_002870075.4 of Lactuca sativa. Classification (NCBI taxonomy): domain Eukaryota; kingdom Viridiplantae; phylum Streptophyta; class Magnoliopsida; order Asterales; family Asteraceae; genus Lactuca; species Lactuca sativa. The sequence continues at coordinate 217,868,658 of NC_056626.2, read as the reverse complement.
CTTCATCCTAGGTAATAATTTATAACTTCTATATTCCTTCAAGTCTATCTCTTAGACTTATTGACTGCAAGCAGTACTCGATCGTGCGCCTGCTCTCTACCTCAGGTTAGACTCCAAATTATGACCTTTTATTATCTACCTCAAGTCACAATCTCGATCCTTACTAGATACGAACTTGGGATGAGTTCTTTTATTACTACTATAGATCGATGTGTCATATTCTAATGACCTATCATCGTATGCTGCAACACTTAGACTTAGGTCTCTCAGAGTTAAATTCTAAAACAGACTATTCCTTCCTTTATGTTCTAATGTGATATAATCACACTTTAACATTAGGCATTTCTAGCTACCAACTTCTTTAACAACGAGCGCGATACTTTTATCGATCACTTTGTTTGGTTTAAGTCGGATGCTACATCGATCTTGATTTTCTAAACCACATATCATACTTAGCGTAGTCGGACTCAAATTGATATGACCACTAGGGTCGGAATATCAACAATCTTCTTAGTCATTACCGAAACAATGGTAACGACATACTTGAATAAAACGAAATCAATTACTAGCTTCTCGGTGACCTTGTGACTTTCCCTGATCCAAGTGTCAGTCCTGTGCTTCCGGTAGTATAGGCCTCTACTACTATTCACACCTACTCATACTCGTCCCAAGTATTATCCCGTAGTTTCCCAAGTCACCATGCAGCAAATCACACAACAATTTAACACACCAGATAACAAAATGAAGATTTTATTATTTCTTGAAACTATTACATAGGTGTTCAAGTTCACCCTACACTATGCCTCTAATAGGCTACATCATAAAATACTATGGCTACTACATAACTTGATCTTCCGATATGAAGTCCTCATCCTTGATTCCTCGCACGGTTTTCTGCTTCGTCGAGGATCATGTGAAATGCCCTTGGCCTTGGTGGCGTTTCTGGTCTTGCTGCTTTATTTTTCCTTGGGCAGTCTCTGGACATGTGTCCCTTGCCTCCACATCCGTAGCATACTTTATCATTATGTGTGCAGTCTTTGGAATAGTGACCAGTCCTCCCACACTTGTAACAAGTCACTTCTTCGTTGCACTTCCCACCATGCTTCTTCTTGCATTTATCACACCATCTTGCTTCACCTCCATCTCCTTCTCTAAGCTTTCAGAATTTGCTTTCCTTGTTGGACCTTGAAGATCCTTCAAACTTCCGCTTCTCTCCTGCCTTATCTTTTTCTAGACCCTTTTCACTTATCTGGGCCTCTACGTTCTTAGCTGCCCTAACAGCCGCTTTCAAGGTAGTTGCCATTTTGACCATTGGGCCAAAGTCAGTGGGTAGTCCGTTAGCAAACCTATCAATCTTGGAGAGTTTAGTAGGCACCAAGTAGGGGAATAGCTTCATCCTCTTGGTGAATGCGGTGGGATACTCATCAACACTCATCTTCCCTTTCTTTAGGTTCTGAAACTCGTTGTTTAGGTCTATCAGATCTATCTCCGAGCAGTACTGCATTTTCAACTGTTCCAAGAACTCCTCCCATGACATCCTTATGGCTTCTCCTCGTGGCATCGTATCTGCCAATAGCTTCCACCAGCTCAAGACTCCAATTTTCAGTTGTCTTACGGCGAAAACGGTCTTTTGTTTCTCGCTACAGTTGTAGCTCTCAAACACCATTTCCATCTCGGAGATCCAATCCATAATCTCAACAGGCTTTGGGCTTCCTGAGAGACTTGGTGGTTTCGTACCCAAGAAATTCTTGTACATCCGCCCATCCTTGTTGTTTCTTCCTTCTGGGCCATCCCTTTGCTCACCTTGAGTCCCTACTTGACTCACTTGGCGGCTGTAGTTCCCTTCCACAGATTGCTCGGGAACTGGCTCTGTCGGTTCAACATGTACGGTAGGTTCGTCCCTATTCAACATCCGTCTCATTTCTTCCCTTTGTTCAACAAACATAGCCCGAATCATGGCTTGAACTCCAGCCATGGTGACTGGCTCAGGCGCAACTTCTTCTACAACAGGTATTTGCTGAACCACTGGGGGTTGGTTTCTGTTCCCATTTGCGTTTACGTTTCCGCTGCAGGTTCTTGCCATCTTGATCTATACACCGAATAAGGTAAATCTAGATCTTAATTTATGATTGACGTCTTAAATCATCCTTATCACCCCGAAACGTTTACATGCTAGTTCTAATATCGTAGTCGTACGTTTAGAATCCTAAACACATAAGGTTTCCAGATCCGTTCGGCAACAGACCATAGATCCGAACAAATAACAACATATCATGCATAAAGCATTTAGCACATAAAAGCAAATTAGGCATCATTCCTAAAATAAGCTAGTGCTCACACCTCACAATCATCGCTTAGCATTCTAAGTTTAAGTCTAGAAATAAATCCATATTCCTAGTTCGCTTAAACTAATGCTTTGATACCAACTATGACATCCCCAAAATCACAGCCAGAAAAGACCGGTTTGTTTATGCTTTGTAAAAATCAGAGTACTTCTTTTAATGAAAGTGTTGCGGAATTTGTTCCCAGAAAAAAACACGATAAATACGTTATTAAAACCTTTTCGAAGAAGCGTATTTTATTCATCTTAAAACGTTTGGGATGTCATCGTTAATACAAAAACATAAGCATAAACAGAACTTAACTTTGTTTACACCAGTGATCTACATCTCTTTAAATCTCTCAGTGTAAAGTGACTTCATATCAACACCTGTGATATAAATAAACTGAGTGGGTCAGGTTGGGAAACCTGGTGAGTACATAGGGTTTTCAACCCACTATAATATAATTATTATGTTAAACAATCAAACAATCCACCCAATTACCCATCTCCATTATCTTCTTTACTCTTAAGGAATTAACCTAAGAGTCATCTATCCTGCATTCGTTTATTCCGAAGTCCCTTACTTCCAGGGTTATAGGAATGGCACTAAATCCATAGCTGCCAATGTTCATTCGTAGGGCACTAATTCCATAGCTGCTATAGTCTACTCATCGGGTACTAAATCCATAGCTACCAATGTTCATCTAATAGGTAGTAAGTGCATAGCTACCATTTCCTAACAGGTACTAAATCCATAGCTACCAGCGTCCAACTAATAGGTACTAAGTCCACAACTACCAATTCCTAACAGGTACTAAATCCATAGCTACCAACGTCTAACAGGTACTAAGTCCATAGCTACCAGTGTTTGTCCAATAGGCACTAAGTCTATAGCTGCCAATGTATAGTCACATTATCTTCTATCTCTCATCATTCATCTGCCCATCTCATACCCAACATATTCGTATATATAGAATACGTATACAGTTTAAATCCTTTAAAACATGTATAAAACATTCTTCCGACATAGACAACAAGTATTCAGATATTATGCACACATAGCACGTAGTTTATATAAAATACTTCATATCTATGTGTAAGATGAAAGAGACTATGCACTCACTTGAAAGGTGGTGACTCAGCACTCGGACTGCACTTCGATACTCTCAAAACGATATTCCTTCGATAAAACCTAGTACCAATACCACTAGGGTTTAGTCTAACGATAACCGCGACAAATTAATTAGTCTGACTATTATTAAGCGTTAATAACACTCAATATAACTCATAATAATAGCCCAAATAATTATTTTAAGGGCCTAATAACATTCCTATAATTATTAGAAAGCTATATTAAAAATTGCGTAAGCGTAGCACACTTACAACGAATTTTATCGAAAACCGGAACTTAATTGGAGCAGCGTTTCGAAACCGAAAGGCTCTTTTTCTCGGGACTCTGGGAGCCTCGGGGCTTCCCTCGGGGGCTAAGGGGTTTAACTAGGGCTTAGGGGGGGGGGTTAGAAACCCTAGAGAGAGAAAGAAATCTAGAGAGAGAAGGAAAATTGTGTGAATAATGCGAAGGCCCTCGCCCCTTTTTATACCATGTGAGGCCTCGGACTACGCTGGGCCTAATCCTTGGCTACGCGGGGCGTAACTTCGGATAAGGCAGACACGCATGATCCAGCTGGCTTGCACTCGGACAGGACCCGGATAAGACCGAAGGTACGCGGGGCGTACCGAACCTCGTACGCGAGGCGTAATGCGAAGGCTTCGTGGCATGATCCGAAGCGAGGTCTGATCAGCGATGGAGGGTCCGGATGCTGCCACGTCATCTCAGTTTCGCAAATTTCCTTCTCGACTTCTAAAAATCATAACTTTCGCATACGAGCTCCACTTTCGACGTTCTTTATATCCACGCGAAGGTGGGAACATACTCTACAACTTTTGTTTAGACTCCGTCGGCTAATTTTGACTCGATTTTAAATTTTATATTATTAACAGGCCGGGACTGGATTGGTCCGTTAAATCCTCATAACTTCTTCATCCGACGTCCGTTTTCGCCCATCTTTTTCTCGTTACGCTTAACGAGATCTTCGATTCTCGTTCAGGTCATGTCGGCTAAAAACCGCTCGATCTAATATTCGAATTTCGGGTTGTACACTACTAGTCCGAAACTTCGAAAAATCATAACTTCTTCATACGAAGTCAGATTTGGGCGTTCTTTTTATCGATGTTCTTAGTTTAACATATTCTACAACTTTCGTTTAGATCACTAAGGCTAAATCTTGCTCTATTGTAAATTCACTATTTACGCTTCCCGGTGCCATGCCGGTTCCGTTGCGAAACTTCGATGGGTCATAACTTCTTCGTTATAACTCGGATTTCGGCGTGCTTTATATGTACGGAAACCTTGTGACATACTCTACAATTTGGTTAAGATTATTTATTCTAAATAATCTTTTGTCGAAAAGTCGTTTTCGACCCTATTGCCTCTAAATTGACTAGCCCGGATCTACGGGCGTTACACACTATAACTTCAAACAACTCATAGAAGAAAAAAAAAATTCACTTATCATATTTTCAAAAATAAGAAATCAGATTTTAGAATAATTGTAATTTCAGAAAACTGATATCTAAAATTTCATATTTTCACTTAATGAGATTTTCAAAAATCCGATATGAAAAATGTTGCAATTTCAGAAAACTACCATCATAAATATCAAATTCAGGACAATTGTAATTTTAGAACATAATAGCGTAATTAATATCATAAATATTTGATTTTAATGAAAATCAAATTCAAAACTCAAGCCTTCAAAGAAGAGTGTGGTGTGCTTTGATTCAAACTCCACGATTCAAAAACATATGTTCATTATGACCATCAACATCGTGCATTAAAGAAGAATGTTGTTCAAATGAAAAAGTCCATGAAAACTTATAATTGTTTGGCGTTTTTAGAAACGAAAACTCAAAATTAGATTTAGAGTAATCATTTATATGGAAAAGAAAAACTCAAATCAGAAATCACCCAACTAATATTTGATTTTAAAAAGCCTTGATTTGATCACACCTTCACTCGATTATTTCTATCATCTGATTTGGGAGAACTGGAGCAGCCGATAGGCAGAAGTGAAAAATATGAAATACTATATAGAGAAGGACAAATGGAGAGGGATAAGGGAGAATTGGTGAATCGATAATGGTGAATTGTTGATTAATAATAACAATTTGCTATTGCTCATGGCCTCCAAATGACTCCTCAGTTTCAATTAAGCTTTAGGCATGCGATGTGACATGTGAGGTTAACAAGAAAATTCCAACGGCCGCTGCTTCAAATTAGGCTTGATGCCTTTTGATTAGGTGCTTATTTCTCATGCCTAACAATCTACATACCATAATAGCTTCGGTTTTATTTAAACTATACATACTATAATAGCTTTTGAACATTTGATGCCCTCTACCAGGATGTTGCCCTGCTGGCCCTACCCTTGGGCCGTCCTTGCTCACACACAAAACTAGGGTTTAGAACATTTTTGGAATATAGAGGGTAGGAGTGATGAGAGAAAATGAGCCATAAGGATGTTTATATAGCCCCCAACCCTAAATATTAGGGTATGCATATGACGTGAGTACGCTTAGCGTACACAAGTGTACGCCCAACATACTAAGGCGCGCCCTAGTACGTTTAGCGTATCTTACGTACGCTTAGTATACTAGCCTTGTCTCCAAAGTTGCAATTTAGGCTTCTCATGGGTCGACTCCTCTAACCTCATGGACTACAATAACAAATAATGATAGAAGAGAGGGTTCGGAAATACCTACAAAATCTCGCGATGTTACATTTGAGCTCAAGTACAATTATTTTAGCCGTATATATATATATATATATATATATATATATATATATATATATATATATATATATATATATATATATAGTGAAAATACAACTTTCATAGTTTCGTTAATGATGTTTTTCTTTCTAGGAAGGTCTACATTTTTTTTGAATAAGGGAAGAGGGGTGTGTAACATCCCAAAATAATGACACAAAAATTTGAAATTTTAGAATAATAAATTGTTAATACATAATAACACCATAAAGCCAAAGTAGCCAAGATTTAGCAAAATATCATTAAATCAGAGTAATTCACAGAATTCAGAAACATGTTGTGTGTGCTCTTCAATCATCCCGAGCCCTTCCATTTTGAAAACCGAAGTACCTAATACATAAACTGAAAACCGTAAGCAAAAATCTTAGTGAGTTCCCCAAGACACCACATACCACACATACATAAATCATATACTAGGCCTCGCTTGGTCTCGAGTCCCACTCGGCCTCGGGCCCCGTCCGACATCGAGCCCTGCTCGGATTACAGATCTGTTGTTCTCAGGCCTCGCCTGTCACTGTGCCTCATCCACTATACACTTACAATATATCACATAATCATGCTAACACATAAAATGATCATAAATACTAGCATATGTACCAGTCATCGGGCCTCACCAAGCATCAAGCCCTGTCCGGTACACGCATAACCATATAACCATACTAGCACATGAAATAATCACAAAGACTATAGCATACCATACAGTCATCGGGCCCCGCCCAACAACGGACCTTGCCTGGTAATCATAAGACACATACTGATAATTAACATATAATAGCCTCCTCAGGCCTCGCCTGGCATCGGTCCTTTCCCGGTAAACATATCATCATATAACGCGTGCAAGAGCCAAACCGACATCTAGCATCCTAACATAAAACCATGGGCTGACATTGGTACCTTCGACGTGCTAAACCCAATGAGGAGACCCACCTCGCACTGTAGAATCATATGGAAAATCTCTGGCTGCTGGCTGACCAATCCCCGAACTATCAATATCAAAAAAACACCCGATCAACATTTGGGTCGCAATCCATGACCATAAGTCAAACAGTCCCTTCTTGGGGGTAAAAAGACCATCTTACCCCTTACCTAGTTTGGCCCAAGACTAAGGCCCAAACCCAAAATCTAAAAGGCCCAAAACCAAATTATCACTCAAGGCCTATACTTGGTCCAATTTTCCAAATTGGGCCCAGACCCCTTACAGGGGCCCTACTTTAAAGCCTAAACATTAGCCATGGTCAATCCTAGCCAAACTTCTGGTCAAAGTCAAAGTTAACAGCCCATGTTGACCAAACATGTCGTGTTGCCACTTGGCCACGCCGTGTTCCGATATCATCGAAACAATCGAGGAAATCCCAGCCAACACGTCGTGTTTGCCCGAGATTCAATAGCTTAATACATTCAATTGTCTTCTCCGATTCCAAGAGCTCCAAAGCTCAGATCAAGTCCATAAAATGGTCCAAAAGGATAAAGTTTGCAACTTTATCCATTGGGACTACCCAAAAGGTTCCAAATGCAATCCAATAGGCTTAATAGTGCAAGGTCTTAACCAATAAGCACTTAATCCTTGAAGACATAACCCCAAAACATAGATCTGACCTCCTTGAGCTGGATTATCATGTGAAGTTGCCTACTTTATGTCCATATATAACTAAAGGAAGCTCTTAATCTAAAAAAAGGGATTTAATAGGTGACTTGAAGCATGCACGACACCATTCCTCACATAAAGCTTGCACCATTATGCTCAAGCATACCAAAACAAACCCAGATCCGAAAGAACAAGCCCTCAAACAACTCAACACATCCAAAGACCTAAAAGGAGACCAAAATCATAATAAACTAGCCATAAAAAGATCTAGTCATACACAAGCCAAGATGAAAACTTGATACCTCAAAGAGACTGCAAGAAGTGGAGAGATTCTGGATCTATGATCTTCCTTCCAAGCTATGCACCTTCAATCTTCATAGTTTCCCTTGGAAATGAGCAAAATAATCACAAGAATCCACTCAAGGCTCAAGAACACCACCAAGAAAGTTTAAGGGACGAATTAGGGTTTAAGTGGAAATGGCGGATGGTAAGGAGGCCAGCCAAGAGAACTTAACGTCTTTAAATAGGGTGCAACACCTTAAAATTAGGGTTTCCTTCCCAGCTGCCAACACATCGTGTTAAGTTACCACAACACACTGTGTTGGTCCATTAATCTTCGCGTTTCTTCAAATCTATACACGTCGTGTTGGTTCCTCCAACACACCATGTCCAATCCAAAAAGGGTCTTTACTCCCAACAATTCTCCTTAAGAAACCGGGTGTTACAGGGTGACTGCTAGGTGATCCAGCTCTTGGTGCTTGTGTTGTTTTTTATCGGGTGTGATTATCCATTCAGAGTTTGATCACATTTCCATTTCTTCGGGTCCGCTTCATTTAGGTCTCTCCCTTTCATTTAGGTATGGTGGTATGATCTGTGTACGTGTCAAATTTTGGGGGACACACCTCCATTTGGGCTCTTGAGGTTCGTACTCCCCCTTGATTTGTTCTTAGAATTCGTCTTGCACGTTCCTTGGTGGACCTGCTCACACTCGCGTGTTGCTTTGCTTTATTGGTGTTTGTGTCGGAGTTTGGTGTTCGCGACAATCTAATCGTTACCTTTAGCAGTGACACTGTTTTCCCAGTCTTCACCTAGTTGTGTGGTATGTTTCTGCCAGGTGGTGGCCCTATGAAGTCTATGCTCTTGTAGCCCTGGTATCTCCCGAGCATGTTTTCCCAGTGTATGATTGTATCCTTGCACATACAAGATATTGATATTTTCGGGTGGACTGCCTTCCTAGGAGTGACCTTCAGTTCCTCTTGTCTCCTGGTGCCTTCTGTCTTGTTCTTGTGTTTCTGCTTTGTCACCACCTCCATGTCTCATTGTGTATTGCTATTTCGGGCTTTTTTTGGTGGGAGTTCATCCTGAAGGTGATCTGAGTGTAGTCCGATTTGACTAGAGGGTTTCGTGGTTTTGTCGATTTGTCCTAAGTTGACTTCTTTACTGGTAGCTCGCTTGGCTTTCCTGTCTATCCATGTATTTTGCAATCTTTGCTCCATATCTTGGTGCTTTCATGTTTTTTGTTTTGTTTTTTGTTTCATAGGAGAGGTGGGATTGTGGGACTCCATGGGACGATAGTTCCTCACCCAGGGTAGGTCGAATTTTGGGCTTTCATCGTCGTCTGTCATGGCTTCTTTCCGTGCGGTAGTGTGCAAGGAAGTTTGAGAAGACCGAACCCATGTGGGTCTTCGTATAGGATGCCTTTGTGGCTCCCGAATTAGCTTTGTTGTTGTAGCTACACCCTTCCCCCTGATTATCTCCCATTAGGACGATCTCTCTCTCACCTTCTTGATCATGCCAAATAGGTATTGGAATTGAATTCTTTTGTCCACGATGGCCCGCCCTTTGCTTTTTCATGAACTGTGCGGCCTCCAGTGTGGCGATAGCTTCGCGTCGTTGTGTTTTGAGGTTGAAGGCAATGATCGTGTTTGATCCTATTCTAGTGCTAAATTTCACTTTGCCGTGGATTTTCGATGGTATGGACTAGAACTGGAAAAGTGTTGGCTGTCCGAGGAGCATGTCCGTGTCAGATGGGTGGTTTACCACTGAAAATTCTATCACCCTCGTGATTCTTTCCTTCCCGTCATGACTGAATAGGGCGAGGGGGAGATTTATGGTGTCCACCGGTCATCGTTGGTGACCTATGAATTCCACCAGTTGGCCCTTGGTTGGTTATTTCAATCTTTCTTTCCATGGGGTCAGGAGCTCGCGGAAGCAATGCTCATAAAGAACGTCCATGTTGCTTCTGTTGTCAATTAGTACTTCGCAAATTTGCCTTTAACGTACGTAGGTAGTTATCACAAGCGGGTCTCTAGGATTCCATCTGGGCATTTGTGGGTCTTCTAAAGAAAAGTTGATGTTAAGGGTGTTCTTACGTACCACTTCACTGTCATTATCTTCTTCCCAGGGGTCGCGTCCTTCTCGGAGCCTCGTGATGCTCAAAATATCTTCCTTCTTTAGCGGGTGCTTTCCAGTGTCTTTCTTAGCTCGCATCTCCTTGGGATCAGCGTCGAATGTGGATCTCAAATCTTTCTCTATATCCACAAGGCTACCGGCCAATTGTTTTCTTCCACTTCTTTTTTCAGCATTGTGCATTCACCGGTGCTGTAGGTCTTACTCTTGTGATACTCGTAGTATTTCCCTTTCTCCTTCTCTGTTTTTTACTGGTGTCTTTTCAACATCATGTACTTCGGATTTGTTTCCTTGTGACTCGTCTCTTCCTAATGTGCCGAACATTCGAGAGGATTGTCTCGAGTTTCGGTTGTGTTTATCGTGATGGCCTCTGTGGCACTCCCGGTGATGGGAGCTAGAATGAGCATCTGCTTCCTCTCGTTTGATATATGTGTTTGCCACCGCTTTAATGTTTGCTTCCTTTTGCTTTTCACCCTCGACTTTGCTTAGGTACTTCTCTACCCTATATATGAGCTATTCTCTTGTTTTCGGCACTGTTCCCTACATCTTTTTTGATAGAGGGTCGGTGAGAAGTCTGTGGATGAAGGCTCATGTAACAAGGAATTCTTCGTGTCCTGGCATGCTGAGTGTTGCGAGGGTGAACTTGTCATAGCACTCCCATATCGACTCCCCTTCCTTTTTCTTTAACGCCATGCTGGAGTTCGTGCCTCATATCCCTTTCGAAGTTAAAAAAATTTGTTGAGAAAGAGGTATTCTAAATGTTCGAAGCTTGAGATACTTCCTGGACAGAGCGTTTTGAACCATTCGTCTATATTCCCTGCTAACGTGATGGTGAAATACATGCAGATGAACCTTTTGTCCATCCGGAGCGATGTCATCGTCCATTCATATGTATCAATGTGCTTGTCTGGGTCCGCCATGCCATTGTATTTGGGTATATTTGGGATCATTGTTGAATGGGGTATCTCGTACTGCAGGAGCTCCAACCAGAATGTAGAGGTGGTGCTTGGTCCGTCTATGCAGGGAAAGCCTCCGTATTGTATGGTTTGTTGGGCGTAGTACAAGTTGTTGTATCCTTGGCTATATCCATAGTTTTACCCTTGATTGTACCATGCCGACTGTGGAACATATGGTTGTTGCATCGTGTTTGTGTATGTGGACTGTTGGGATGGCGAGTTAGAATCCAAATGCTCCAACGTGTGTGAGTTTACCCCATGCTCCGGTGTTGTTTGGGAATTTTGGCCTTGTGACTGGGAAGCTTGAGCGAGAACTCCTTCGAAGTGATGGTAGTAAGGGTTGAACATCGACTGTTGTACGAAGAATGGGATGAGTGACATGCTTTCCATGAGGGAAAGTTGGCGAGTCACCATTTGTTTCAGGGAAGAAGGTATGCTTGTGCTTGGAGACCATGTATTTGTCTCTATTCTCTGCGATTGTGGTTGTGTTCTACGATCAGCTAGTTATGGTTAGCGAGTCGGTGTTGTTTATGGTGTTGTGTTGGTTGTTGTAACCAGGTGTTTTGTTGTGAAGGGCGGTGGACGCCATTGACTGATGATGGCTTCTGCCAATAAGCTAGCTACCTGCGTTGCTGGTGTTTGTGTGGGTGTTTACCCCCTGGTGCAGATGAACTACTACCGTGAAGAGAGAACATTGTTCTGATCTAGCTGGCTTCTCTATCCTTCGACGGCGTGGGTCTTTTATCTACCATTTCTAATTTCTATGGTCCTTTTATAGGTTCTTTAGCTTTGAGTACATGTCTGGTCAGAGACTAGTGCCCTAAGCATTACACACGTCGCTCTGGGAGGTAACTGGGATTGTTTTGTTTTGGAGTTGGCTTCGGCGCTTGGGCACCAAGGAATGATCGTGAGGCGCCGATGGCGAAGACCCATACTCGATGGTACGTATGCGTCGACCTTTGACTAAGCCGTCTAAGAGATGACAACTCTATTATATTTAGCGTATTCCTAGTGGGATACGCGTTAACATACACACACACACACACATATATATATATATATATATATATATATATATATATATATATATATATATATATATATATATATATATACGGAGTGGTTCAATTGAGAACGCAAACAGATTAAGAACCCTGATAACCATTTTTTATATTTTTTAATTAAGGAAATTTTGGACAAATCCAACTTATATAATATATTAATCAAAAAATTTCAATCCATAGTTTGCAACTAGTTGCCATTAGTCGTCGAACCGCCATCGGACTAACAACAAATTCAGTGACACTTTTCTAATCGTGCTCACAACTTAATAGAACAAACATTGTACCTCCCATGTTTTGGTAATACTTTTTAACACCTACCATTTTATTTTTACATCAAAATATATTAAATTTAATAAAAAATAATTGTATAGACAAATTCAATTTTCTCTCTTTTAAATTGTAGATTTCATTAAAAAAAATATATCATTTATAAGACATATTCACTGTTTAAATTACCATATGCACAGATTAATAGACATGTTAATTAATTAATACCCAAATTTATATTTACATGCATACATTCATTTATATTTTAACACAAAATTTATATATGATGAGATTTAGGTGAAAAAAACAAAAATTAAACCCTTAAGCTTGCATGCATGCAACCTAAATAGGATCTATGTTTTCTTTATTGAACCTATAACTAAGAGCATAAAAAATAACCCTAGAAACCCTAGGATATTTTCGAAAAAATAGAGGAGAGAGTTTTGGGATTACATACCTTTTAGTTGATGTAGCAAACAACTAGAAATTCCCTTTGAAATATCTCTTGGAAGCTAGCACCGCAAATGTTGTGCCTCTAATGGAGTCACACCCAAGCTAGCAAGAGGATAACTTAAGAGACAGAAGATGGGAGAAGCAATTTTCATACAAGGTTTATAGAGGAAGGGATGGACGAAATCAAGGGGCCAGAGGTTCCTTATATAGTTGAAGATACTTGGTGCCAAAGCTAGAGTTTAAGGGATAAACCCTAGATTCCCTTGCTTGGTGACCAAGCAGCCCAATCCCCTTATCAAAGGGGCCTTGGACGAAATCATCTAGGCCTTACCTTAGATGATTTTCGTCCACCTCACTCCTTGAGGTTCTAGAGGCTTCCTTCCCCAACTATCAATAAATAACCAAACAATCCCTTTACTTTTAATTAATCCAATTAATCCCAAAATTCATTCCAATTAATTTCTGATTAATTATTAATTAAATAATATGATTTATAATTAATATATTATTTTGATAGCACATTAATAAACCATTTATATAATTTATTATTTACATAATAAATTAATCTCTCTCTCTCTCTCTCTCTCTCTCTCTCCATAAAAGTCATCATGTCCAATTGCTAGTTTTGAGGGAAACCCAAAAGGATTGTGCTACTGTCCATTCAAGTATATACACATTTTATTTATCGGCTTAGACACTAATCCAATAGTCTCCCACTTGTGTAATTCTATAACTACAATTGCCAATACAACTTCTGAATCAATCAACAAATTTTTAGTTCCAAAAGCCACTATCAAACTCTGACCCAGTCAGTTACTTGTCCTAAGATAAATGATCATATAATCCTTCGTTCTGTAAGATATCATGTGAATACGAGACATGGAATAGAATTAATCTCGTTTGTCCAATACTTTGTTTCCTAATTTTTGATTTTTAATGATATAAAACTTCTAATCGAATACATTAATTTAGTCCTGGTCGGGCCCGACATTATAAGTCAACACCAAATCACTGAGGGCCCAATAATATATCTTTTCCCATTAGGGAAAAAGAAATGAATAAACTTTGACTTATATGCTGACACCATTACTCATCAAATCATGCATGACAATATGTTTTATAACATCAAGTTACTGATGCTTTTACGTATTATCAATGCAAACCCGACTTGTAAACTACAACTTATATATATCTGTTTTAAGATTATAAGATATTATCTTCTCAGAATTACTTGTGATAAATTCCATGGAGTAATTCTCTAAGAATGGGTTAATCCAATACTTAAATCTCCATTTCTAAGTACTCATGGACATTGCAGCAACACTATTTCTATGCCTAATACCCTTAGATAATCTACTATCCAGTTCATGACAGTATTAATTCACTACTTACTTCCAAATGTATGAACGACTATGTAATTTGAATAAATATATTATTCGGGAAGTAAAACATGAAAAATGAAACACAAGAATAACTAATTGACAAAAGGTAGTAAACAAACTCGTAAAGAATTCTCTATTATTTAATCACCAATAATCAATTACATTTACTTTGTTACAAGTTTCAAAAAAAATTAACTAACTACAAAAACTAGTATTATCTCTCATATCTATGCTCTTGGTATCTTGAATGTGTTTAGCCCTACTCAGACCCTTTGTGAGTGGATCTGCAAGATTCTCTTCAGATGATCCTCTTCATAATGAGGTGACATTCTTCTACTCTATGTCTAATGAAATGATACTTTTTGTCGATATTTCTTGATATTCCGTGATATCTTGGTTCCTTTGTCAATGCAACCGCTCCTTCATTATTAAAAAAAAAGTTCCATCGACTCCTTAATGGTTGGAACAACTCCAAGATCTCCGATGAAGTTTTTCAACCAAATTGATTCCTTTGATGCTTCACTTGCCGCTATGTACTCTAATTCACAGGTGGAATCAGCCACTGCCTCTTGCTTGGAAATTTTCCACGTAACTGCTCCTCCATTAAATTAAAACCCAACCAGATTGAGAACATAAGTTATCTCTAACCTAGTTACGCTCAATGTATCACTACTACCAAGTACTATGACCCAGTCCTTAGTCCTTTGAAGATACTTGAGAATATTCTTAACTGCTATCAATGAGCTTTACCTGGATTTCCCTGATAATGATTGATCATGCTCAAAGAAAAGGACACGTCATGGTGAGTACATGTCATTGCATACATGATTGATCCAACGACGGAAGCATATGGAATCCGACTCATTTTTGCTATGTCTGCATTGGTACTCGGAATCTGAGTCTTACTCGGTTTGGTATTACTCTGGATGGGCAGTTATCATTTCTTGGAATTTTCCATACTAAAACTTTTTAGTACCTTTTCCAAGTATGTACTTTTACTTAGTCTAATTTGTATTTTACTCCTATCCCTTATAATTCTTATCCCCAGAATATAGGCAGCCTCACCTAGGTCCTTCATAGTGAAGTACTTTCCAATCCAATACTAAACCTCTTGCAAAGTTGGAATGTCGTTTCCTATAAGAAGTATGTCATAAACATAGAATAGTAGGAAGGTTACTATACTCCCACTATCTTTGACATATACATAGGACTCATCTTCACTTCTAGAGAAATCAGACTCCTTGATTTTCTCGTCGAAGCAAAGATTCCATCTGCTAGGTGCTTGTTTTAATCCATAAATTGATTTCTCAAGATTATACACTTTATTAGGAAACTTGTCATCAAAAAAACCCTGTGGATGACTCATGTAAACATATTCGGCCAACTTTCCATCAAGGAAAGCGGTTTTGACATCCATCTGCCAAATTACATAGTCAAAAAATACACGCATGGCTAGCATTATCCTAATAGATTTTATCTTGGCCACTGGTGAGAAGGATTCATCATAGTCAACCCCTAGGGTTTGAGTGAAACCCTTTGCAACCATCCGTGCTTTGGATGTGTGCACATTACCATCCATGTTAGTCTTCTTCTTGAAGATCCATATGCAACCAGCTGTCTTCCGACCAGGTTCTTAATCAACCAAATTCCAAACTTGGTTGTCATACATGGACTTGATCTCGCTTTCCATTGCCTCTTTCCATTTTTCTACCTCAGGGCCTATTATTACTTCCTTGTAGTTATCTGGTTCATCTAAATTTACCAGTGTACTATCACTAATAAATGTATAACGATCTGTAGTTATATGGAAATCATAGAACTCAGGTGGCATGCTAACTCTACTAGAGTGACAAAGAGGTAATGAATTGTCAAATGGTTCAACCCTAGCATCTTACTCTAGTTGAACCCTACCATCTTTAGAGGATCCTTCATTGGTTGAATCTTGAGTCTCTTCAAGGTCAGTGGTGCTCGTACCATCCTCTTTTGCATATGAGCCCTCTCTCGCGAAAGACTCCTTGTGAGAACAAGAATCAGTGTGCAAGGATGAGGTTTGAAAACTCAAACATTGAGTTAATCTTTATGATCAAT
Source organism: Lactuca sativa (assembly GCF_002870075.4). Lineage (NCBI taxonomy): Eukaryota > Viridiplantae > Streptophyta > Magnoliopsida > Asterales > Asteraceae > Lactuca > Lactuca sativa. Next base: position 217,852,241 of record NC_056626.2, on the reverse strand, counting down.
GTTTGCTCTTAATATGAAGTTCCATTCAAGTTTAGTAAACCAGTTAGGACTTGAAGATAAATAATCAATAAAGTATTCAAGTGATAAATGAAGTAAACTTGAGTGTAATCAATTCAAAGATAATTTATGAACAAGAAGAATGTTATGAAAGAACGTTAACTTGAAGGAAAGTTGAAAGTGATATAAAGAGAATAATTGCTATTCTTGGATTAATACTTCGATATAAATTCTTGAAACATTCACTCCTTAAATAGTGAAGGAGGAGCATAGTACAAACCATTAAAACATTCTAAGGATTGGATATTGATCAGTGTTTGACAAACAGGCATCTAAAAGATACATACGTTTAAGTCCTATGAAGTGTTAAATCAAGGTAAAGAGAAAATGCATTAAATGCATATACAGACTTCTGACCTCTGAACATCTTGATTTCGGAATTGACCTGGCTTCGGAATTTCATCATATCTCGGACACAAACTGACTTCGGAACTTGATTGCTTGAGATTGCTAGAGGTTCACTTTTCATGTATCAACAATCTCCCCCTAAGTAAACTTATCAATCTTGTCAGCTTAGTTGGCATCTTCAGATAAGAAAAGGTAAGCACTTTGGATCACACTTCGAACTTCCACATACAACTTGAGATGATTGACAAACTTATTCTTCAAATGCTCCAGAGCATCACTCTTGGCAGCATTGGCGATGAACTTCTGCAGAATGGTAGTAAGAACGAGATTCTTGTCCATGAATCGAAAGAACTCTTTCTTGTTGGTCTTGTTTCTTAGATAGATGTATCCGAGTTTGGTTGTTCAATACGACATTCTGCTAGAATCAGGGCTTTAGGAAGTTGACATTAAATTTTCGCCAACACTTTTTTAGTTCCAAACAAGTATGAAAACTCAATGTCAGATCTACAACATCCGGCTAAATAATATTCAAAATGTTGATTGCAGTATTGTATGTTGTGATTGTAACATCCTAGGTTTTAGGTATTTTCAAATCCTTCCTTTGGTTTTAAACTTATATCATTTTGGTCCTTGGATTGTAAAGATGTAGCCCTAATGGCAAAATGGTAATTTTGGGAGTTGGGGTTGTACGTTGAGCGTACATGTGAGTATGCTAAGTGTATTAGGGCGCGCCCTAGTATGCTGGGCATACTTAAGTCTAAGTGAAACCCTAAGTTTTAGGGTTTGAGGGGTATTTAAACACCTTTATGGATCATTTAGCCTCATCCTTCCAGCCTCCAATCCTTTGAGTCAATTTTGGCAGACCCTAACCTCATAAGAGAGGGTGTTGAGCTAAAAGTGTGTTCTTTGTGTGCTTAAGGAGGAAGGAGTTGCATCAAGGAGATTAGAAGTTGAAGCAAGCTTGTTAATCTTGGATCATCGCCTTCTTGGGAAGCTCCGGAAGGTAAAAAGTTGCTACCTTTATGTTTTGATTGCTTGGATCTCATTTTGGTAGATTTATGGTGTTCTTCTTGTCCCAAACGTCCCATTGTTATAAGTGTTTGGTTTTAAACATTTTGGGTTGTCCTTTCAGACCCTAGAAGGGTTTTAAGCTATAAAAACGAGGTCCCTTTAGCTAGTTTGGATCCATGCTTCTTTTAGAAGGTTTTAATGGATTAAGACCACGTATTAAGAACTTTGTGGACGTCTAAAGTCATAAAGTTGGAGACTTTATGACTCTAAGGTGCATTTGGACCATGGATATGAAGTTTGAGCTTAAGTGCTTAAGCCATTAGGCACATATTAAAGTTTTGGGCTATATGAGTGTATACCCCGCATAGAAGGAAGTATGCCCCACGTACTTGGTCAACTTCCCCGTTAGGAAGTCAATGTGAGGCGTGCGTACGTTGAGCGTATCTCTAGAGTACGCCACGCGTACTCGCATGGTTCTGCCATTTTTTAGTTAACTTGGCTGGGTCGACTCGGTTGGGTTGACTTGACAGTGTTAACTTAGTGGGTTTATGGATTTTGACCTATTGACCAAGTTTGACCAAGTTTGAATTTTAAGGGTATGTTGGGTATTATTGGATTTTGATGGAATTGGTCACTTGGTGGTTGTAGGCATTTGAGTTGAGAGCTGAGATTCGGAGTCAGGCCGTATCAGTTTTGTGTTGTTTGTGAGGTGAGTTTTCCTCACTATACTTTCGGGTCAAAGGCACCGAGGTCGGCTCATTGGTTTGTAACCTGAATATTGTTGATATGTTGAGTATAGAATATATATACATGCTAGTCTTGATATGCTAGTCTGGTAGATCTGTAGGACTGCCTATGATAGTGTCTGTTTATTTGTATATGATATTATCTGTTATATGTCGACATATTGTGTGGGTTGGGTTGAGGTTGTACTCCTCTGTGTTGTAGCCAACAAACCCTGGAGCATACTAGCTATGAGTTGAGGGCTAGGGATGGCATGCCTAACTCATACTAAGGGCTCATGATCATTCCAAATACAAGCTGAGGGCCAGATAGGGCATGCCAGAATTGTATTGAGGGCTTAGTGGTAGTCAGGCCGAGGACTGATCAGGCCGAGGAGCAAGCCAGACATAAGTTGTGGGCCCAGAGGGCAAGGCAAACTTATGTTGTGGGCTTAGGGGTAATCCAGTATGTTAGATGTGGACCCATTTCATGTTGTTATTATGTTATGTGCTATTTGCTTGTGTATTGGTATTTTGGGGGAACTTACTAAGCTTTGGGCTTACGATTTTGGATTATGTTTCAGGTACCTCAGAGGATCACAGAAAGGTGAAGGTGTGATCGTGCATCTCCTCATGTTTTTTTTTTCATGATTTTGGGATTACTCTGATATTGACACGTTTTGGAAAACTATTTGTGAACAATGATGGTTTTTGGATCGGTATAAAAGTTTAAATTTTTCATGAATTTTATGGATGTTCTAGCGATGCTCATTTGATCGTTTTGATGACTTTAGAAGTGAGCAACAATAGTGAGAATATGGTCCAGATTGATGGAAGGGAAATCTACATCCATGATGGTGATGGTGGCTTCTTTGTTCAGATTAATGTAATATCTGTACAACTTGCATGTTAGGTCGAACTTGTTTTGAACCTTTCTTCCAAACCCAACAATCTTTGTTATTTTCTTCTAAGACCACACTTCTTTTTCAGGAATTGCATTGATGGAGTAGAATGTCTTCAATCTGTCTCACTCAGTCTTGATGATTGTTTGAGGATTATCATTGGGATGAAGTGGAGAAAACTTGATGTAATACTTTCCGAAGGAAGAGATTGGAAGATCAATCTGGCCTGAGTCTTACATGGGCAGATCAAAGTACATGAAGGGCATAATGTCTTGGTCATGAATTATCCCTTCTCGGAAGAGTGGGGATATGCCCAACACCAGATTTGGAGTATCTTTTAAAGCCTGGATCTGAATGCTCTCTTCAAGTGCTTGATCAATTTGAACTTATGACCAACCTTCAACCTCTCTGAAGATCCTTTGAGGGCTGTGAGGTTCCGAGGCAATGTTCTTCCCTTTGTATTTATGTGGTTTGTTTAAGTCAGAGATGAATTTTTGAATGGGTTCAGGGATGATGAACTCTGGAGGAGGAGGAATCAGAAGCTCTTCCAGAATATTGTCAGGTTTCCAAACAATAGAACCTTCATCAAGAGGAGAAATTCTTGGAGAAGGAATAGGGGAAACATAGACTGAGTGGCTCGGAATGCATCGACAGTGAGCTTAGTCTTGACCTTATCCGTTTCACGGCTTCTTTGAAGAATGTCTGTCAAGGATGATGGCAAAGTGACAGCGGACTATATCCTTCTTTCTTCCTTCAATAGAACTTTAGCTGGAAATTTCTAAGGAGCTTGAAGTCCTACAACAACATTTGTGATTAAGTCTTCATCATATTTCGATGGAGGATCCATGGTGTGACAACCCGAAATTTCCATTCTGAACAAACCATTTGAAGCCAATAAAAGTAGAACAGTTACAGTGAAAACTCAGATTTCGAGTATAAGTTTGGCAGTTTTCAGGATTTTACACTTAAGGAGATATTAGGAGAGTGGATGCACTAGGGTTTTGTGCAACACTGTTATTCCAATACTCTAGGACATTAGAGTTCATTCCAGGAATAAAAATATTTTCTGCCAAAAATATCTCAGGACTATAAATAGAATTCTGAACCAAATTGGTTCATTTGTTGAATTCCATTTAGAGAAAAGTCAAAATTCTCTCTCACGGATCTTCGGGTTTTTATCCCAAATTGTGAGTACTTCGATCTAGTTATGTTATATAGCTTAGATTGTGTTTAGAAACTGTCACACCCCGAAAACCAAAGGCGGAAACATTTCCGGGGTGGACTCCACATTGAGTATCAAATCCAATGTACATAGTAATCACAATAAACAACCATTACATTACATCTATTTGAAAGTTTACATTTGTTTCAAAAGTAAATTATACAAGTGTTATACATATATCATATGAACAAAAGTTGAGACGAGTCTTCTGAGCACTCCGTCTTCTACAAAAGATATCGTCGGGTACCTGTCTAATGTGGACCTGAGAATACAAGCAGTTTGAAAATCAGCATAAAGCTGGTGAGTTCATAAGCGGTTTTGTTTTATGAAAATGTATCGGTTTCCTTTAGTTTTCTGAAAAGGTTTGTTATCCAAGAAAATCCCGTATTTTCTTATGTAAAGTTAGTTTGGTTATCTTTCGTTACAGTTCAATTACATGATATATGTTAACCCCAGGAAAATCCCATATTTTCCTAAAAGCAAGATTGATTGAATAACACAGAGTATAGTTTAATACACAAAACTATATATTGAGAAGCATGGGATTTCTATCCCGAATTAGATATGAAATACTATAATAAACACGAATTGTAGATAGAAAGTAGTTTGAAAACCTTGGGACTATCATCCCGAACTAGTTACAAGATAGTTTGATATACTTGGAATTTTAAATTAAAAACCATGGGACTACTATCCCGAACTAGATATAAGATTGTTTGATAAAACCATGGGATCACTATCCCGAACTAGATATAAGATAATTGGATAAAGTCATGGGATTACCATCCCGTACTAGATATAATTTGAAATCATGGGACTATCATCCTGCACTAGATACAAGTTCAATAGACTGAAAACCATGGGACTACCATCCCGGACTAGATATAAATTCTAAAATCGAAGCTGTGAATAAACTTATATTAATACATATTGTGAGTCGGGTAACCATGCTGATACGACAACGAGACCTCCTTGACGTTTGTCAAACATCGGACGATATCCATAATTTGTCACCCCAGGCGTGCCCGCCTAACTTTAGCTAGCAGTTAGGGTGTGGGATTGTCAGTCCCGAATATATCTATTCACAAATTCCTCGCTCTCCCTCCAGGAGACTCTGGTTACACTTCCGGGGAGGATTTACTGATCATCCATAAAGGGTAGTGACAAATTCACAAGCTAGTACTAAACTATTCACAGGGTTCTCATACGATATCAAACATACAAAAGATTATGAAACATGATACATTGAATATAGATACATACAATGAACCTATCTGGCAATACAATCAAAAGATACGGAGATAAACTGAATCAGACATAGTTTATCTAATAACTTTATACACATATCAGTACTTGATAAAATGAACGCTAAAGACCCTAAATTATTCCCATAATAATTTGATTAGTTTGGTTATTTTCTTAACTAAACTCCATTTAGTTGTAATTGATAAATCATCCCTTATGCTCAGCATAATACATAAGGAGTAAAAGAGTTTATAAGTTTGCCAGATATTATTTGAAACATATCAATGTGATGATTTGAAAACAGTTATAGTTTGCTTGTATTCCCCCCTGAAAACATTGAAAAACACGTAAAAAACGTAGGGGTATGAACTCACCGAACGAGAAACGTGACGATTTCAGATGTTAAACATTGGTCCGGGGCTTGCAAATGCACGAGGTTCCTAAGTATAATGTAAAGATACACATTTGTATCTAATTAGGACTTAGATTGATTATTTGTTAGGGACAATTACTTCTAATCGCGAAAACACCATGATACTAATGTTTGGAGGGACCCAGGTGGCATTTGGGGACACATTTAGCTAGGATAATGACTTGGGACCACAAGAGTAAACTCCTTAGGGAGTTTACGGCCCTAATGACCCTCTCCCCATGAGTTTACGGCCGTAAACTCTTGGTGGGGTAGTTTATGGTGCAATTTGGCTACAAACAATTAGGGAATAATTTCTAGGTTTGGTTTAAGGGTTTGGAATAATTTTTAAACACCAAATGGACATATTTAAGGGAGTTTACGGCCTAGCATAGGACTCATGTCCGTAAACTCCTATAAACCCATGGAAAATTGTGTAAATGACTCCAAACAAATCACATGTGATTGCCAAAAATTATTTCAAGGCCTTACATGAATTTTTAGGCGTAAAATGACATGTTTTTAGGAGTTTACGGCCATGGAACACATGCTAGGGCCGTAAACTCTCAAATGATGAGTTTGGTTGTTTTTAAAGCCCCTAAACTATTTTTGGTTGGTTCTATGATTTATTACAAGGCTTTTGGTGGTGTTGGATGGCTTTCTAACACCTTGAAAATGAATTTACACCCAAGTTGGAGGACTTTACGGCCCAAGCACATGCCTTGGCCGTAAACTCATATAAATCTCCCAAAATTTATGTTTAAAGTGTTCCAAGGCTAAAGCAATTATTGTAGAAGTCATATCCATGTCTTGTTGAGGTTTAGGAAGGGTTTAAGGGCTTAAAAACCCTATAATTATGAGTTTACGACCTAAACACCATCCTTGGATGTAAACTCCTATACAAGTCTCTAAATTATAGTTTAAGGCATTCTAGGTCCATTCCTTAAAGCCATCTAGCCATATCTAAGTCCCAAAATTGTTTAGGAGGGGTTTAAAGGCATAAAAACCCACTAATTATGTGTTTACGGCCCAAGCTCCTTCCAGGGCCGTAAAATCATCTACAAGGTCTTAATTCATGTTTTAATCTCTAATTTGAAGGCCAAATATGCTATACAATGAGTTTAGAAAGGTACCTTAGAGATTTGAGGCCTTAAAATTGAGTTTTGGACCCTTAAACTTGGATTTAGGAGAGAGGTTAGAGAGAGAGTAGAGAGAGGAAGAAAAAGCTTCAAATGAATGTTTAAACACGTTTATATAGGTCCTAAAACTTGGACACGGTGGAATTCTACCCGATACCGGCTTTAAACGAGGTTTTAGGTCGCACCCGATTAAGTTTCCGTCACCCGGCGGGGACGTTTCTAACATTTTGAAATAAACATTTTTGGGCTAGATTCATGAGTTCCTAAAGGATTTGGACACTCATTGGATTTATAATAACATATAAATTTAAATTATTCAACCCAAAACGAAAACGGAACGATTGACAAACGGCGAATCTTTACGGGTAGAACGGGTTATCGGTGATGAACAACTTCGGGTTGTTACATTATCCCCCAGTTAGAGGGAATTTTGTCCCGAAATTGAAAGAATAAGATACAGATCATGAATTTGGAATGAGACACGACTGGATTTGTTGCCTCGGATCTTCACTTTCTCAAGTGGAATCAGGTCTCTACTAGGTGTTCTAGCGAATTCTCATTATCGGGACGTGTCTTTGTTTTGCACATTGACTCTCTCTCAGTCTACGATATCAATCGGTTCTCTCATGGAAGTTCCAACCCTGGACAACTTCGTTTTCCTTAAAGGAAATCACTAGAGTGTCGATGGGTAGGTACTTCTAAGGATTCGAGACATGATGTACTGGATAGATGTTACCAAGTTCTAAGGGCATCCGAAATCTGAAGATTGCAGAATCGATTTCTACAAAGATCTCGAAAGGTCTAATGTGGGACTAAACTAGACGTTCAAATGAAATTCCCGGGAATCCTTCGGGGAAGACATTTAGAGGAAAGAGCTGCTAACTTCCCGTTTCTCAATGATCACAGAAACGAGGGATGTGTGGTAATTCATATCGGGAAAAACTTTTGAGTTTTAAGGCATGGAATGATACGAAGGCTTGATGCCGAAGATCACGAGAACCGGGTCGAGGAAAAGATCTAGACGAGCGACCCTTTCGAAACCGAGGATAACAACATGAATGATACTCGGTCATTTCATGTTAAACATAGCGTCAAAGCATTTTCGTGAAAAGTTTCCCCCTTTAAAATCGAATGGAACAGAATAATCCTCCGGACTGAGGATTTAATCTATAGGTACGAAGTTAGTGTCCTCTATCTCACTGGTTAGTCATCTCGACGGTACACATTTCGATTACATACGAAGGATTGAGTTTAGAAAATGTTCGAATAGATAGATAACAGGTTTCCCTTTTTGTACTAGAATTGAAAAGAGTTGTAGGTATAAGAATTATGAAAGAGAGGTATACCTGTGGCGACAGAGGGATCAGCGGTTGTAGCTGCTTTGGGGCAATTCCTTTTGAAGTGCCCTGCTTCGCCATAATTGTAGCAGGCTGGACTGATTCCCGCTCCGGATGATTGGTTCGTTGATTTAGCTGGTTTTCTGCAGGTTCGAGCAAGGTGGCCCTTATTGCCACGGTTGTCGCAGATCCTTTCGCGACATGGACCCGGAATGCGGTGGTGGTAGTTTCACTTACTACACCAAGGAAGGGTACCAGTGTATCCACTGGCGGGAGTTTGGGCTGTGGAACCGACAGCCGAAACAGCAACAGGGGCAGTAGCAGCATGGACTGCTACTGTTTGCTGTTTCTTAGAAGACCCTTGCATACTCGGGGCCTTCCGCTTGTTCCAAGATTTCTTTTTGCTTCCGCCTCCACTGGTGACTGGCTCGGGGTTGTAGCCTCCTCATCAGAGTTGTCTTCGTGATCGATCAGAATTTTCGCAAGACATTTAGCGCTGTCATATGTGTCTGGCTTTGCAGCTAAGACATTACCTTTGGTTGGCTGGGTCCACCCCCAGATGAACCTCTCAATCTTTTTACTCTCCGGGGTAACCATTCCCGGACAAAGTAACGACAGATCATCGAATCTTGAAGTATAAGTGGCTATGTCGGAACCCTTCATCTTAAGGTTCCAGAGTTCGTGTTCTAGTTTCTGGAGTTCGCCCCGAGGGCAATATTCTGCGAGTGGAAGCTCCTTCATAGCTTCCCAACCCATAGCATTCGCTACAGGTAAAGTTAAAGATTTGACTCGGCCGTTCCACCAAGTCAGGGCTTTGTCTAGGAAGGTGCAGGCGGCAAACTTTACTCTATCAGACTCCGAACAGGCGCATATTTCAAAGATTGATTCGATTTTCTCGAACCATCGGGTGAGGGAAATGACACCTCCAGTGCCATCAAAGGATGTGGGCTTCGCGTTCATGAAGTCTTTATAAGAACCCCCTTTTTGGTGTCCCTGACTATCTTCTGGGTTTTGGGGCTGAGGACCACCTCCTGAATTACCAGGGTTCATTTGCGACATGGTTGCTACCATTGCAGCAGTCAGAACTATTTGAAGTGATGCAAGATCAAGTTGAGGAGGAGGTGGTGGCGGAGGAGGATTGTTGTTGTTCTTTGAGCTGGGTCTCTTTCTTAGAGGCATCTTGATCTAAAAAGATCAGGAAAGAGAGGATCATAAGTCCTCTGAATTGAATCAAGAGATATGGAACAGGGGATATCTCATCAAGACAGATATAACATCATACTAAGCGATAAAGCAGGAAGGAGTTATCAAGACAGAACATTTTATCGCTAGAGGAATGATCAAGGAACAACGCATATACGAGGATTTTCTACAAAGAATCGGCTCGAAAAATACTCCTATAGTATTTCATGATTCGCTGCAGCGTCGGCTCGTTGTTTGGGATATTGGGTAAGTTATAGGCATGCTGCGTACCACAGTCACTCCCAAGCACATGTTGGCCGTGTCTCGAATGAATATAGTTGGCCAGGCTATATTGATCCTAGACACGACTACATAACTGCCCAGGTTTAACCGTAGCGTACAACACCCATTTACTTATGTTTTGTTCTACTTGTAGTTACGGATCTCGACGGCTCGGCATACTTAAATACTTTTGAAAATTCTTATATTTTGAAGGATACTTTTAGTTCAGAGCACTGAGGCCCTTTAGTGTTTATAGTTTTATACCATGTAAGGTTTGGTATACTCCGTTCACTATAAACAAGGGCTCTGATACCAATCTGTCACACCCCGAAAACCAAAGGCGGAAACATTTCCGGGGTGGACTCCACGTTGAGTATCAAATCCAATGTACATAGTAATCACAATAAACAACCATTACATTACATCTATTTGAAAGTTTACATTTGTTTCAAAAGTAAATTATACAAGTGTTATACATATATCATATGAACAAAAGTTGAGACGAGTCTTCTGAGCACTCCGTCTTCTCCAAAAGATATCCTCGGGTACCTGTCTAATGTGGACCTGAGAATACAAGCAATTTGAAAATCAGCATAAAGCTGGTGAGTTCATAAGCGGTTTTGTTTTATGAAAATGTATCGGTTTCCTTTAGTTTTCTAAAAAGGTTTGTTATCCAAGAAAATCCCGTATTTTCTTATGTAAAGTTAGTTTGGTTATCTTTCGTTACAGTTCAATTACGTGATATATGCTAACCCCAGGAAAATCCCATATTTTCCTAAAAGCAAGATTTATTGAATAACACACAGTATAGTTTAATACACAAAACTATATATTGAGAAGATTGGGATTTCTATCCCGAATTAGATATGAAATACTATAATAAACACGAATTGTAGATAGAAAGTAGTTTGAAAACCTTGGGACTATCATCCCGAACTAGTTACAAGATAGTTTGATATACTTGGAATTTTAGATTAAAAACCATAGGACTACTATCCCGAACTAGATATAAGATTGTTTGATAAAACCATGGGATCACTATCCCGAACTAGATATAAGATAATTGGATAAAGTCATGGGATTACCATCCCGTACTAGATATAATTTGAAATCATGGGACTATCATCCCGCACTAGATACAAGTTCAATAGACTGAAAACCATGGGACTACCATCCCGGACTAGATATAAATTTTAAAATCGAAGCTGTGAATAAACTTATATTAATACATATTGTGAGTCGGGTAACCATGCTGATACGACAATGAGACCTCCTTGACGTATGTCAGACGTCGGATGATATCCAGAGTTTGTCACCCCAGGCGTGCCCGCCTAACTGTAGCTAGCAGTTAAGGTGTGGGATTGTCAGTCCCGAATAGATCTATTCACAAATTCCTCGCTCTCCCTCCAGGAGACTCTGGTTACACTTGCGGGGAGGATTTACTAATCACCCATAAAGGGTAGTGACAAAATCACAAGCTAGTACTAAACTATTCACAGGGTTCTCATACGATATCAAACATACAAAAGATTATGAAACATGATACATTGAATATAGATACATACAATGAAACTATCTGGCAATACAATCAAAAGATACGGAGATAAACTGAATCAGACATAGTTTATCTAATAACTTTATACACATATCAGTACTTGATAAAATGAACGCTAAAGACCCTAAATTATTCCCATAATAATTTGATTAGTTTGGTTATTTTCTTAACTAAAATCCATTTAGTTGTAATTGATAAATCATCCCTTATGCTCAGCATAATACATAAGGAGTAAAAGAGTTTATAAGTTTGCCAGATATTATTTGAAACATATCAATGTTATGATTTGAAAACAGTTATAGTTTGCTTGTATTCCCCCCTGAAAACATTGAAAAACACGTAAAAAGCGTAGGGGTATGAACTCACCGAACGAGAAACGTGACGATTTCGGATGTTAAACGTTGGTCCGGGGCTTGCAAACGCACGAGGTTCCTAAGTATAATGTAAAGATACACATTTGTATCTAATTAGGACTTAGATTGATTATTTGTTAGGGACAATTACTTCTAATCGCGAAAACACCCCGATACTAATGTTTGGAGGGACCCGAGTGGCATTTGGGGACACATTTAGCTAGGATAATGACTTGGGACCTGAAGAGTAAACTCCTTAGGGAGTTTACGGCCCTAATGACCCCCTCCTCATGAGTTTACGGCCGTAAACTCATGGTGGGGTAGTTTATGGTGCAATTCGGTTTCAAACACTTAGGGAATAATTTCTAGGTTTGGAATAATTTTTAAACACCAAATGGACATATTTAAGGGAGTTTACGGCCTAGCATAGGACTCATGGCCGTAAACTCCTATAAACCCATGGAAAATTGTGTAAATGACTCCAAACAAATCACATGTGATTGCTAAAAATTATTTCAAGGCCTTACATGAATTTTTAGGCATAAAATGACATGTTTTTAGGAGTTTACGGCCATGGAACACATGCTAGGGCCGTAAACTCTCAAATGATGAGTTTGGTTGTTTTTAAAGCCCCTAACCTTTTTTGGTTGGTTCTATGATTTATTACAAGGCTTTTGGTGGTGTTGGATGGCTTTCTAACACCTTGAAAATGAATTTACACCCAAGTTGGAGGACTTTACGGCCCAAGCACATGCCTTGGCCGTAAACTCATATAAATTCCCCAAAATTTATGTTTAAAGTGTTCCAAGGCTAAAGCAATTATTGTAGAAGTCATATCCATGTCTTGTTGACGTTTAGGAAGGGTTTAAGGGCTTAAAAACCCTATAATTATGAGTTTACGGCGTAAACACCATCCTTGGCCGTAAACTCCTATAAAAGTCTCCAAATTATAGTTTAAGGCATTCAAGGTCCATTCCTTAAAGCCATCTAGCCATATCTAAGTCCCAAAATTGTTTAGGAGGGGTTTAAAGGCATAAAAACCCACTAATTATGTGTTTACGGCCCAAGCTCCTTCCAGGGCCGTAAACTCATCTACAAGGTCTTAATTCATGTTTTAATCCCTAATTTGAAGGCCAGATATGCTATACAATGAGTTTAGAAAGGTACCTTAGAGATTTGAGGCCTTAAAATTGAGTTTTGGACCATTAAACTTGGATTTAGGAGAGAGGTTAGAGAGAGAGTAGAGAGAGGAAGAAAAAGCTTCAAATGAATGTTTAAACACGTTTATATAGGTCCTAAAACTTGGACACGGTGGAATTCTACCCGATACCGGCTTTAAACGAGGCTTTAGGTCGCACCCGATTAAGTTTCCGTCACCCGGCGGGGACGTTTCTAACATTTTGAAATAAACATTTTTGGGCTAGATTCATGAGTTCCTAAAGGATTTGGACACTCATTGGATTTATAATAACATATAAATTTAAATTATTCAACCCAAAACGAAAATGGAAAGATTGACAAACGGCGAATCTTTACGGGTAGAACGGGTTATCGGTGATGAACAACTTCGGGTTGTTACATTATCCCTCCGTTAGAGGGAATTTTGTCCCGAAATTGAAAGAATAAGATACAAATCATGAATTTGGAGTGAGACACGAATGGATTTGTTGCCTCGGATCTTCACTTTCTCAAGTGGAATTAGGTCTCTACTAGGTGTTCTAGCGAATTCTCATTATCGGGACGTGTCTTCGTTTTGCACATTGACTCTCTCTCAATCTACGATATCAATCGGTTCTCTCATGGAAGTTCCAACCCTGGACAACTTCGTTTTCCTCAAAGGAAATCACTAGAGTGTCGATGGGTAGGTACTTCTAAGGATTCGAGACATGATGTACTGGATAGATGTTACCAAGTTCTAAGGGCATCCGAAATCTAAAGATTGCAGAATCGATTTCTACAAAGATCTCGAAAGGTCTGATGTGGGACTAAACTAGACGTTCGAAAGAAATTCCTGGGAATCCTTCGGGGAAGACATTTAGAGGAAAGAGCTGCTAACTTCCCGTTTCTCAATGATCACAGAAACGAGGGATGCGTGGTAATTCATATCGAGAAAAACTTTTGAGTTTTTAGGCATGGAATGATACGAAGGTTTGATGTTGAAGATCACGAGAACCGGGTCGAGGAAAAGATCTAGACGAGCGACCCTTTCGAAACCGAGGATAACAACATGAATGATACTCGGTCATTACATGTTAAACATAGCGTCAAAGCATTTTCGTGAAAAGTTTCCCCCTTTAAAATCGAATGGAACAGAATAATCCTCCGGACTGAGGATTTAATCTATAGGTATGAAGTTAGTGTCCTCTATCTCACTGGTTAGTCATCTCGACGGTACACATTTCGATTACATACGAAGGATTGAGTTTAGAAAATGTTCGAATAGATAGATAACAGGTTTCCCTTTTTGTACTAGAATTGAAAAGAGTTGTAGGTATAAGAATTATCAAAGAGAGGTATACCTGCGGCGACAGAGGGATCAGCGGTTGTAGCTGCTTTGGGGCAATTCCTTTTGAAGTGCCCTGCTTCGCCATAATTGTAGCAGGCCGGACTGATTCCCGCTCCGGATGATTGGTTCGTTGATTTAGCTGGTTTTCTGCAGGTTCGAGCAAGGTGGCCCTTATTGCCACGGTTGTCACAGATCCTTTCGCGACATGGACCCGGAATGCGGTGGTGGTAGTTTCACTTACTACACCAAGGAAGGGTACCAGTGTATCCACTGGCGGGAGTTTGGGCTGTGGAACCGACAGCCGAAACAGCAACAGGGGCAGTAGCAGCATGGACTGCTATAGTTTGCTGTTTCTTAGAAGACCCTTGCATACTCAGGGCCTTCCGCTTGTTCCAAGATTTCTTTTTGCTTCCGCCTCCACTGGTGACTGGCTCGGGGTGGTAGCCTCCTCATCAGAGTTGTCTTCGTGATCGATCAGAATTTTCGCAAGACATTTAGCGCTGTCATATGTGTCTGGCTTTGCAGCTAAGACATTACCTTTGGTTGGCTGGGTCAACCCCCAGATGAACCTCTCAATCTTTTTACTCTCCGGGGTAACCATTCCCGGACAAAGTAACGACAGATCATTGAATCTTGAAGTATAAGTGGCTATGTCGGAACCCTTCATCTTAAGGTTCCAGAGTTCGTGTTCTAGTTTCTGGAGTTCGCCCCGAGGGCAATATTCTGCGAGTAGAAGCTCCTTCATAGCTTCCCAACCCATAGCATTCGCTACAGGTAAAGTTAAAGATTTGACTCGGCCGTTCCACCAAGTCAGGGCTTTGTCTAGGAAGGTGCAGGCGGCAAACTTTACTCTATCAGACTCCGAACAGGCGCATATTTCAACGATTGATTCGATTTTCTCAAACTATCGGGTGAGGGAAATGACACCTCCAGTGCCATCAAAGGATGTGGGCTTCGCGTTCATGAAGTCTTTATAAGAACCCCCTTTTTGGTGTCCCTGACTATCTTCTGGGTTTTGGGGCTGAGGACCACCTCCTGAATTAACAGGGTTCATTTGCGACATGGTTGCTACCATTGCAGCAGTCAGAACTGTTTGAAGTGATGCAAGATCAAGTTGAGGAGGAGGTGGTGGCGGAGGAGGATTGTTGTTGTTCTTTGAGCTGGGTCTCTTTCTTAGAGGCATCTTGATCTAAAAAGATCAGGAAAGAGAGGATGATAAGTCCTCTGAATTGAATCAAGAGATATGGAACAGGGGATATCTCATCAAGACAGATATAACATCATACTAAGCGATAATGCGGGAAGGAGTTATCAAGACAGAACATTTTATCGCTAGAGGAATGATCAAGGAACAACGCATATACGAGGATTTTCTACAAAGAATCGGCTCTAAAAATACTCCTATAGTATTTCATGATTCGCTGCAGCGTCGGCTCGTTGTTTGGGATATTGGGTAAGTTATAGGCATGCTGCGTACCACAGTCACTCCCAAGCACATGTTGGCCGTGTCTCGAATGAATATAGTTGGCCAGGCTATATTGATCCTAGACACGACTACATAACTGCCCAGGTTTAACCGTAGCGTACAACACCCATTTACTTATGTTTTGTTCTACTTGTAGTTACGGATCTCGACGGCTCGGCATACTTAAATACTTTTGAAAATTCTTATATTTTGAAGGATACTTTTAGTTCAGAGCACTGAGGCCCTTTTGTGTTTATAGTTTTATACCATGTAAGGTTTGGTATACTCCGTTCACTATAAACAAGGGCTCTGAT
The DNA here is from genome assembly GCF_002870075.4 of Lactuca sativa. NCBI lineage: Eukaryota > Viridiplantae > Streptophyta > Magnoliopsida > Asterales > Asteraceae > Lactuca > Lactuca sativa. Next base: position 217,836,192 of record NC_056626.2, on the reverse strand, counting down.
ACCAATCTGTCACACCCCGAAAACCAAAGGCGGAAACATTTCCGGGGTGGATTCCATGTTGAGTATCAAATCCAATGTACATAGTAATCACAATAAACAACCATTACATTACATCTATTTGAAAGTTTACATTTGTTTCAAAAGTAAATTATACAAGTGTTATACATATATCATATGAACAAAAGTTGAGACGAGTCTTCTGAGCACTCAGTCTTCTCCAAAAGATATCCTCGGGTACCTGTCTAATGTGGACTTGAGAATACAAGCAGTTTGAAAATCAGCATAAAGCTGGTGAGTTCATAAGCGGTTTTGTTTTATGAAAATGTATCGGTTTCCTTTAGTTTTCTAAAAAGGTTTGTTATCCAAGAAAATCCCGTATTTTCTTATGTAAAGTTAGTTTGGTTATCTTTCGTTACAGTTCAATTACGTGATATATGCTAACCCCAGGAAAATCCCATATTTTCCTTAAAGCAAGATTGATTGAATAACACACAGTATAGTTTAATACACAAAACTATATATTGAGAAGCATGGAATTTCTATCCCGAATTTGATATGAAATACTATAATAAACACGAATTGTAGATAGAAAGTAGTTTGAAAACCTTGGGACTATCATCCCGAACTAGTTACAAGATAGTTTGATATACTTAGAATTTTAGATTAAAAACCATGGGACTACTATCCCGAACTAGATATAAGATTGTTTGATAAAACCATGGGATCACTATCCCGAACTAGATATAAGATAATTGGATAAAGTCATGGGATTACCATCCCGTACTAGATATAATTTGAAATCATGGGACTATCATCCCGCACTAGATACAAGTTCAATAGACTGAAAACCATGGGACTACCATCCCAGACTAGATATAAATTGTAAAATCGAAGCTGTGAATAAACTTATATTAATACATATTGTGAGTCGGGTAACCATGCTGATACGACAATGAGACCTCCTTGACGCATGTCAGACGTCGGACGATATCCAGAATTTGTCACCCCAGGCGTGCCCGCCTAACTGTAGCTAGCAGTTAAGGTGTGGGATTGTCAGTCCCGAATAGATCTATTCACAAATTCCTCGCTCTCCCTCCAGGAGACTCTGGTTACACTTGCGGGGAGGATTTACTGATCATCCATAAAGGGTAGTGACAAAATCACAAGCTAGTACTAAACTATTCACAGGGTTCTCATACGATATCAAACATACAAAAGATTATGAAACATGATACATTGAATATAGATACATACAATGAAACTCTCTGGCAATACAATCAAAAGATACGGAGATAAACTGAATCAGACATAGTTTATCTAATAACTTTATACACATATCAGTACTTGATAAAATGAACGCTAAAGACCCTAAATTATTCCCATAATAATTTGATTAGTTTGGTTATTTTCTTAACTAAAATCCATTTAGTTGTAATTGATAAATCATCCCTTATGCTCAGCATAATACATAAGGAGTAAAAGAGTTTATAAGTTTGCCAGATATTATTTGAAACATATCAATTTTATGATTTGAAAACAGTTATATTTTGCTTGTATTCCCCCCTGAAAACATTGAAAAACACGTAAAAAACGTAGGGGTATGAACTCACCGAACGAGAAACGTGACGATTTCAGATGTTAAACATTGGTCCGGGGCTTGCAAATGCACGAGGTTCCTAAGTATAATGTAAAGATACACATTTGTATCTAATTAGGACTTAGATTGATTATTTGTTAGGGACAATTACTTCTAATCGCGAAAACACCATGATACTAATGTTTGGAGGGACCCAGGTGGCATTTGGGGACACATTTAGCTAGGATAATGACTTGGGACCACAAGAGTAAACTCCTTAGGGAGTTTACGGCCCTAATGACCCTCTCCCCATGAGTTTACGGCCGTAAACTCATGGTGGGGTAGTTTATGGTGCAATTTGGCTACAAACAATTAGGGAATAATTTCTAGGTTTGGTTTAAGGGTTTGGAATAATTTTTAAACACCAAATGGACATATTTAAGGGAGTTTACGGCCTAGCATAGGACTCATGTCCGTAAACTCCTATAAACCCATGGAAAATTGTGTAAATGACTCCAAACAAATCACATGTGATTGCCAAAAATTATTTCAAGGCCTTACATGAATTTTTAGGCGTAAAATGACATGTTTTTAGGAGTTTATGGCCATGGAACACATGCTAGGGCCGTAAACTCTCAAATGATGAGTTTGGTTGTTTTTAAAGCCCCTAACCTATTTTTGGTTGGTTCTATGATTTATTACAAGGCTTTTGGTGGTGTTAGATGGCTTTCTAACACCTTGAAAATGAATTTACACCCAAGTTGGAGGACTTTACGGCCCAAGCACATGCCTTGGCCGTAAACTCATATAAATCCCCCAAAATTTATGTTTAAAGTGTTCCAAGGCTAAAGCAATTATTGTAGAAGTCATATCCATGTCTTGTTGAGGTTTAGGAAGGGTTTAAGGGCTTAAAAACCCTATAATTATGAGTTTACGGCCTAAACACCATCCTTGGCCGTAAACTCCTATACAAGTCTCTAAATTATAGTTTAAGGCATTCTAGGCCCATTCCTTAAATCCATCTCGCCATATCTAAGTCCCAAAATTGTTTAGGAGGGGTTTAAAGGCATAAAAACCCACTAATTATGTGTTTACGGCCCAAGCTCCTTCCAGGGCCGTAAACTCATCTATAAGGTCTTAATTCATGTTTTAATCCCTAATTTGAAGGCCAAATATGCTATACAATGAGTTTAGAAAGGTACCTTAGAGATTTGAGGCCTTAAAATTGAGTTTTGGACCCTTAAACTTGGATTTAGGAGAGAGGTTAGAGAGAGAGTAGAGAGAGGAAGAAAAAGCTTCAAATGAATGTTTAAACACGTTTATATAGGTCCTAAAACTTGGACACAGTGGAATTCTACCCGATACCGGCTTTAAACGAGGCTTTAGGTCGCACCCGATTAAGTTTCCGTCACCCGGCGGGGACGTTTCTAACATTTTGAAATAAACATTTTTGGGCTAGATTCATGAGTTCCTAAAGGATTTGGACACTCATTGGATTTATAATAACATATAAATTTAAATTATTCAACCCAAAAAGAAAATGGAACGATTGACAAACGGCGAATCTTTACGGGTAGAACGGGTTATCGGTGATGAACAACTTCGGGTTGTTACATTATCCCTCCGTTAGAGGGAATTTTGTCCCGAAATTGAAAGAATAAGATACAAATCAGGAATTTGGAATGAGACACGAATGGATTTGTTGCCTCGGATCTTCACTTTCTCAAGTGGAATCAGGTCTCTACTAGGTGTTCTAGCGAATTCTCATTATCGGGACGTGTCTTCATTTTGCACATTGACTCTCTCTCAATCTACGATATCAATCGGTTCTCTCATGGAAGTTCCAACCCTGGAAAACTTCGTTTTCCTCAAAGGAAATCACTAGAGTGTCGATGGGTAGGTACTTCTAAGGATTCGAGACATGATGTACTGGATAGATGTTACCAAGTTCTAAGGGCATCCGAAATCTGAAGATTGCAGAATCGATTTCTACAAAGATCTCGAAAGGTCTGATGTGGGACTAAACTAGACGTTCGAAAGAAATTCCTGGGAATCCTTCGGGGAAGACATTTAGAGGAAAGAGCTGCTAACTTCCCGTTTCTCAATGATCACAGAAACGAGGGATGCGTGGTAATTCATATCGAGAAAAACTTTTGAGTTTTTAGGCATGGAATGATACGAAGGTTTGATGTTGAAGATCACGAGAACCGGGTCGAGGAAAAGATCTAGACGAGCGACCCTTTCGAAACCGAGGATAACAACATGAATGATACTCGGCCATTTCATGTTAAACATAGCGTCAAAGCGTTTTCGTGAAAAGTTTCCCCCTTTAAAATCGAATGGAACAGAATAATCCTCCGGACAGAGGAATTAATCTATAGGTACGAAGTTAGTGTCCCCTATCTCACTGGTTAGTCATCTCGATGGTACACATTTCGATTACATACGAAGGATTGAGTTTAGAAAATGTTCGAATAGATAGATAACAGGTTTCCCTTTTTGTACTAGAATTGAAAAGAGTTGTAGGTATAAGAATTATCAATGAGTGGTATACATGCGGCGACAGAGGGATCAGCGGTTGTAGCTGCTTTGGGGCAATTCCTTTTGAAGTGCCCTGCTTCGCCATAATTGTAGCAGGCCGGACTGATTCCCGCTCCGGATGATTGGTTCGTTGATTTAGCTTGTTTTCTGCAGGTTCGAGCAAGGTGGCCCTTATTGCCACGGTTGTCGCAGATCCTTTCGCGACATGGACCCGAAATGCGGTGGTGGTAGTTGCACTTACTACACCAAGGAAGGGTACCAGTGTATCCACTGGCGGAAGTTTGGGCTGTGGAACTGACAGCCGAAACAGCAACAGGGGCAGTAGCAGCATGGACTGCTACTGTTTGCTGTTTCTTAGAAGACCCTTGCATACTCGGGGCCTTCCGCTTGTTCCAAGATTTCTTTTTGCTTCCGCCTCCATTGGTGACTGGCTCGGGGTGGTAGCCTCCTCATCAGAGTTGTCTTCGTGATCGATCAGAATTTTCGCAAGACATTTAGCGCTGTCATATGTGTCTAGCTTTGCAGCTAAGACATTACCTTTGGTTGGCTGGGTCAACCCCCAGATGAACCTCTCAATCTTTTTACTCTCCGGGGTAACCATTCCCAGAAAAAGTAACGCCAGATCATCGAATCTTGAAGTATAAGTGGCTATGTCGGAACCCTTCATCTTAAGGTTCCAGAGTTCATGTTCTAGCTTCTGGATTTCGCCCCGAGGGTAATATTCTGCGAGTAGAAGCTCCTTCATAGCTTCCCAACCCATAACATTCGCTATAGGTAAAGTTAAAGATTTGACTCGGCCGTTCCACCAAGTCAAGGCTTTGTCTAGGAAGGTGCAGGCGGCAAACTTTACTCTATCAAACTCCGAACAGGTGCATATTTCAAAGATTGATTCAATTTTCTCGAACCATCGGGTGAGGGAAATGACACCTCCAGTGCCATCAAAGGATGTGGGCTTCGCGTTCATGAAGTCTTTATAAGAACCCCCTTTTTGGTGTCCCTGACTATCTTCTGGGTTTTGGGGCTGAGGACCACCTCCTGAATTACCAGGGTTCATTTGCGACATGGTTGCTACCATTGCAGCAGTCAGAACTGTTTGAAGTGATGCAAGATCAAGTTGAGGAGGAGGTGGTGGCGGAGGAGGATTGTTGTTGTTCTTTGAGCTGGGTCTCTTTCTTAGAGGCATCTTGATCTAAAGAGATCAGGAAAGAGAGGATCATAAGTCCTCTGAATTGAATCAAGAGATATGGAACAGGGGATATCTCATCAAGACAGATATAACATCATACTAAGCGATAAAGCAGGAAGGAGTTATCAAGACAGAACATTTTATCGCTAGAGGATGATCAAGGAACAACGCATATACGAGGATTTTCTACAAAGAATCGGCTCGAAAAATACTCCTATAGTATTTCATGGTTCGCTGCAGTGTCGGCTCGTTGTTTGGGATATTGGGTAAGTTTTAGGCATGTTGCGTACCACAGTCACTCCCAAGCACATGTTGGCCGTGTCTCGAATGAATATAGTTGGCCAGGCTATATTGATCCTAGACACGACTACATAACTGCCCAGGTTTAACCGTAGCGTACAACACCCATTTACTTATGTTTTGTTCTACTTGTAGTTACGGATCTCGACGGCTCGGCATACTTAAATACTTTTGAAAATACTTATATTTTGAAGGATACTTTTAGTTCAGAGCACTGAGGCCCTTTAGTGTTTATAGTTTTATACCATGTAAGGTTTGGTATACTCCGTTCAATATAAACAAGGGCTCTGATACCAATCTGTCACACCCCGAAAACCAAAGGCGGAAACATTTCCGGGGTGGACTCCACGTTGAGTATCAAATCCAATGTACATAGTAATCATAGTAACCAACCATTACATTACATCTATTTGAAAGTTTACATTTGTTTCAAAAGTAAATTATACAAGTGTTATACATATATCATATGAACAAAAGTTGAGACGAGTCTTCTGAGCACTCCGTCTTCTCTAAAAGATATCGTCGGGTACCTGTCTAATGTGGACCTGAGAATACAAGCAGTTTGAAAATCAGCATAAAGCTGGTGAGTTCATAAGCGGTTTTGTTTTATGAAAATGTATCGGTTTCCTTTAGTTTTCTGAAAAGGTTTGTTATCCAAGAAAATCCCGTATTTTCTTATGTAAAGTTAGTTTGGTTATCTTTCGTTACAGTTCAATTACGTGATATATGTTAACCCCAGGAAAATCCCATATTTTCCTAGAAGCAAGATTGATTGAATAACACACAGTATAGTTTAATACACAAAACTATATATTGAGAAGCATGGGATTTCTATCCCGAATTAGATATGAAATACTATAATAAACACGAACTGTAGATAGAAAGTAGTTTGAAAACCTTGGGACTATCATCCCGAACTAGTTACAAGATAGTTTGATATACTTGGAATTTTAGATTAAAAACCATGGGACTACTATCCCAAACTAGATATAAGATTGTTTGATAAAACCATGGGATCACTATCCCGAACTAGATATAAGATAATTGGATAAAGTCATGGGATTACCATCCCGTACTAGATATAATTTGAAATCATGGGACTATCATCCCGCACTAGATACAAGTTCAATAGACTGTAAACCATGGGACTACCATCCCCGACTAGATATAAATTCTAAAATCGAAGCTATGAATAAAATTACATTAATACATATTGTGAGTCGGGTAACCATGCTGATACGACAACGAGACCTCCTTGACGTTTGTCAGACGTCGGACGATATCTAGAATTTGTCACCCCAGGCGTGCCCGCCTAACTGTAGCTAGTAGTTAAGGTGTGGGATTGTTAGTCCCGAATAGATCTATTCACAAATTCCTCGCTCTCCCTCCAGGAGACTCTGGTTACACTTCCGGGGAGGATTTACTGATCATCCATAAAGGGTAGTGACAAACTCACAAGCTAGTACTAAACTATTCATAGGGTTCTCATACGATATCAAACATACAAAAGATTATGAAACATGATACATAGAATATAGATACATACAATGAAACTATCTGGCAATACAATCAAAAGATACGGAGATAAACTGAATCAGACATAGTTTATCTAATAACTTTATACACATATCAGTACTTGATAAAATGAACGCTAAAGACCCTCAATTTTTCCCATAATAATTTGATTAGTTTGGTTATTTTCTTAACTAAAATCCATTTAGCTGTAATTGATAAATCATCCCTTATGCTCATCATAATACATAAGGACTAAAAGAGTTTATAAGTTTGCCAGATATTATTTGAAACATATCAATGTTATTTGTTAGGGACAATTACTTCTAATCGCGAAAACACCCCGATACTAATGTTTGGAGGGACCCGGGTGGCATTTGGGGACACATTTAGCTAGGATAATGACTTGGGACCTCAAGAGTAAACTCCTTAGGGATTTTACGGCCCTAATGACCCCCTCCCCATGAGTTTATGGCCGTAAACTCATGGTGGGGTAGTTTATGGTGCAATTTGGCTTCAAACACTTAGGGAATAATTTCGAGGTTTGGTTTAAGGGCTTGGAATAATTGTTAACCACCAAATGGACATATTTAAGGGAGTTTACGGCCTAGCATAGGACTCATGACCGTAAACTCCTATAAACCCATGGAAAATTGTGTAAATGACTCCAAACAAATCACATGTGATTGCTAAAAATTATTTCAAGGCCTTACATGAATTTTTAGGCATAAATGACAAGTTTTTAGGAGTTCACGGCCCTGGAACACATGCTAGGGCCGTAAACTCTCAAATGATGAGTTTGGTTGTTTTTAAAGCCCCTAAACTATTTTTGGTTGGTTCTATGACTTATTCCAAGGCTTTTGGTGGTGTTGGATGGCTTTCTAACACCTTGAAAATGAATTTACACCCAAGTTGGAGGATTTTACGGCCCAAGCACATGCCTTGGCCGTAAACTCATATAAATCCCCCAAAATTTATGTTTAAAGTGTTCCAAGGCTAAAGCAATTATTGTAGAAGTCATATCCATGTCTTGTTGAGGTTTAGGAAGGGTTTAAGGGCTTAAAAACCCAATAATTATGAGTTTACGGCCTAAACACCATCCTTGGCCGTAAACTCCTATACAAGTCTCTAAATTATATTTTGAGGCATTATAGGTCCATTCCTTAAAGCCATCTAGCCATATCTAAGTCCCAAAATTGTTTAGGAGGGGTTTAAAGGCATAAAAACCCACTAATTATGTGTTTACGGCCCAAGCTCCTTCCAGGGCCGTAAAATCATCTACAAGGTCTTAAGTCATGTTTTAATCCCTAATTTGAAGGCCAAATATGCTATACAATGAGTTTTGAAAGGTACCTTAGAGATATGAGGCCTTAAAATTGAGTTTTGGACCCTTAAACTTGGATTTAGGAGAGTCGTTTGAGAGAGAGTAGAGAGAGGAGGAAAAAGCTTCAAATGAATATTTAAACACGTTTATATAGGTCCTAAAACTTGGACATGGTGGAATTCTACCCGATACCGGCTTTAAACGAGGCTTTAGGTCGCACCCGATTAAGTTTCCGTCACCCGGCGGGGACGTTTCTAACTTTTTGAAATAAACATTTTTTGGCTAGATTCATGAGTTCCTAAAGGATTTGGACACTCATTGGATTTATAATAACATATAAATTTAAATTATTCAACCCAAAACGAAAACGAAACGATTGACAAACGGCGAATCTTTACGGGTAGAACGGGTTATCGGTGATGAACAACTCCGGGTTGTTACAGAAACACCAATTACATATCAAATTTGTGAGATTCAGGAGTTTACCGCCCAAGAACATTCTTGGAGTGTAAACTTCGATAAGTGGCTTAAATGCTACCTAGTCCTTTCCCTGTGAATTGTAACTACCTTAGACTTGTATGCTAGTGTGTATGTGACTAGAAAACATCAAAATCGGAACAAGACACCAAGATTTGGGAGTTTACCGCCCAAGAACACTTGGGGAGTAAACTCCATTTTAAGGTCCTAAGGGGTCCCAAAGTCCCTCAAAGCTTTACAACTCGAACTAGAACCCACCATTGCATGCTTAGGACACCAAAAGCTATTAGAATCAATGATGAAAGTGAGCTCACGACCAAGGAGCTTCTTGGGACGTCAACTCCATTTTTAAGTGCCAAAATGCTTTGAAACACTTCCTAAGTCTTAGGCTTAAATTAGGACAAGTACCCTAAAGTGATTAAAGCCTAGAAAACATAAGGAATCACATGTGTTAAGGAGTTTACGGCCAAGAAAAGCTCTTGGGTCGTAAACCCTTATAAAGGGGTCAAATGACACCCTAACTCCTTCCTTATGTCTAGAACCCAACATAGATCATAACCTTGAAATGTTAGAGACTTGAAAACAATATAAACACCCTCCCAAGGGATTTTACGGCCGTAAAATCCAAGGGAATATGGTCCCAGGGCCGTAAACTCCTTAAAGGAGTTAATATGACACTCAAACACTTGTTTAAACCTTGGAACAATTTACCACTTGAGTTGTAACAACTTTAAGCCTCAATTAATGACCCAATGTAGAGTTTACGGCCAAGAGTTTATCCCCTGGGCCGTAAACTCCAAAGAATATGTTCATTAGACCTTAAACTCCCATTTGAGGTATTACACTCCTTTGTTGCAACCCATTAGCCTCCTAGCACTTGACCAAAAGTGTTTTCCTCGCGTTAAAATGTTCATAATTGTATAATTAGTGTTTTAATCACTAATTATTTATATAAATATGTCTTCATATGTAATTAGGATCATTGTGTGTGTCTAAAGTCTTCACTTGACACCAAGCACTTGTCCGATCCTTCCTTACGATAACAGTCCGTTCAATTCCAATCACCTACTGCAGGTGAGTTCATACCCCTTAAATAATGTTTTAAACTATTTTTAAATGTTTTATGGGGGGGGGGATACAAGTAGAATCATGCTAGTTATTATATCAATCACATGCGATTAATAAGTAGAATTATGCTAGTTATTATATCAATCACATGTGATTAATATGCAACATTCAAATGATTTACTACACATTAGCCGTTTTACCAAACAGTTTCCTTCAAATGATTTTTATAAACATTTTATATGTTTTAAACTCCTTATTACACAGTGCATTTTATTTTGTATATCACATTTCAAACTTATTTACAATTGTGTTTCAAACAAATTTTTCCTTATACTTAAACTGTTTTATCAAACCTATGCCTTCAAAACTGTTTTATAGGTTGACATCAAGTCGATTTTTCTGAAGATAATAATTATGTTCAAATGTTTTACAAAACTTATTTATTCTTTTATATTATAAATTGCATGCCTCTATATGTATATTTATATAAGAAATGTTTAAAAGACTTAGGAAGGCTATCCACCCTATTTCCTTTTCGCGCTTGAGATGTGGTCTGGTGGGATATCCGGTACTCGTCCGAAAGTCGTTTAAATATTAGTTATATATCATGTGTATATATATAGTCATAAAAGGTCCTTCCAGTTCATCCCATGCCCTTGGGTAGCAAGGTTATACATTCATGTCCATACGTACCAGTTAGATTACTAGTAAACTACCATATGGGTAGCTTAGGAAGATACTAGAACTATTACTAAAACGCAATATCATACTATGAGTCAGTTCATTCATGAGTCAATACTTACTACTAGAAGAGCATATACAACTATACTAGAAAGAGAACATATACAACTATACTAGAATGATTACATTACTATACTTGCTAGGTAGAGAGCACGTACATTACAGCTAGATAGAATGATTACATTACTATACTTGCTAGGTAGAGAGCACGTACATTACACTTACATTAGTACGCTAATAAAATTGTGATCCACTGTATGGGAGCATGCCTTAATTGTCTTGACCCGAATTGTAGCCAGAGTCTCTTGAAGGGAGAGCGTGAGTTTGCATATAGATCTATACTGGATTGACTATCCTACACCTTGCTGCTAGCTACAGCCGGACCGGCAGGTCTGCAGGTGCCAAACGTCATACCTTATTTTCGACTATACGTTGTCATTGTTACCAGTCTATAGTATGGTGCAATTTATCACATGATACCTTAATATAAATTCGGTTTAAGGTAGTTAGTACAGCAGTAGTTCTTATAGCGCTACGTTTTAGTACTTCATTAATTTTCCCTGTACATATATTTAGTGATCTTTTCACTTAAACTATAAATGTAAAAACTATATTTTGTTAATAATAGTTACACTTGGGAAAATTACACACTTTTACATGACACGAACATTGAGAATAGTTAGGTCTTGGTAGAAGACACCCTTATATAATAGTAGGAATCATAGGGATTTCTAAAGTTTTTCAAAGGTTTATAGTCGTTTTACAAACATTTTCATACTTACAGTTCATATACATTTTCAATACTTACAATTCATTTACTTACAAATTCATACATACAAATTAAGACACTAAATACTTATGATCTCACCAGCTTTAAAGCTGATACTCGCTTTCAAAATTACTTGTATCCTCAGGTCATCGTAGACAGGTACCGATGCAAGGAGAAAGGAAGATGGAGCTTGTTCAAGACTCATCTTTCATTTTGATTTATGCTTTAGTGTTTATCAAAATTTGACAGAACACATTTGTATAATAATTATATTATTAATGCAATGGATGATGTTGTTGCTTGTTTACTACTTTACATTGTTGTGATATTATACATGACATCCTCCGCCCAGAACGTTCCCGCCGTTCTTGGTTTTGGGGTGTGATAGATTGGTATCAGAGCATTGTTTATAGTGAATTAAATATATAAACCCATAAAAGATATACTAACTATAAATACATAAGGGATTAAAAATACTCTAACCAAGAGTTTATACTTTAAATAATAAAATATTTAAGTAAGTATACATGCTGCATTCATACTAAAATCAGTGTCACTAGGACAGTACAAAAGAATTACGATTGTTGGGCAACACAAGTGGGCTTAGAGACATATGGTCAAAACTAGGAAGATATAGCCTGATCACCTATATTATCCGAGGGTTGACTAGCATGTGCCTAAGTTTAATTGTGTGGTTGCAACAATGCTAAAATCTTACCAACCCTACCACAATGAGAACAATAGAACATAACATTAAAATTAAAAATACTATAGGAGTATTTGGTGTTACTATATGTACTTTATACTTGAGAACTAAAACAGGATCTTCATTACTATGTTGATAGTTGCTAAGTGGATACACTAAGGCTATATGTAATTCGGATGTTATAGACTTAGAATCTGTGAAAATTTTGCCTTACCCCTATTCTGTGTGAATTTGGAATTAAGGTCACTTATTCGAAGGTCTATCCTGTTTAGATTACACATAGCTGGTATGCACTTCATAAATAGCGATGTAACTAATGAAGGTTTTCTAAATAAATATCTAGATAGTTCATCTAATAATTATTCTCTTACCCTAAATTCTCGCATAGAAAACATAGTTGGACTCCATCCCCTCGGCAACAAGTACCTTTCGAATAAGGTCATTGCTGGATGGTTTGAAGAAGAACCAGAGAATGATCATCCTATCCCTTTGAATGATCACCAAGATGAAAACCTTTCGGACGATGCTAACTCCGAACTAGAGGTTGAGAACCTACCCCAGGCAACTCCCATTCCAATTCCAAACCCTCGTCCAGCTTTTCATGGCCCGACCCTGAGTGAGTGGAATGCTTGGAAACATGGAGCCAAGGACAAGATCAGCCTATGCCATTTGATGGCGACCGAAGCTTTTACGACTTGAGCAATGGGGGCTCAGCAGATAGAGTCTTGCCAATCTTGGTCCACAGAGTGGCCCGAAATGAGATTCAAGGCAGGATAGCCCTACATCAGATTACCGAAGTTGTCGCTGATGCGAGAATGCATACCCTCCGCACCATTCGTCTAGAAGATGCTCGCGAGAGATCAGAGAGAAACCATGAAACCCTGCTGCAAGCACTGGCTGAATCACGAGACGAAGTCATAGAGCTCCGACTACGCCAGAGGGTGTACGAAAGACACCTACTTGACGTGGAACGTCAACTGGATGAACTGAGAGTTCACCAGAAGGATGACCGTCGTCGGTAGTAGACGCTTTACTTTATTTTCCTTATAAAAAGGGATCGTGTTTTTCTGTCTATGCCCGATGTGGCATTGTCTATGAAATTATCTCGTACCGTAAGTACTTTAGTTAGGTATTTATGCTGTCAATAACTATCTTCTCTGGATATGATGTAAGACCTTTACAAGGTCATTTTCCCGAATCTTTACGTCGTAAATATCAAAGATATTGACAGCCGGCTAACTTCTGTGTCATTCTTTATTCAAGTACTCTTATCATACTTTCATTGGGGTCTATCTAAAACATGCTTTAGTCAAGTCATTGGACTATAGTAATTTAGCTCCGGAAGCATTTCCAAGTCTCTTTTAGTGGTTGGATCTTGTTATTCACCAACCCACGATACCTCGGCTTGAACGATAAACGTCCTGAGACCATTCTACGAACTTACTTCTACTCATTACTAGGACTGCATCATAGGGATGTAGGTCAAACCTTCGGGATCATACTTCCATTCTGTACTAGGACTGCATCATAGGGATGTAGGTCAAACTTTCGAGAACATAGTCGTACTCTTTACATGAACAATCAAAGTACATCAAGGGTCAACCAGAATCGCTCACAAAACCCTTATCTTTCGTGTTACAAGATCATGTCGTCATCCGGAAGCAATCAGTCGATCAGCGAAACCTCAGCTTTTCCTATGGACACCGCTACCTTTCAAACAGCAGTTACAACTGCCGTGGTGGCTGCCATAACTGCGGTCCTTGCACACCGTAGCACTATTAGCACAGTCAATGCTGCTGATGGGAATGAAGTTTCCAATCGTGGTATCCATCCAGGAAGTCGCCAAACAGTAACAGTCACAGGCTCGCAAATCCGAAAAGCAGAGAACAAGAAACAAAAGTGTTAAGCCCGGAAAGAACGCAAGAGATCCCAAAAGCTGACTATACAACAGCAGCAAGTGGAAACCCTTGCCGTTCCCGTACCGAGCAGGCCATGCGAGGGAAAACTCCCGAAGAGTGATAAGTGTAGTTTCCATCATCATGCGGCTTTCCATGAGATGCAATGTTGCAATTGCCTAAACATAGGGCACTTCAAGAAAGATTGCCCGATAGCAAAGAACTCTAGCACAGATGGGAGAATTCTCAGGATCACAGCTGCAGGAGAGCCTACTCTGGAACCCCTCGTAAATGTAATTTAGGAGTGTTGTTGTAACAAACTTATAAACTATCCAGAACTAGTGCAACTAGAGTCTTACTTTTTGCGAGATCCTGTCAGTATAGAGATTCTTGTACTGCATATACTTGTCTTTTGTAGTATACCTTATTCGCAGCAATAGTCTTGTTGTAAGTCTAAAGTGTAACTCTGTTAATGGTTGCACGGTTGTGTTTTGTCTGTAAACGTCTTATTGCTCAAATCTAATGTCTTTAAGTTTCAGTATGATTTCGACATTATCATACGAATCGATTCAATCTGATCCACACGAAAACAGCTCCATGCGTATGTCTCCTTTTCAGTAAACGCCTTCTTAGCGAAACCGTCATATCAGAACACCGAAGTACTCATGCCAGGAGTACCTCTTAGTTGTTTTCTTTCCGAAGAAATCCCCGAAGTACCACTCGTGTAGTACGTCAAGTTTAATCCAAGGATTCATGCGATTGATCTATCACTGAGGAAGATATACGTAAGAGTGATATATAATCAAGCTTCTACAGGTTTAGAATTGATGATTCCACTTTAACTTCTTTTTCCCCGATGGGATGTGAGCTTAAAGAAGAATCAGTTATTCGACTACCTTTTCAATCTTAATTATATACGATTCATATACCCGAAGTTGTGATTGTGAAACCATATATGAATTCTAATATGAACTTCAGGACGGAGAACTGCTTAAGACTACGAGTAATCACATCGTCATGTGAACAAACTTAGAACCCGATACGACTCTTGTAAACAGATCGCCCTTTAGTCTAAACACCTACGGAGACATAAGAACAACCCGGACAACTTAGCGAACTACATAGAAATAGAATAAGAAGACTAGGCTTCTCACCCTAGAGAACCCCCAGTATTATTCTCCCAGAGATCGACGGATTGCATCGTATGTGCCTCGGATATCGAGGACTCCGTCAAGATTTTCATAGAAATCGTTATCTCTACCTCGCATAGATGAAATGGTTGAGCAAACGCAAGGAAAGAATTACTTTCAGAAATGGATCTGAGATCTGAATATCACCAGTTCGAATGTTAGGGAGAGAGGTCCGGAAGACTATCTCCTGAACTCGATGCCGACACTTCGAGTCCGTAGTGATACCCTTCGGATAGAACCAATACGCCTATAGCTTTCATGAGCTAAACTAATAGGGTGTGTCTTTCTTACTTGGATCAGTTCGTCATTTCTCCATGTAATGACTTACTTATTTACCCTCGTGGTGAGAAGGAACCCCCTGGAAACATTACCTTTAGAGGTACCTTTCGCGAAGTTCTCTAAGCACGAGTTTTAAAATTAAAGAGTTAAATTTCTATGTCACACTATTAGTAATGTGGGAAATTTTGAGTACTCTTTCAATTTGTCAAAAACTGTTGAGAATTTGTCGACACCGGAGATGTCGACAGTCATTCGCCAAATTTTAGGTCTTACCGACCTACTGTCATAGTTCATTCAGAATTCCTCGCAAATTACGGAAAACCGTACGACTTTGACCCAGCAAGGGGTGGCCATTGACTGGGAAGTTAAGCAAGAAGAGGAACCTTTGGAATTCCAAGTGAGTGACCAAGCTCTTTAGGTTAACTCACTCTGGGAATGGCTTAATACGCTTCGTATCGCGTGGAAAGCTAAATCCAATATAGTTAGGACCTCCGAGATTCTTATCAGAATCGGTCCTGTGCCTCGCACAAACTAGACCTACTCCGCGAACTCAGTAACGTACATCCTACTCTTCGCGTCTCGGTCGTGAAACCATACCCTTCCGTTAGGACTCTTGTAAGTCCACTCGTCGAGATCCTCCCCTTCGTATTAGAACCGTAGTGACCCTCGACCCAGAGGTCAAGCGGACGAAGCAACGCCGTCACCAGTTAGTGAAGGTTCGTTGGAATGCCAACCGAGAACCCGTTTTCACTTAGGTGCGCTAGAACCAATCGATTAGGAAGTTTCCTCCTCATGACTCGATCATTCGTACATACTTCCTTGCCTAAATTCTAATTTCGGGACGAAATTCCCTTCAACAGGGGGATGATGTGACAACCCGAAATTTCCATTCTGAACAAACCATTTGAAGCCAATAGAAGTAGAACAGTTACAGTGAAAACTCAGATTTCGAGTATAAGTTTGGCAGTTTTCAGGATTTTACACTTAAGGAGATATTAGGAGGGTGGATGCACTAGGGTTTTGTGCAACACTGTTATTCCAATACTCTAGGACATTAGAGTTCGTTCCAGGAATAAAAATATTTTCTGCCAAAAATATCTCAGGACTATAAATAGAATTCTGAACCAAATTGGTTCATTTGTTGAATTCGATTTAGAGAAAAGTCAAAATTCTCTCTCACGGATCTTCAGGTTTTTATCCCAATTTGTGAGTACTTCGATCTAGTTATGTTATATAGCTTAGATTGTGTTTAGAAACACCAATTACAAATCAAATCTGTGAGATTCGGCAGTTTACCGCCCAAGAACGTTCTTGGAGAGTAAACTCCGATAAGTGGCTTAAATGTTACCTAGTCCTTTCCCCGTGAATTGTAACTACCTTAGACTTGTATGCTAGTGTGTATGTGACTAGAAAACATCAAAATCGGAACAAGAAACCAAGATTTGGGAGTTTTCCGCCCAGGAACACTTGGGGAGTAAACTCCATTTTAAGGTCCTAAGGTGTCCCAAAGTTCCTCAAAGCTTTAGAACTCGAACTAGAACCCATCATTGCATGCTTAGGACACCAAAATATATTAGAATCAATGATGAAAGTGAGTTCACGGCCAAGGAGCTTCTTGGGCCGTGAACTCCATTTTTAAGTGCCAAAATGCTTTGAAACACTTCCTAAGGCATAGGCTTAAATTAGGACAAGTACCCTAAAGTGTTTAAAGCCTAGAAAACATAAGGAATCACATGTGTTAAGGAGTTTACGGCCAAGACAAGCTCTTTGGCCGTAAACCCCTATAAAGGGGTCAAATGACACCCTAACTCCTTCCTTATGCCTAGAACCTAACATAGATCATAACCTTGAAATGTTATAGACTTGAAAAAAATATAAACACCCTCCCAAGGGATTTTATGGCCGTAAACTCCAAGGGAATATGGTCCCAGGGCCGTAAACTCCTTAAAGGAGTTAATATGACACTCAAACACTTGTTTAAACCTTGGAACAATTTATCACTTGAGTTGTAACAACTTTAAGCCTCAATTAATGACCTAATGTAGAGTTTACGGCCAGGAGTTTACTCCCCTGGGCCGTAAACTCTAAAGAATATGTTCATTAGACCTTAAACTCCCATTTGAGGTATTACACTCCTTTGTTGCAACCCATTAGCCTCCTAGCACTTGACCAAAAGTGTTTTCCTCGCGTTAAAATGTTCATACTTGTATAATTAGTGTTTTAATCACTAATTATTTATATACATATGTCTTCATATGTAATTAGGATCATTGTGTGTGTCTAAAGTCTTCACTTGACACCAAGCACTTGTCCGATCCTTCATTCCGATAATAGTCCGTTCAATTCCAGTCACCTACTGCAGGTGAGTTCATACCCCTTAAATAATGTTTTAAACTATTTTTAAATGTTTTATGGGGGGGATACAAGTAGAATCATGCTAGTTATTATATCAATCACATGTGATTAATAAGTAGAATTATGCTAGTTATTATATAAATCACATGTGATTAATATGTGGCATTCAAATAATTTACTACACATTAGTCGTTTTACCAAACAGTTTCCTTCAAATGATTTTTATAAACATTTAAATGTTTTAAACTCCTTATTACACTGTACATTTTACTCAGTATATCACATTTCAAACTTATTTACAATTGTGTTTCAAACAAATGTTTCCTTATACTTAAACTGTTTTATCAAACCTATGCCTTCAAAACTGTTTTATAGGTTGACATCAAGTCAATCTTTTCTGAAGATAATAATTATGTTCAAATGTTTTACAAAAATTATTTATGCTTTTATATTATAAATTGCACGCCTCGATATGTATAGTTATATAAGATATGTTTAAAAGACTTAGGAAGGCTATCCACCCTATTTCCTCTTCGCGCTTGAGATGTGGTCTGGTGGGATATCGGGTACTCGTTCGAAAGTCGTTTAAATATTAGTTATATATCATGTGTACATATATAGTCATAAAAGGTCCTTCCAGTTCATCCCATGCCCTTGGGTAGCAAGGGTATACATCCATGTCCATACATACCAGTAAGATTACTAGTAAACTACCATATGGGTAGTTTAGGAAGATACTAGAACTATTACTAGAACGCGATAGCATACTATGAGTCAGTTCATTCATGAGTCAATACTTACTACTAGAAGAACATATAAAAGATACTAGAAAGAGAACATATACAACTATACCAGAATGATTACATTACTATACTTGCTAGGTAGAGAGCACGTACATTACAGCTAGAACAATTCGTTACATTACACTTACATTAATACGCTAATAAAATTGTGATCCACTGTATGGGAGCATGCATTAATTGTCATGACCCGAATTGTAGCCAGAGTCTCTTGAAGGGAGAGCGTGATTTTGCATATAGATCTATACTGGATTGACTATCCTACACCTTGCTACTAGCTACAGCCGGACTGGCAGGTCTGCGGGTGCTAAACGTCATACCTTATTTTCGACTATACATTGTCGTTGTTACCAGTCTATAGTATGGTGCAATTTATCACATGATACCGTAATATAAATCCGGTTTAAGGTAGTTAGTACAGCAGTAGTTCTTATAGCGCTACGTTTTAGTACTACATTAATTTTCCCTATACATATATTTAGTGATCTTTTCACTTAAACTATAAATGTAAAAACTATATTATGTTAATAATAGTTACACTTGGGAAAATTACACACTTTTACATGACACGAACATTGAGAATAGTTAGGTCTTGGTAGAAGACACCCTTATATAATAGTAGGAATCATAGGGATTTCTAGAGTTTTTCAAACGTTTACAGTTGTTTTACAAACATTTTCATACTTACAGTTCATATACTTTTTCGATACTTTCAATTCATTTACTTACAAATTCATACATACAAATTAAGACACTAAATACTTATGATCTCACCAGCTTTAAAGTTGATACTCGCTTTCAAAATTACTTGTATCCTCAGGTCATAGACAGGTACCGATGCAAGGAGAAAGGAAGATGGAGCTTGTTCAAGACTCATCTTTCATTTTGATTTATGCTTTAGTGTTTATCAAAATTTGACAGAACACATTTGTATAATAATTATATTATTAATGCAATGGATGATGTTGTTGCTTGTTTACTACTTTACATTGTTGTGATATTATACATGACGTCCTCCGCCCAGAACGTTTCCGCCGTTCTTGGTTTTGGGGTGTGACACATGGATATAACATGTATATCATCATCAAATTCATCTCGAAGACTAAACTCCGAGGCAGGTTTCCATTAAAAGGTTCGACCCTCTCGACTAGGTCCTTCTCCCCCTCTTGCTTCGGAAGGCCCTACATCCGAGGCAAGTCGAGCTGTAGATTGGACTTCAGACAACCTTTCGAATACTTTCTGGAATCTTGTGTTGATTTTATTTGACAGAGGATCATAGGCTTCAGCAGTGGGAGCCTCAACTTTCAAATGATCAAATAATGTACCCAAGATGGAAATCGTTTCGTCAAACTTGTTATTCGGAACGTCAACGATGTTCCAACAAGCTTGGAGTAACTTGATGAGGACCGGTTGCATGATGAAATGGAGTTCATCCTTCTTCCTGATTTCTTTCTCTAACCTCTAGATCTACTTCAATGAAGGACATGCGTTTGCTTGATCAGCAACGTTAGTGGCACTAATCATGTCTGCATGAATTTTGAGCATGGTAGAGATGGTATCGATGTAGTGATGCAGACTAGTGTTGTATTTTTTCTCAACTTCTTCCAAGGTGTGCTTGAAATGCAGGGAGATGAGCCGATCAACTTGATCTGCCCTTTCAGCTTCCAAGGGCCCAGTTTGCTTAATCTCGTAGAGAGACATGAGAATTACGTTGAGCTTTGCGTCGAGGCCGGAGACCTTTTCATCAAGAATGGAGTCTAACTGTGTCACACATTTTTCGAGTGAGTCGACCTTGTAGAGAGTTGTTTCTATGTTTGTCTCGGAGTTCTAGTAGGGCAAATGGACCAGATATGTTTTCATTTGATGATCTAGTTTCCGAGGTGGAACTCTCAGACTTGTCATTATCAACACTTTTGTTGACTTAAGGTTCGTAAGGAGTGGGATTATTTTCTGTTTGATTACCTTAGGGAGGATTTATTTCTGTTTCACTACCAAGAGTTGCTTGGACTTGGTCATATATTCGTATTGCTGCATCAACATGTTTCAAGGAAGATGACATCAGTAGAAAATCGTAAATAGGCCTTGATGAATAAGGATTTTGCAGTCTCTTGAATGAGGAGAAGAGTGGTGGCGCACCAATGGAAGCGCTATCATCATCAAACATAAACTCTGTTGAGTTTTCTTCGTCAAAGGGCGGTTGGAAGGCATCATGATGAGGAGACTTTGGAGGATCATTCGAGATGATTGTAGTTTGATGAGCTTCTCCTGTTGCAAATTCTTGATATGTTTCATAGTCTACGGGAGCAACGAACGACATGTTGCTCTGAATTTCACGTTTTTTCATGGAAATGAGAGTTGATTCAACTTGAGCACTAGTAAGATTAGGATGTATAGTGTGAGCCCCGTTAACAAAATCAATCCAATCTTATCAGTAGAACTTGGTCGTCCTTTACTTGAACCGGGTATCACACCAGTTAGAGCTCTAAAAGTCGGAGGGACAACCCCAACTTCCGAGAGCTTAGGATCCAAGGCAAGGGCCCCATATCGTGCTTATGTTGAAGAAAATGGGATTTCTGAGACGACACGTGGGTCTGTTCCAAAGGGTGCAAGGAACTTTGTTCAACACCGACATCATCTTTTTAGGAAGATGACGATGGATCACGTGGAGACTCCCTGTGACTGTTTGCAAGTGGTATTGAAACTACAAAGGGTACTTCGGAAGAGTGGCCAGGTGGGGTAATTGGATGACCAAAGTCAGTCGAAATGTCAGTATGTGATTCCTTCTGAGAGGAACCATTGACTTTGGATCTCTTTTTGGCAAGAACTTTGGAAGGAGATGTTTTTTCATTGGTTTGCCTTTTTATTTTTGCCACCAGTCGAAACTAGTTTGACCACATCCGAGGGTTAATCAAGAGAGACTAGGGCAGACTGTGTTGGGTCGTACACAATCGAAGTCTCTAAGTGATGTTTTAAGTTAAAGGTCTAGTATGTTCAAGAGTCATATTAAAGTGATATTGCTAAATAGCATATGATACTAATGGGGCACACTAACAAAAACTTGATACAATTGATTATTTACTAGAAATTGATTATTTACTAGAAATTGATTTTAATAAATATTCAACTTGATACAATTGATTATTTACCATATGAATTATGTAATATTACTTGCTAATGAAAATTATTATTTCCGAGAAATAAATAATTTCCAATTTAATAAGTCATGTACAACATTTTTGACTATAAGGCTTTTTTTCTTTTACCTAAATGTTAAGGTTTATATTTTATAAACTTGGGTTTTATAAAATATACAATCTTTTTCTCTTTTTGTGTACAAATTTCGAAGATTGTACTTTAAGGGACATAGAATGATGTTTTGACTTAAAGTAATAAGAGGCATGGGAGACAAACTTACATGAATGGACACACTTATGACAAGGGGGAGAAGGTTGTCTAAAGGTGTTCATGGTTAAAGACCTTTGGATCATGTGTATTCTTTAAATAGCTAAAGTGTTGCACTCTTGGGGTGTTCCTTTTCAAGCCATGGCCGAGAGTATCTTCCCTCTCCTTCTCTCTTCTCTTGCTTTGAACACTTGAAGATTCGATGCTTGCATTTTGCTCTCTTTGAACCATACTTGGGTTTGGTTCAAACCTTAAGAGTTTTATACAAAGAACTAGCATTCTACATCAAGTTGAGTCATTGTTGGTGTCTCAAAGGTTCAACATTCTTCATCAACCTCCAAGCCTCCCAAGAGGACCCAAAGAATTACAAAGGTTGTTATTTTCTCACCTATTCTTTGGCTGGTATTTTAATTTTTCTATAACTTGCAAGAAGATCCTTGGTGGGTATAAAATGTTTATGTTATTTCAAAAATTAAAGTCTTCCGTTGCCATATTTTTCTAGTTTATCAAACTACTTTTTTGAACTAAAACCCAACAATTGGTATAAGAGCCACATTGCAAGTTTGGTTAGATTTTTTATTTTTGGAAATCTTAGTTTTTGGAGAATATGATTAACTTGTTTTTGTATAAAAATAAGTTCATACATATTTTCTATGACAACTTTTTTATTTTATGTGACAAAAGTTTCATGCATCTTTTGTCATTTAAAGTTGTCTTAGAGAAACAAAGGTTGTTTGATGTGTATATTGATGTATATGACGTGCATAAACTAGCAATGACCAATGTGTCGTTATGTTGTTGTGTTGGTTATTTTGGTTATAAAATGGTTGTAATAATTTATTTATTCATATGGTATGTAATAATTAAATAGATTAGCTTTTCTTGGTTATTTTTGTAAAGTAATATATTGGTTTTTAGAATTAATTTATTTGTACAAAAATGTAACAAGAAATCAACTTGGAACCATTTTTTGAAGAAAAAAGAGCAATTTTCAAGTCTAAAAGGTATGCAAGATTTTCAGTGACATTTTCTGAAAAGCGTCGCTAATGCTGTGTCCAAAAGGTTGTTGGACTTTTAGCGACAGTTGTTGAATTTTAGCCTTCAAAAAGTTTTTCCTATCTTTTGCAACAAATGAGTGTTTACTCATGAGGGATATTCTACAACAACATTACAAGAAGTTTTTTTTGGTCCCTTTAGGAATGGACTTAGCGTTTTTGTGTTGGCTCACAAAAATGTCATTAGATGGCTATGTTTATGCACATATCTTTTTATGTATGTTTGTGTTGTTTATTTTATGCATTATTTGTGTGGTTGATAAAATTAGTTTTCTACATGCTAAAATAATTTTGAACAAAATAAACATCACATGGAGTTTGGGTTTTTCAAAATTGGACATATGATGTAACAAGTTATATGTCAAACGAATTGATGTGTTCAATTAAGTTATGTGTCAAATGAATCAGAGATCGAGAAACAAACTGCTGGACAATAAGTATGACTATGCTCCATGTAATTGTCCACACAATATCTAGAATGGAGCACTATACGATCCCTTATCTAAAGGACAGGTTACTGATAAGATCAGAGTTTGACAGCATCTTTGAGAGGTACGATTGCTAATCGGATTGTATTTGCATTTGTAGTTACTAGACTTATCCAAGTGGGAGACTGTTGGATTAGTGTCTAAGCCCGTAACTATATTTGGTAAGTACTTGACCCGGTTGTGCATGGTCCTTTTGGGTTGCCTTTACCAAAGCAACATAACAGGATGATTTATTAAGAAAGAGGTTATTATGATTTATTAATATGTTATATAAATAATATATTAATGGAGAAATCATATAATTAAATTAATATTAGACAATAATTAATTAAGAAATTAATTATGTGGCTAAAAGACATTAATAATATATCAGGGACATAAACTGTCAAATGTGTGACAGTTGAGTATTGGGCTGAGGAGTCTCTTGGACTAGGCATGGACGAAATTAGGATGTGTCCATCCATAATTTTGGCTATAAGGCCCTATTCCAGAAGCTTCATTGGAATGCTTAAGGCCTAAGCCATCCATTAGGGTTTAGACTAAAACCCTAGCAGCTCTAGTATAAATAGGACCCTAAGGCTTACAATTTTCGGCCACTTGAAACCCTAGAAAGATCATAGCCGAAATTTTGCCTCTTCCAACCTCTCTCCAAGATCATCCACTTGCTATTGGTGTTTGTAAGCCATTAGAGAAGTGACACTTGTGACTCTAAGCGTCAAAGACTAGAAGATTCAAGTAAACAACAAGAGGTAATTATCTAGATCTATTTTGTTATATTAATTTCAAATTATATACACTAGATCTAGGGTTTGAAAGTCTTGGATGAATTGCAGGTACAATAGAGAAACCTAGATCCAAGCATTAAGGTTTGCATGAGCAGATAGGATGTTCTTTTGGCTCAAACCCATCAGTGTGATCCAGGAGGACCATGTTTTATGGACTGAACACCTTTAAGCCCAAAAAATCTAATAAAGCCCACATAGATAGATCTTTTTTCTTTTAAGAAGAAACTTGACACTGGAAGAGGATTTACTCCTCTTATTAGGAAAGAAAGTCTGGAAGAGATTAGTACTTCTTGTATATACTAGATAGAACTCATACTTTTCATATAACACTTAGGTACTTGGTACTTTAATGTTAATCTAATATTTGTAAATGGCTTGCAAATATTTGTTCAAGAGTAACCAAGCTGAGCATAATCAAGTTGGAACTACACACTCAAAGTTTAGTTTATTATTTATGCTTAGAACATAAATTACATGTGATGTAAAACAGTATTTGTTTTGGAACAAAATATGTTTTAATTTAGCATGTCTAAATTTATGTCTCAATTCTTTTATTCAAATGTTTGATCATTTACTTAATCGACTGTCATAACGATAATATTCATATTTTGAAATGATTAACTTCTATTTATGAGACTAGATCTTTTAATAGAATTATGAAGTAAATATCAAAATTCTATAAATAAAATCAATTTCTATATACAAGCACTAATGACTTTAACTTGTCTTAAATCAAACTTATCTTGGACATTGTTATCATTATTATATAAATGGCATTCACATATTTCAACTTCAAGAAAATGATCGTTGAAGGCAAATAATGTAGTTTGTTGGACATATGTGAACCTTATTTATATGTAAAGGATTCCTAATGATATTTTCACTAAGGTATAGAGAAAATAATTAAGGAAGTATACACTTTGGTACATGACTTCCTTTCTAATGAATGTCTGAGATTAAGCACAAGATACCAAATCAACTTTATTAACAACTATAGTAGTTATGATTATATTTACATGGTAAAGCATAATTGGGAAATCTTTGTTGAAGGTTTCAAAAGTTAAGATGCAAACTAGTAAGAACCATCCAAGGTCTTAATGATAATAAAGGATGAATTAAATCTTACTTGGTATGATTTACTTTCTAATCGGTAGAAATATCCTCCTCTAAGATTTAGTATGTAAAGGATCCATCCTCAACTTACTTAATGTTTTGTGGATTTGAAGCCAATGTTGGACTAAAGCTTCTAAACCCAAAATCTGCTAGACGCATATTTGTATAATACTCTAAATGTGGTTTAAATTATTATATGCAAACCCGGCAAGAACAAGTCCTCTTATTCTTGTGAAAGCTAAGTTAGTAGAAAGCAAGCTACTAATGACAAAGTGAGTGGGAGGTACATGGAACTTGAAGTAGCTTAAGAGCCATAACCTTATGTAGTAATAGTTGGCTCTAGTTTTAACAAGGATTGTTAAAATTAAATAATAGCTATTCATAAACACAAATTGTTCGCATTAATGGTAGAATTCATCTATGGCTGGAGAAATGTGGAATCTCTCATTGATGATATTTTATTGATGGTTCCTGGAAAATCCATCAAATACCAAGATGCTATGTCAGATCTCGAATCTGATAAATGACTTAGAGTCATGAGCATGAGATGTAATCCATGTATAAGAATCAAGTATGGGCTTGATTAAAATGTATCCTTATCGCAAGTCTAGAAGGAGAAAATGATTCTTCTAGAAAGAATAAATTACATGGATAACCACACACATTTAAAGCAAGACTTTTTGTAAAAGGATTTTCTCATACTCATGTCATTGACTATGGTCCTCATCATACTCATGACATTGACTGTGATCAAACTTTTTTCACAGGTAGCCATGATTAGATCAAGAAGGATATTATTTGCTATAAATTCATATTCTTAATATGAGATATAGTAAATAGTTTTCAAGAAAGACCATTTTTCTTAATAGACATCTAATGGAAGATATATAGATTAGCTTGGTGGTTTTCTTAATCCATGTTATCCTAACAAAATATGTGGAATTTGAGATCCACTTGTGGATATAAAGCAAACATCTCAATATTGAAATCATCATTTTATGTAAAACCACAAGGTATGTTTTTATATCAAAATGAATAAAACATATGTGTTTACTAAGAACTAGTGGGAGCATAGTAAAACTCCTAATCTTGTATGAGCGAGACATACTTAATCATTTGAACTCACATTCGGACTAAGCAAGGTCGTTTTCACCTTGACTCGGAAAGTGTTTCTAAAATGAAAGACTTAGGAAGGAAAGGATACATTCTTGGAATTTAAAATCTGTTAGGGATAGATTGTAACATCCCCCTCTGGCATGTATCACAATATTGTCCGCTTTGGGCCACTCGGCACGAGGATTTCCCAGGGGTCACCCATCCTGGTACTACTCCCGCCCGAGCACGCCTAACTGCAGAGTTCTTATGGGATCTGCTGCCCTCACGACTTTAAAACACGTTGTGATAGGGAAGCTATCCACACCCCTTATAAGGAATGCTTAGTTCTCCATCCCAGCCGATGTGGGATCAGATCTAACCCACTTTCACCCCCCATTATAGGGTTTGACGTCCCCGTCGAACACATCGACCCGTGCCCTGACTCTGATACCATTTGCAACATCCCCCTCTGGCACGTATCAAAATATTGTCTGCTTTGGGCCACTCGGCACGAGGATTTCCCAGGGAGTCACCCATCCTGGTACTACTCCCGCCCGAGCACGCTTAACTGCAGAGTTCTTATGGGATCTGCTGCCCTCACGGCTTTAAAACGCGTTGTGATAGGGAAGGTATCCACACCCCTTATAAGGAATGCTTAGTTCTCCATCCCAACCGATGTGGGATCAGATCTAACCCACTTTCACGGGGCAAATAAAACTTCTATCCGTAGCATGAACTCTAATTTCGGGACGAAATTCCCTCTAACGGGGGGATGATGTAACAACCCGTCTTTTCAGGTCCTTGAAATTCGAGTCTTGTAGCCTCTTTGAAAAAGTAATTAGAATATCATCGAAAAATGAAGTATTCAAAGGCTCTGTTTGGAGTATGCTATGTAATAGATATCGTCTTAAGGTTTCCAAGCATATAAAGAACACTAAAGTCCAAGTTATTACGAAGAAGTTATGACCATTCTAAGTTTTCTGACAAAAACCGGCAATACGAAGTTACGTAAAAACTCGAATCGGAGATCGAGCGACTTTTGGCCGGAATGACCTAAACGAGAATCGAAGGTCTCGACAATGGTATTTCAGCGGTAAAAAGTCTGGCAAAAACCGACGTCAGATAAAGAGGTTATGAATTTTTTAAAGAAATTCCTTAATCACGTCATTTTAATAAATAAATAATAAAAATAATTTCATAATTTGCCGACGGAATCTAAACGAAAGTTATAGATCGTAGTCTCACCTTCGCGTGGATATAAAGAATGTCGAAAACGGAGTTCGTATGAAGGAGATATGAATTTTAGAAGTTTATTTAAAATAAATATAAATTTAAATATAAACTCCCGGTATTATCCGAAGAACGAGTCAGCGGTCCGATCCTTCGTACGCCCTGCGTACCCTCGTACGCCCCGCGTACTCAAATCAAGGGCTCCGGATTGTCCACGTCGCTCCGATGTTTCTTCCGAGGATGCGGTAAGCCATGACGTCTCGTACGCCCCGCGTACGCGAGGCCTCTCAGCCCCTATAAAAGGGATGCGAGGGTTTCCGAAAAACTTGCTCATTTCTTCTCATTTCTCTTGCGTTGTACCTCGTTTTCCGTGCCCGTTCAAACCTGAAGCCCTAGTCATTTTTCTCAAGTCCCGAAGGTCGATTTTACTCCCGAGATTCCTGAGAATCCCGAGAAAAATCCGTTTCCCGAGACGAAACTCTGCCCGGTTTTCTGCTCGCTTTCTTCAAACTTTCAAGTGAGTTCATACCCCTACAAACACACTTTAAATACGTTTTTAAATGCTTTTTATACTCTTTTAGGGGGGGGGGGGAATACAAGTAAACATACGACAAAAATCGTGTGAAACATCGATCTTTTGATATACTTTTCATACTGTTGTTTTAACTATCTTATGAAGTTATTATCATGCAAAACACCTCACAACACAACTTTACCCTCTTGGGATACAATATGGTTTATAAATATAAATATGTTTTATTTATACATTTACATACAAATACCTCGCATCAAGGGTAACCATCGTTACTAAACCGTTTTATACATTCAAAGAACTTATGATTTATGCTTTGTCAAACATTGTGAAAAGGATAAACTTTGCATACAAAACTAATACTTTAATACAGACTTAGTTGAGAATCCGTGAGACGTGTACATCTTCAAATACTACCTTTTTGCTAAAAGGTATCGCTATAAGTCCTGTCTATAACCAGAGTCTCCCGTTCGGAGAACGTGTCAAATGTGTATAGATCTATACGGGAAGTCATGATCCCGCGCCCTGACTGTTAGCTACAGTCCGTCCTTTGGGGTGACAGTTGTCATAACGCTACGACGCCTAAAGAACGTCGCTACAGGCATATTATGTTTAGTATGGTTATAAAACTCACCGGATATACAATTACTATGGTATTATGCTTTTATGAACGAGTAGCTATTAAAACTATTCTTCATCTAACAAGTGCGATCTTCGTATAGCTTTACTATGTAAAACTATGACACAACTTACAAGCACGTCGGTTGCTTGCGATTTTCGGTCTTGGAGACTGCCAGTTATGTTAGGAAAATAAGGGTTTTTCCTGGATACAAACCAAACAACTAATAGGAAAATAAGGGATTTTCATGGTGCAATTACTTACAACTTATAACACGAACATCCATATGCATCTCATACTTTTATAAGAAAATAAGGGTTTTTTCTTGGAAAACACAACAATTCATATCTCAACCATTAGGGAAAATATGGGATTTTCTGGATCTAATACATTCATTTTCAACACAACGAATCATAACTCTTTACATTTGAAATACTTCGTTTTCTGGAAAACATACACGCACTTTCGAATGGCATACATTTTCTCAAAACACTACTCATGAACTCACCAACTTAATTGTTGACAGTTTTTCTTTGAAATAACTTGTATTCTCAGGGAACCGCTAAGCAGATTTGGAAATCAACTTTTGGGGATTAACGTGCTGACGTTAATTACTTCTTTTGAAAGATGTTTATGTATTTAACTTTTAGACATGTAACGAATACAATTATGTAAACATTTTGGAGACTTTAATATATATGGTGGTGTGTACTTTCCTTTCTATGAACTGTTATGATACTGAATATGACGTCCTCTGCCCTCGAACGTTTCCGCCGTTCTGGTTTGGGGGTGTGACAGATTGGTATCGGAGCATTGTTTATAGTGAATTAAGTATATCAAAACCATTTTGGTATACAACTATAAACACAACTGGGCAAAAACACTCTGGGTAAGAGTCATACTTTTAAAATTAAATTTATTTAGTTTTTGTAAAGTAGGCATGCATTCATTTCATATTAATAACATGGTCAGTATCATAATTAAAACAATATAGAAGTATTATAAATATGTTGTGCAGTACAGGTATGCCTTGGGACATGTAATCGGAACTGGGAAGAATATAGCCTGATCAACTATATTTGTCCAAGAGCCGACTAACGTATGCCAAGGAGTGTCTGCAATGGACAACAAATTTAAAACTTACCAAAAGCATATCGTTAAAGAATACTAAGGGAGTATTCGAGTGCCTTCAACCCTTAAACATAAAAGTAAATTCCATGTGCTTTAGCTTATAGTCAATTCTTAACCCTATTCTCGTATAGACTCAATGGCTGGATTCCATCACCCCAGTGACCCCTACTACCCCAACCAAGGTAATGGAGAAGGGATAGAGAATGATCCTAAAGAAGGAATGCAAGAAGAATCAGACTCAGATCCTGAGAACAATAACCTACCCTTAACGACTCCAATTCAAAACCCTAATCCTCGACCGGAATTTCATGGCTCGACGCCCCTTTGGGCAACTAACCTGGATAGGTGGATCCGTGAACAGGATCAACCCCTTCCATTCAACGGAGACCGAAGCTTCTACAACCTAAGCGAGGGAGGCTCAGCAGACAGAGCCCTTCCTATATTGGTTCGTCGGATTTCTCGCATTGGTGAACAAGGACGGACGACCATCCATCGAACTGAGGAAAATGATGCGAACACTGGAGTCAACACAGTTCGCATCTGACAGTTAGGATTAGCTCACGGGAGAATCGTAAATCGAAATGAAGCGTTGCAGAGAGAGCTAACGACAACTCAAACCGAAGTGATAGAACTTCGGGCACATCAAGAAAGACATGAACTACGTATGCTCGAGATGGAGCGTCAGTTGGCAGAATCTAAGGCCCCTGTAGCCAGCTCGTGTAACAAATAATACCTGTCTGACTTCCAAAATTTTGTCATAGCATAAGACCTCGGATAAATTCCTTACTTTTCTTAACCTTGTAACCGGAGACCTTTAGATAGGTCAAAATTTTCCTAACTACAAAATGTAACGCACCATGTTTTATAATATATGATGTATTCCCTTTATTTAAACCCTTTGCATACCCCTCAAATTCATGAGTTTATCTACTCTCCTCATGAGTCGAACTCAAAACCCTATTCAGGGGTAAGCCAAACTTCAGATATAGCAAATCACTAATGCGCGACTTTCGAATCATTAAAACTTATAGTTTTTCATGTTATTTCCTTATCAGAACAATGTCCCCTCGTGGATCAGCATGTAGAAACGCAACCCCACCACCACCTCCTCAGTATGACCCCAACATAGTGCAATCTGCTATCGCTGCGGCAGTAACAGCTGCACTGTCTCAAGCAAACTTTAGCGGCGCAGCAAGGACTAGAAATAATCAACTTACCAACGTAACCCCATTCCTACGATTGGACACCGCCAGTTTGCAAGCTATAGTTATAGCCACGGTGGCAGCCATTATAGCATACAATAACTCTGTCAACTCAAGCAGGGAAGGAAACGATATCAAAAATCCTAATCAAAGAAACAATCGAAAACACCTACCAGTAGATACCTATAAGAATGCCGCAAGGTGCGAACACAAGAACATGAAACGAAAACCCTGGAGCAAGAGGGGAGGCAAATCAACTCAAAGAAACGCCAAAAAGCAGTCAACAAACCCTACCCCTACACCCAAAAGGTCGTACAACGACAACCAGCCTAAGTGCAATCGATGCAACTTTCATCATCATGGATCTTGCCGTGAAATGTATTGCATTAGGTGCAATAGAAAGGGACACACCGTCCGCTACTGCAGAGAACTAGCCCAACCAACTGCTCTAGCCACAAATGTAGGAGTAGACCGTGCTTGTTATGAGTTCGGAGTAACGGGACACTTCCGAAGGGACTGCCTGTAGTCAAGCATCATGAATGCTGGTGGAGAAGGCCAAGTATTCGCAATGGGCCAAAAGGAGGCTTTTGCAGACCCCACGGTTAATCTGGGTAAATTTCTCCTTGATAACTTAATTGCGTACATTCCATTTGATAGTAGGAACGCAGAAGAGTTCCGTGAGTCACAAGTTTAAAAATCTACTCGAACAAACACCCTAATCATTAAACAAAACTTTCATAGTAGTGATAATAGAGATAGACTAAAAAGCACTGAAAACACATACATAGAATGCCCTATCCCACTAACAAACGTCTTACAATGAGAAGTACCGACATTGGCTTTCGACGTGGAATGGTGTGGCCC
Source organism: Lactuca sativa (assembly GCF_002870075.4). NCBI lineage: Eukaryota > Viridiplantae > Streptophyta > Magnoliopsida > Asterales > Asteraceae > Lactuca > Lactuca sativa. The sequence goes on along the minus strand of NC_056626.2, from coordinate 217,803,957 downwards.
TACCCATACTAATTCCATGTTTTATAAGAGACCCTTTCACTTTAACCATCGACTAATGAAACACGATAATGACAAACCCGGCACAAACCCCAATTGGTTTCTAGTTTCAAAACCCCGAAGTACTCATATGAGGAATCTTTACAACCTTCCCGTAGTATCCCCCAACGGATCATTTAGAAATACCACGCATACAACAAGTCAAATCCAAGCTCAGAAACTAGTAGTGAATTCCACCATGAACTTCAAAACGTAGCTACCCTAATGCATTGAGTGAATATGCTAACATTTAGAAGAACATAAGTAATTAAACCCAAAACCACATGATCCCGATCAGTCGAAGTGATAGGCGGAGTAAAGAAGGTCCGCTGAAACACGCACATTAGGATCTAGATTCATAAAGGAACAAGAGGAACAAATGGACCAGAAGCACTCACTCCGGAAACAATCAGCCAAGCAACAAAACCCCCATCCTCCATATCGACGCTGCTACATTACAAGCTACAATAGCAGCTACTGTGACAACCTTCCTTACACACATCAACTCAGGCAACACAAGCAAGCCCTAAAGGAGCGCAAGAGATCCCAAAGATTTGCCATGCCACCACAAGTGGCAACTCCTGTAGAACGCCTTAGGAAGCAATTTCCAAGGTGCGGTATTGAGGAAGGCACTCGTGTCCACATAACACTGGCTAAACACCTCACTCCCGCCACTAAGGCTAGCACTAGCCAGTCATGCCACCAATATGAGGAGATAAGAGCACCTCAAGAAGGATTGCCCTATCACAAAGAAATCTGGCATAGACGGTAGGATTCTCAGGACCACAGTTGCAGGAGAACCTACTCCGAACCCACATTAATGTAATTTAGGCGTTTCATTGTAACAGACTTATAAACCATCAAAAACTAGTGCAACCAGAGCCTTGTCTTTTGCGGGATCCCGTCGGTATAGGGATACTCATGCTGCGTATACTTGCCTTTGTAGTATACCTTATTCGCAGCAATAGTCTTGTAATAGTCTAAAGTACTGTAACTCTGTTGATGGTTTCACGGTTGTGTTTTGTCGGTAAACGTCTTATGTTCAAATCTAATGTCTTTAAGTTTCCTTATGATTCCGACATTATCATACGACTTGATTCAATTTGATTCTCACAAAAACAGTTTCATACGTACACCTCTTTCTTCGAAATCGCCTTTCCAGCGAAGCTGTCATATCAGAGAACCAATTACTCATGAATGGAGTGCCTCATAATTCTTTTCCTTTCCGAAGAAATCCCTGAAGTGCCACTCGTACAGTACGTCAAGTTCAAATCGAAAGATCCATACAGTTGATCTGTCACTGATGAATGTATACGTAAGGGGTGATATATAATCAAGGTTCTACAGGTTTAGAATTGACGATTCCACTTTAACTTCTTTTTCCTCGATGGGATGTGAGCTTAAAGAAGAATCAGTTATTCGACTACCTTTTCAATCTTAATTATATACAACTCGTATACACGAGATTATGAATCGTTGAACCATGTATGAATTTCTAATATGAACTTCAGGACGGAGACTGCCTAAGACTACGAGTGATCGTGCTGCCAAACAAATAAACTTAGAAGCACAACACATGCCCCTTTCTGTCAATTGGTACAAGAGAGACAGATAGAACAAAAATATCCATCCTTTTTCCTTAATTCGGGAGTAATTATACTTTCTTTTAGATCTTCATGACATCTAATCCACTTCCAAGATTTGGACATCATAATCAGTATGAATTGGTTGTGTTCTCATGCAAAAGGAAAGGTCACTGCCTATACCTCAAGACAGCTTAAGACACAGGAAGTTAACTATACAACACATGATCTTGAGTTAGGAGCACCGGTAATCATTTCGAAGATCTGGAGACACTACTTGTAGGGTACAAGATGTACTACTCTCACAGTCCACAAAAACATTCAACATACATTCGACCAAGAAGATTTATCATGCCAGTGAAGTCAAACGAAGGAAGCAAAGTCGTATCCCGATAGTGAAAAGTTCGTTGGAATGCCAAGCGAGGAACCGAGTTCAACTAAGAACATGAGGAGAAAATAAAACTTCTATCCGTAGCATGAACTCTAATTTCGGGACGAAATTCCCTCTAACGGGGGGATGATGTAACAACCCGTCTTTTCAGGTCCTTGAAATTCGAGTCTTGTAGCCTCTTTGAAAAAGTAATTAGAATATCATCGAAAAATGAAGTATTCAAAGGCTCTATTTGGAGTACGCTATGTAATAGATATCGTCTTAAGGTTTCCAAGCATATAAAGAACACAAAAATCCGAGTTATAACGAAGAAGTTATGACCATTCTAACTTTTCCGACAAAAACCGGCAATACGAAGTTACGTAAAAACTAGAATCGGAGATCGAGCGACTTTTGGCCGGAATTACTCAAACGAGAATCGAAGGTCTCGACAATGGTATTTCAGCGGTAAAAAGTCTGGCAAAAACCGACGTCAGATAAAGAGGTTATGAATTTTTTAAAGAAATTCCTTAATCACGTCATTTTAATAAATAAATAATAAAAATAATTTCATAATTTGCCGAAAGAATCTAAACTAAAGTTGTAGATCGTAGTCTCACCTTCGCGTGGATATAAAGAACGTCGAAAACGGAGTTCGTATGAAGGAGATATGAATTTTAGAAGTTTATTTAAAATAAATATAAACTCCCGGTATTATCCGAAGAACGAGTCAGTGGTCCGATCCTTCGTACGCCCTGCGTACCCTCGTACGCCCAACATACTCAAATCAAGGGCTCCGGATTGTCCACGTCGCTCCGATGTTTCTTCCGAGGATGCGGTAAGCCATGACGTCTCGTACGCCCTGCGTACGAGCGTACGCCCCGCGTACGCGAGGCCTCTCAGCCCCTATAAAAGGGATGCGAGGGTTTCCGAAAAACTTGCTCATTTCTTCTCATTTCTCTTGCGTTTTGCCTCGTTTTCCGTGCCCGTTCAAACCTGAAGCCCTGGTCATTTTTCTCAAGTCCCGAAGGTCGATTTTACTCCCGAGATTCCCAAGAATCTCGAGAAAAATCCGTTTCCCGAGACGAAACTCTGCCCGGTTTTCTGCTCGCTTTCTTCAAACTTTCAAGTGAGTTCATACCCCTACAAACACACTTTAAATACGTTTTTAAATGCTTTTTATACTCTTTTAGGGGGGGGGGGGGGGGAATACAAGTAAACATACGACAAAAATCGTGTGAAACATCGATCTTTTGATATACTTTTCATACTGTTGTTTTAACTATCTTATGAAGTTATTATCATGCAAAACACCTCACAACACAACTTTTCCCTCTTGGGATACAATATGGTTTATAAATAGAAATATGTTTTATTTATACATTTACATACAAATACCTCGCATCAAGGGTTACCATCATTACTAAACCGTTTTATACATTCAAAGAACTTATGATTTATGCTTTGTCAAACATTGTGAAAAGGATAAACTTTGCATACAAAACTAATACTTTAATACAGACTTAGTTGAGAATCCGTGAGACGTGTACATCTTCAAATACTACCTTTTTGCTAAAAGGTATCGCTATAAGTCCTGTCTATAACCAGAGTCTCTCGTTCGGAGAACGTGTCAAATGTGTATAGATCTATACGGGAAGTCATGATCCCGCGCCCTGACTGTTAGCTACAGTCCGTCCTTTGGGGTGACAGTTGTCATAACGCTACGACGCCTAAAGAACGTCGCTACAGGCATATTATGTTTAGTATGGTTATAAAACTCACCGGATATACAATTATTATGGTATTATGCTTTTATGAACGAGTAGCTATTAAAACTATTCTTCATCTAACAAGTGCGATCTTCGTATAGCTTTACTATGTAAAACTATGACACAACTTACAAGCACGTCGGTTGCTTGCGATTTTCGGTCTTGGAGACTGCCAGTTATGTTAGGAAAATAAGGGTTTTTCCTGGATACAAACCAAACAACTAATAGGAAAATAAGGGATTTTCATGGTGCAATTACTTACAACTTATAACACGAACATCCATATGCATCTCATACTTTTATAAGAAAATAAGGGTTTTTTCTTGGAAAACACAACAATTCATATCTCAACCATTAGGGAAAATATGGGATTTTCTGGATCTAATACATTCATTTTCAACACAACGAATCATAACTCTTTACATTTGAAATACTTCGTTTTCTTGAAAACATACACGAACTTTCGAATGGCGTACATTTTCTCAAAACACTACTCATGAACTCACCAACTTAATTGTTGACACTTTTTCTTTGAAATAACTTGTATTCTCAGGGAACCGCTAAGCAGATTTGGAAATCAACTTTTGGGGATTAACGCGCTGACGTTAATTACTTCTTTTGAAAGATGTTTATGTATTTAACTTTTAAACATGTAACGAATACAATTATGTAAACATTTTGGAAACTTTAATATATATGGTGGTGTGTACTTTCCTTTCTATGAACTGTTATGATACTGAATATGACGTCCTCCGCCCCCGAAGGTTTCCGCCGTTCTGGTTTGGGGGTGTGACATAGATAAAATGAATGTTATAACTTTTCATGTCCTTATACATATACTGGCAATATCTTGAAAGGGATCAACACACAAGATTCTTTTGGAGAATTATTGGCATTGTCATATGGCACCATTTTGAGCTAGCCTCAAAAGTAGATAGCTTATATGCTTGAACTATATGAAATGATTTATATTCTATTTTCTAGGCAAATGAATTCATCATTTACACCATATTATGCATATGACATCGTATTTGATCATGTTGTAAACATGTTATAGGATACTAACTGAATATATGGTTAAGTCACTAGATGACTAAGAGAGCATTCTAAGAGTACTTTAGAAGAACTAATAGAATGTATATGAGACAATCATTTTAGAGAGGATCTTTATGGAAACAGCTACACAAGATGTTAATTTCTAAACATATACAAATAATTATGAATTATAATTAGATTTTGACTTCCTTATGGAATGAAGGCTAACTCTTATTGGAATAAGGTCCACGTAAAACATAATGACACAATATACTACAAAATAAGAATACACTACTTTAGAAGTGGAATTCAAATATGATTGGATGAATGGAATCATTGAAAAACTATGTTGATTTCTGCCATTCAAGGATCACATAGAAATCTTTGTGACTTCGAGAGTATACTTAATCAAGCTAAGGGACTCTATGTCACGAAAGAACACCAATCATATTCCCCAAAATATTTAACTATACTTAGAGTGAAGTTAAGTATGGAGATGATAGTATTCACAAAATTCACACAAATTTAATTTTGTCAGATCCATTGATAAAGTCATTCTTTTGAGCTAAGTATGAATGGTTACACTTCAACTATAAGACTTTATTATTCTAGAAATGGGTTTTTGATTTGGATATTAGAACATTATAACAACAACTTTTAGATAATGTTATGATATATTGGGATATAGTCATCACATTAATACTTGTTGTGTCCTATATTAACATGTTTAATCTGTGAATAATGTTATTATTCTAAAAGTTCATAGTTGGTTATAATTGTGGGAGCAATTATGAAGTAAGACTAATATGAGTTGGTTATAATTGTGGGAGCAATTGTGGGAGCAATTCTAAAAGTTCATAGTTGGTTATAAAAGTTCATAGTTGGTTATAATTGGTTGACTCTCACTAGATGAATGTAGGTAAGTGGTTGTAACCAAGTTTCATAGGTACTTGTCAAAGCACTAGTATTGAACTAACCTGTATCATGATCATCTCATGGATCGCTATCATGAATGATACTTGATTAAAAGGTACTGTATTTGTATCCTTAATACCTGAGATACATAGTGGGGATTAAGTGTAGAGAGTACTCTGCTTTGATAATGGTCAAATGTTGTTCCTTAACCGGGCAGTTTTAAAAGCCATTTTCAGGTATGGTGTGAAATATGCAAGAGGCTTATGTATTCAAGATAGGATTTGTTCCTATTATGTGTTGAGAGTTAGACATCTAAGGCGCCTTCACAAAAGTTGAACAACTAATGATATTGATCGTGATCTGAATCTCATGTTGAACATGATGTTTGTAGCAAAGGTATAACTAATAAAATTACTTTATACACCAATTATAGCTTTGAGCTTTTTGGGAATTGGGCGTTAATAGAATGGCACAAAAAAGTCATATGTCTTCTGGGCAGTGAAATGTTGCTAGATGTTCACCACTTTCCATATCAGTCTAATATGAGTCTTACGCAAGTGGGAGATTGAAAGGTATAGTATGCACAATAGTCATATTAAAGTGATATTGCTAAATAACATATGATACTAATGAGTCACACTAACAACAACTTGATACAACTGATTATTTATTAGAAAATTATTTTAATAAATATTCAATAAAACTCTTCTAATTAAATTGGAAATTATTTATTTCTAGGAAATAATAATTTTCATTAGCAAGTAATATTACATAATTCATATGGTATGAATTAATAAGTCATGTACAACATTTTGGGCCATAAGGCTTTTTGTCTTTTACCAAAATCTTAAGGTTTATATTTTATAAACTTGGGTTTTATAAAATATACAATCTTCTTCTCTTTTTGTGTACAAATTTAGAAGATTGTACTTTAAGGGACATGGAATGATGTTTTGACTTAAAGTAATAAGAAGCATGGGAGACAAGCTGAAATGAATGGACACACTTATGACAAAGGGGGGACAAGGTTGTCTAAAGTTCTTAATGGTTAAAGACCTTTAGATCATGTGCATTCTTTAAATAGCTAAATTATTGCACTCTTGGGGTGTTTCTTTTCAAGCCATGACCGAGAGTATCTTCCCTTTCCTCCTCTTTTCTCTTGCTTTGAAAACTTGAAGATTTGATGCTTGCATTTTGCTCTCTTTGAACCATAATTGGGTTTGGTTCAAAGCTTAAGAGTTTTAAACAAAGAACTAGCATTCTACATCAAGTTGAGTCATTGTTGGTGTCTCAAAGGTTCCACATTCTTCATCAACCTCCAAGCCTCCCAAGAGGACCTAAAGAACTACAAATGTTGTTATTTCCTCACCTCTTCTCCGGTTGGTATTTTAATCTTTCTATAACTTGCAAGAAGATCCTTGGTGGGTATAAAATGTTTATGTTATTTCAAAAATTAAATTCTTCCATTGCCATATTTTTCTAGTTTATGAAACTATTTTTTTGAACTAAAACCCAACATTTAGAAAAGAGAATCGGATGGAATAATGGCCAACATGTGCTGTGGAAATCTACGAGTGGGTCCGAAAGTCGATTCGTTTAGAAGTCTATATGTCTTAATAGCTTTAAAAGAGAGAAATGTCTCTTTCGGTTTGATAGGGATTGGATCTTGTCTGTTCTATAGAGTTGTTGAAGTGTAAGATTCCAGGAGCTCGAACTTGAAATCTCGTGTGGCTTTCTCTTGATGGCAAACTTCCTAAAGTCTTGCCATAGGACCTCGGTCAAGTCAAAAACGTTGGTCCTTCTTGAGTGGATGTTGTAAACGACATAGACCCAGTCTTTACTCATTGAATCAGTGTGACCATGTTTTCCTGAAAGACCTCGAAGAATGAGGTGCATCAACACGGTCCACAGTCTAGGAACTACTGATTTCTTGAACTTCTTAGACTTAAACTCTTCAGTGTACCCAATTTCATTGAGGAACGTCTGGAACTCTTCATATGTGGGTTCTTTCACTTGAAAACCATTGGGGTTTTCTGGAATTCCAATGGCCTTGAGGAATGTTTTCTTTGAAAAGGAACAATACGATCAATAGTGATTTTCGTTTCCAGAACATCGTCTTCAGTCTTGATCCTTTCGAAGGCAGTGTGAAGGATTTATAGAGTGATCTGAGGGTTTGGGGTATTAGTGAGTGGAATGGTAATGGGGTGATGTGATATGAAATCGATCATCACTCAAATGGATTCGTCATGATCCATAGGATCGAATGAGAAAAGTTAGGTTGTTTTGCTAAGGATTGGTTCTCTAGATGAAGATGAAGCGGAACCTTTCGAAGATTTCTTCTTGGTGAAAGTTTTGGAAGTATTTAGGACATTTTGATAGGAGTCCATTGTTTCAGGCATGCATTCTTGAAGAATAGATTGCATAGATGTAGGAGAAGAGGTTAAATAGAGCGTAAACAAGGTACAGTTGGGGTTTGAAAATCTTATATAGGTTGGATATCCGAGTTAGGTTAGGAAAAAGTGCAATGATGACACCCGATTTGAAAATATATCGCATTAAATGTGTTGCCAAAATTGGCATGCATTTAACCTGTAAGGAGGAAAGAGTCGATGGCCATACGGGCTAAAAAGAAAACCGTCGTTTCAGTTAAGTTGATGTGCACTTTATCGAGGCGTGTGAAAAAAGGGTGATTATTTAGGAATTTTGGATAATCATTACAAAAATAACCGTTAATTCAATTAAGAAAAACGTTTCAGAAATTTTTTTTAATGAAAAACCTTTGAGCTTCAGTTTGAAACAGAGGATCCCAAAGTAAGGAAATTCTGAGATAGAATGGCATAAGATACTTTGAGGAGAAATTGAACACCACACGTGTACGTGATATAGAGTTCAAGATAGAACAATCGCAGACTGAACATCAGAGGTAAAATGCATGAATATATTAAAGGATGGTTTTAAATAGATTTGAGATTCCGGGACATGAAGGATCAGATCTCGAACAGGGATAAGAGATGAAACTCATTACCATTTTGGATTTGAATTCAGAGATGAACCTTAAGATGCTTCATTTGAGATAGATTCTGAGGCGAGATAAAAGCAAAATACCAATGTAACTATATTGGTCATGAACTTCAATAGATGACGAAAATTGAACAAATTAAAACTAGAAGATGAGGTTAGCCAAAAAAAACACATAAAATGATCCTATTTATTTCGAGAGGAAAAAAAAATTTGACTTTGGAATTATTTCACTTTCTGATGTTCCATCCGAGAGTACAAGCCTCTTGGAAGAATTGAGGATCAGGCAACATCATACCCATTTTGTTCAGATCCCATTGAATTTGGTTTCTTCTAATTCCTTAGTAAAGACATCAACAATTTCATCGTTAGATGGAACAAAAATAAGTTCAATGTTTCCTTTTAAACCATGATCTTTAATAAAATGGTATTGAATATCGATGTGCTTCGTCTTGGGGTGATGAATTGGAATGTGAAAAATTGTAATTGAACTTTGAGAATCAAAATATATTGAAATTTGTTGAAATTGATAACAATAGTCCAAAAGCTAAAATTTCATCCAAAGAACATGAGAAGTGCAACTAGCAGCAACAATGTACTCTGCTTCGGATGTTGAAAGAGCAATGCATTTTTGTTTCTTAGATGAACAACTAACCAATCTTCCACCCAAAAATTGACAGCTTCCTAAGGTGCTTTTTCGAACCAATTGAAGACCACCATAGTTTGAATCAAAGTATGCTTGAAGAAGGAAACTCTCATTTTCTGGATACCAAATTTCGAGGCTCTTTGTACCTTTAAGGTATCTGAATATTTGCTTGACCACCAAAAGATGAGACATATTTGGATTGACCTGAAATCTAGCACAGAGGAATGTGGAGAACATGATATATGGACAGCTTTCTGTAAGGTAGAGTAGCGATCCAATCATTCCTCTATACTTCTTTTGATCGACAGCAACACCTGATGGGTCTGAGAAGATCTTGTATCCAAAACCCATAAGAACCTTTGCAGAGGCACATATTGTTGGAATAGTGTCTAAGGCTGCAACTATATTAGGCAAGTATTTGATCCGGTTGTGCATGGTCCTTTTGGGTTGCCTTCATCATAGCAACTTGATAGGATGATTTATTAAGAGAGAGTAAATATTAATAATATATTATGAGAATAATATAATGAATAATATATTTGTTATTTGATTAATATAAGTCATAGAATTAATTAGAAGTAATTTGGTGACTTAAAGAGATTAATTAAATAAAGGGGTATAAACTGTCAATTGTTTGATAGTTAAGCTTTAGACTGTAAATCCATTAGGATATGCTTTGGACGAATTCTAAGAGTATGAGGATAGCTAAAATCGTCCATATGCTTATCTATGGAATGGATTTGGATAGCCTTAAGAGAAGATTATCCAATTAGGGTTTAGGTTGTAACCCTTAAGGAGTCTACAAGTATAAATAGACCCCATGACATAGGAAATTCGACACCTCTGATTAAGCAAGAGAACTCTGGTCGAATTCCTTCCCTCTCCTCTCTCCTAAATCATCTTCATTGCTGTTGGTGTTTGTAAGCCATTAGAGGAGTGACATTTGTGACTCTAGAAGCTCCAAGACCTCAAGATCAACAAGGAACTCAAAGGTATGATTCTAGATCTGTTTCAATGTTGTTTTTTAACCTAATTAGCGATTAGAAGACTTGGATTCAATGCATGTTTATTAGAAAGCCTAGATCCAAGCATTAGGGTTTTGCATGCGCACATAGGAAAGTTCTTATGGCTAAAACCCATCAGTGGTATCAGAGCCTAGCTTGGTTTTCTTTAAATTGTTGCTTGATTAACTGAAACAAACCTGCAAAATTCGATTTTTTGGTTTCTGGGTCACTGACTCGGCGAGTCCCAAGGTGGACTCGGCGAGTAGGCCTGACTCGGCGAGTCCCCTTGTGCACTCGGCGAGTCCAGGCGTCAGGAATGACCAGATTCGGGATAATTATAATAGATCAACCTAAATCCGATTTTATGATATATATGATCGTTATCTTGATCTAGAAAAAGATATTTATCAACTAATTAAATATTTAATTTCCTTATATGATAATTAATTAATTATTTAACTATTTTGGTAATTATCTTTCAAAGAAATCTTGAATAAATCGAATATAGATAATTAGGATATTAATTGTTAATTGGAATTATTTGTTATTTGATCCTCCATGTTTTAAATGTTTAAAACCTACCCTCATGTTTTGAAATTTACTTTTGTGATTAAAAGCTTTAATTTAGACAACTTAAATTTCAAACCCTAGATTTTAAAAGTTTTAAAATACAACCCTATACTAATATGATATTACTAGAATAATATATATATGTATAACTAAATGCTAGTCTTACCGTTAGTAGGCCTCATTCACGAAGCTGATCTATAAGGTGGGTATAAGGTTGCGGCCTATAAAATGGCGCTTAATGGGTGTACACTCACACCCACCGCTTGCTTGATTGGTGGAGGGTCGTTAGCCGAACGGGTAGGATAGGGAAACCTCATTCTCTCATTAAAAGTATAATAAGAAATATAAAGTAACTACATATATTTTTAAAATTTCCCAATCCTAGTTACTTTAGGAAAAGTGAATTGATGCAATCCCATGAAATTACACTTTGCACCTTGCTAAGATGTTAGTGGAGCGTGTGTGGTTTACCGGCACACTAATTGGTTCTAAGCGAAGGTGGCAAAGGGTGATTCATTGTTTATCATAGTTCGATGGAGCGTGTGTGGTTTACCGGCACATCGAATAGGTGATTGTTACAATGAAGGCACCATGTGAATTTGCATGGTAATTCACACCCGCTTTGTGATCCTCGGCATCCCAGTCACAAACGAGAGGGGCATATCGAGATTTAAACATGCCATTGAATAGTTTCAATGAATCTCATCTGAACCTAGGAATTCTCAAAAACACTTAGGACTAATAGCATAAGTTTTATGATGGAGAATTAGTGAATCGTCATTCACTTACCTTCAATTTATTTGCATGTTAGATTACGACATCCCTTTTCTAGTATGTAAATGTTATTGTTGGATCCTAGCCCTAATTTTCTTATTGGGTGATAATTAGGGATTCCTATTCTTATCTATCTTTATCCTTTTCTAATTGTAGATGTCGAACGCAAACAACGCTGCTGCTAGTTCTTTCACGTTGATGAGCCTTTGCCAAAAGGTCACCTTCGATGGAACGAACTTTAGCGAATGGATAAGATACATTCGCACCATTGCTCGCTATGAGGATAAGGAGTATGTCCTCGATGAGAAGCTCGAGAAAATCAACCCCGAAATTGCTACTCCCGCCGAAATCACCGCCTTTGAAACTCATGAGCGAGATGCAACGAAGGTACATTGCATCATGATCGCCACCATGAACTCCGAATTCCAAAAGTCCTACGAGGACATGTACCCGTACGAGATGCATCAAGACTTATTGGAGAGGTACCACCAAAACGCGAGACAAGAGAGGTACGAGATTTTCACTAACATGATTTCCGCGAAGATGGGTCATGGAGAATCTCTTACCGTGCACTTGCAAAAGATGCAAAGGTATGTTGACCGCCTCCGCAAGTTAAATGTTGACTTCGGTGAAGACTTGGCGATCGACATGGTGCTTCACTCTTTGCCTCCGATGTACAACCAATTTAGGATGACCTACCACATGAACAAAGAAGAGGTCACCCTAAGCAAGCTCCAAGGTCTCTTGAGGGTTGCTGAGAGCAACTTCAAGGACAAGTCTGTTGCACCCACTCCGAATCCGCCCGCTGCTCCTGTCTTGGCTATTGGACAAGGGAAGGGAAAGAAGAGGAAAGCTTCATCGAAGAACTATCGCAAGGTGAAAGCCCGAGATGGTGCCTCTTCTATTGGGACCAAAGTTGATCCCGCCAAGCCATGCTCTAACCCGAAGGAGGCAGAGTGCCACCACTGCCACAAGATAGGACATTGGAAGAGAAGCTGCCCGGATTACCTGCAAGCAATCAAAGAAGGAAAGATCAAGCCATCTTTCGCAGGTATATATACAATCAAATCTAACGATTCTAATCATGCTATTTCTTGGGTTCTTGATACCGGTTGTGGTTATCACATTTGTTCTAATGTGCAGGGACTAAGAAGAAGTAGGGATGTGGAGCAAGGAAGGATCAATCTAATCATGGGGAACAGAAGATCGTCGCATGTGACCAAGATTGGAGTGTATTCCTTAGTGCTTAGGAATAGTTTAGTTTTAGATTTGAACAATTGTTGCTATTCGCCAGAAATGGCAAGAAACATCATTTCATTTCATGGTTTATATAGACAAGGATTTAGATTTTCTTTTAATAATGAGAATGGTTCTATTTTGGCTTATCTGAATGGTGTCTTTTACTTTGAAGCTATACCATGTAATGGAATATATGAAACCGTTATGATTGTTGATAACTTAGGAAATGATGTTTTGAATATTGATTCTTCCACTAGTATGGATAAAGCATCCTTGTGGCATTGTCGTCTTGGACATGTCAACAAGAAACGCATAGCCCAACTCCAAAAGGATGAAGTGTTGGAGTCATTCGACCTTAGGGAAGATGACACATGCGAGTCTTGTTTGCTTGGAAAGATGACTAAGTCACCCTTCACGAGTACATGTGAAAGGGGCGAGGGTCTATTGGACCTAATACATACCAATGTGTGTGGACCGTTTAGATCAACCACGAAGGGATGGGAACCGCTTCTATGTGACTTTTACCGATGAATATAGTAGATATGGGTATATCTACTTAATCAAGCAAAAGTCAGACACCTTTGAAAAGTTCAAAGAGTTCAAGAATAAAGTGGAGAATCAATTGGGCAGGAAAATCAAGATGCTTCGATCCGATCGAGGAGGAGAGTACCTAAGTCTTGAATTCCACGATTATCTCAAGGAGTGTGGAATAGTTTCACAATTGACGCCTCCTAGGACACCGCAGTTGAATGGTGTGGCAGAAAGGCGTAATCGAACCTTATTGGATATGGTTCGCTCTATGATGAGTCGTGCTTCGCTACCAATCTCTTTTTGGGGGTATGCCTTAGAGACTGCCGCCCATATCCTTAACCGAGTCCCTACTAAGAAGGTTACCAAAACACCTCACGAGATGTGGACGGGGAAAGCTCCCTCGTTGGCGCATATCAAGGTTTGGGGTTGCGAGGCTTTCGTAAGACGAGATACTCACGACAAGCTTGAACGTCGAAGTGAGCGATGTATTTTCATCGGCTACCCGCAGACATCCTTTGGATATCTCTTCTATACACCGAAGGACAATGTTGTCTTCGTTGCGAGAAGAGGAGTTTTCCGAGAGCGAGAACTCATAAGCCAAGGAGACAGTGGGAGGCAAATCGAACTTGAAGAGATTCAAGAGTCAATAGATGAAGGAACCTTTACCGCTGGCGTTCAACCCGAAGAGGAAACTCCGGTTGAACCGATTGACGAATCCTTACCTCTTAGACGTTCCGATAGAGTTAGAGTTCATCCCCAGTTTTATGGCTTTCATATTACTACCGAAGGGGACACGTATATTAGTGATGGTACACTAGTAAACCTTGATGAACCTAATAACTATAAGGAAGCCATGGCAGGCCCGGAGTCTGTAAAGTGGAAAGAGGCAATGGATAGCGAGATCCAATCCATGCATGATAACCAAGTTTGGAATTTGGTTGATCACGTGCCCGGACGCAAGACCGTTGGGTGCAAATGGATCTTCAAGAAGAAGACCGACGTGGATGGGAACGTACACACATATAAAGCGCGATTGGTCGTGAAGGGCTTTACTCAAACTCCCGGAGTTGACTATGATGAGACCTTCTCACCAGTCGCGAAGATTAAATCTATAAGAGTGATGCTAGCAATTGCCGCGTTTCATGATTATGAGATTTGGCAAATGGATGTCAAGACCGCTTTCCTTAATGGAAAGTTGGCTGAGGATGTATACATGGCTCAGCCAGAAGGGTTTGTGGATCCGAAGCATCCGGATAGAGTGTGTAAGCTTGAGAAGTCCATTTATGGACTCAAGCAAGCGTCTCGCAGATGGAATCTTTGCTTCGATGAGAAAGTCAAAGAGTTTGGATTTGTACGAAGCGAAGACGAATCTTGTGTATATGTCAAAGCCAGTGGAAGTATAGTAAGCTTCCTCGTTCTATATGTCGATGACATTTTACTCATAGGAAACGACATCCCGACTCTGCAGGAAGTTAAGTTCTGGCTCGGGAAGTGCTTCGCTATGAAGGACCTCGGAGAGGCTTCTTACATTTTGGGAATAAGGATAGTAAGAGAAAGAAGTAAGAGACTAATTGGACTTAGTCAGAATACTTACTTAGAGAAAGTACTAAAACGCTTTAGTATGGAAAACTCAAAGAAGGGAGAACTACCGATACAAAGTAATGCCAAATTGAGTAAGACTCAAAGTCCGAGTACCGAAGCTGAAATAGCAGAAATGAACCGAGTACCATACGCTTCCGCAGTTGGCTCAATCATGTACGCTATGACTTGTACTCGCCCTGATGTAGCCTTCGCTTTGAGCATGGTTAGCAGATATCAAGGGAATCCTGGCAAAGCACATTGGATTGCGGTGAAAAACATCCTTAAGTACCTTCGGAGGACGAAGGAATGGTTCTTAGTCCTCGGAGGGAGTGATGACTTGAAGGTGCGAGGGTATAGTGACGCCAGTTTTCAGACCGACAGGGACAACTACCGTTCGCAGTCGGGCTGGGTCTTTACCCTAAATGGAGGAGCAGTGACATGGAAGAGTTCCAAGCAGGAAACCGTAGCTGATTCAACGTGCGAATCAGAGTACATTGCAGCGAGCGAAGTGTCGAAGGAGGCAATATGGCTAAAGAACTTCATCGGTGATCTTGGAGTTGTACCCGCCATAAAGGAGCCAATGGAGATTTTCTGTGATAACGAAGGCGCAGTTGCCTTAACCAAGGAACCGAGGGATCATGGTAGATCAAGACATATCGACAGAAAGTATCACTTCATTAGACATCGTGTAGAAGAAGGACAACTCGTAGTGAAGAGGATATCATCAGAAGATAACCCAGCAGATCCGCTTACGAAGGGACTGAGTAGGGTTAAGCACTTGCAGCATGCTAGGAGTATTGGGCTGAAGGATGATATTAGCGTAGATTAGATAGAATTTGAAACGTGTAATAGATAAATGTAATTGACATTTGATGATTAAATAAAGGAGTTTTATTTATGAGTAATGTTACTATCTTATGTTAATTGTTTAGCTATTGTTTCACTTTGCATGTTTTGACTTCCAGAATAATTGAGGTTATTAGGAATAATCGAATTATTCAAATGGTCCACAATCGTTCATATGTTGGAAGTAGATATGAAAGAAGATTGTCATGAATTGGTGTGTAGAATGTCTAAATGGTGTTAGACATAGCAAAGGATTGCTGCAACGTTCATGAGTGCTTATGAACTAGTTTTGAGCATTGGAATAAACCCGCGCTTGCTGGAATGACCTTATGGAATACGATAATAAAAGGTGATCGCAAGACGATAATATCATATAGTCTTAAAACCTAGATATATGGTTTATTATTTGTTAATTGATTGTACATTGATAATACGAAAACGCATCAGTAACTTGATGTTATAAAACGTATTGTTGTGTATAGTTGGTAAATGAATAAGTAAATGCATATAAGTCGAAGTTTATCTGTAACTTTTATCTAAGAAGGTAAAAGCGATATCTCGGCCGCTCGATGATTTGATTTGACTTATGTGCCGGGCCCGGTCAGAACTGAATTGATGTGTTCGATTAAGTTCTATGTCAAATAAATCAGAGATCGAGAAACCTAAATGCGTGACTAACCATTCCATAGGATTGTCAGCATGATATCTAACAGAGGACTGTACGTTCCCTTATCTAAAGGACAAGATTGATTAGATCAGAGTTGACAGCGTCTTTGAGAGCTACGATTGCAAACCGAATTGTACTTGTAAATATAGTTACTAGACTTATCCAAGTGGGAGACTGTTGGAATAGTGTCTAAGGCTGCAACTATATTAGGCAAGTATTTGATCCGGTTGTGCATGGTCCTTTTGGGTTGCCTTCATCATAGCAACTTGATAGGATGATTTATTAAGAGAGAGTAAATATTATTAATATATTATGAGAATAATATAATGAATAATATATTTGTTATTTGATTAATATAAGTCATAGAATTAATTAGAAGTAATTTGGTGACTTAAAGAGATTAATTAAATAAAGGGGTATAAACTGTCAATTGTTTGATAGTTAAGCTTTAGACTGTAAATCCATTAGGATATGCTTTGGACGAATTCTAAGAGTATGAGGATAGCTAAAATCGTCCATATGCTTATCTATGGAATGGATTTGGATAGCCTTAAGAGAAGATTATCCAATTAGGGTTTAGGTTGTAACCCTTAAGGAGTCTACAAGTATAAATAGACCCCATGACATAGGGAATTCGACACCTCTGATTAATCAAGAGAACTCTGGTCGAATTCCTTCCCTCTCCTCTCTCCTAAATCATCTTCATTGCTGTTGGTGTTTGTAAGCCATTAGAGGAGTGACATTTGTGACTCTAGAAGCTCCAAGACCTCAAGATCAACAAGGAACTCAAAGGTATGATTCTAGATCTGTTTCAATGTTGTTATTTAACCTAATTAGTGATTAGAAGACTTGGATTCAATGCATGTTTATTGGAAAGCCTAGATCCAAGCATTAGGGTTTTGCATGCGCACATAGGAAAGTTCTTATGGCTAAAACCATCACATATGTCCATTGAATAGTTTTTGAGAAGCTCAGAAATGTATCTTTCTTGGTGAATAAAGATTCCTCTATTGGTTTGCTTGACTTGGAGTCCAAGGAAGAAACTTAATTCACGATTCATGCTCATTTGGAATCGACTAATCATTAACTTGGCAAAATCAGCAAGCATTGATGAATCTGTGGATCCAAAAATGATATCATCAACATCGATTTGGACAAACATTAGGTTGTTTCCATTTTATCTTCGAAATAGGGTAGGATCGAGAATTACTCTTTGAAAATCGAAATATTTGAGAAAGTCGGTGAGATCTCATACTAGGCGCGAAGAGCTTGCTTTAGGCCATAAACAACTTTTCGAAGTTTTTAGCAATAGTTCCGATAAGAAAGATTGACAAAACTGAGAGACTTTTGGAGATATACTTTGGTATACAGTTCACCATTGAGAAAAGCATTTTTAATGTCCATTTGCTAAACCTTAAAGCCTTTGTTAGCTGCATAAGCAAGATAGATTTTAATGACTTCAAGACATGCAACGGGACAAAAAGGTCTTGTCATAATCAAGTCCATTAATCTGATTTAATCCTTTGGCCACTATTCTTGTTATGTTCTGAATGATAACTCAAGCGTCGTCTAGCTTGTTTCGGAAGACCCGTCTTGTACCAACAATAGGGTGATCCCAAGGAGGAGGGACGAGAATCCATACTTCATTTCTATCACATTCTACCAACTCTTCTTGCATGGTTGTAATCCAATCAGCATGTTCTAATGCTTCCTTGATGGATTTTGGTTCTACCATTGAGATAAATGCTGAAAAATGATATTCATTTGGATGTTAGGAGCTGAACCAACTTGAACACCAACATTAAGATTTCCGATGACCTGATTTGGAGGTTGATCCTTTGTCCAGATGTGTAATCTTGGAAGCTCTTGTGCAGCGGATGATCCGACATTAACAATGGGGGTGTTTTGCTCCCCCTGAATAGTTTAAATTTGAAGATGATGCTCCCCCTAAACTTCAGAACCAGATAGGTTTACGTCGTCTTCAAGTGGGAAGTCAAAGAAGTGAGCATCGTCTTCATTTTTGATTGGAGTGGGATCAAATTTAACAAATTGACCTGTTGCATCTTGGAATCCTTCAAAATTTGATTAAAGAGAGGGATGACCATTCTGCCCCTCAATCTGAGAAGGTTGAAACAGCTCATAATCTAATGGAGGAAAAATAGGGGTTGAACCAGAAACATTTTGGTAAATTGGTGCTACAGTTTATTAGGACGATCTTAATCGAGATTCTGAATCAAGAGTTATTTATGAATGTCCGAACAGGGTTTCGAAGTCAACTTCATGGATAATTTGGGAATTCGGACATCCTGGAGATGGAGCATCGGACTCCATGATGTGGGTTGTGACATGAGTTGAGCCAGAATTCCTAACATAGTTGCCATCGAAGGTGAGATCAAAGATTTCTTCAAGAGCACAATTTCGTCAATTTAGACCTTGGTAGGCTTTGGATTTTTCTGAGTATCCCAAGAAGATTGCTTCATCGGATATCGTTTGAAACTTCGTGAGTTGATCACGGTTGTTTTTGATAAAGCACCTGCAGCCAAAAACATGTAGGAACAAGATACTCAGATTGCAACCATTCACAGCTTCGTACGGTGACATGTTGAGGCGTCGATTGATGATGCTTTGATTTTGAGTGAAGCAGGTAGTAGACCCAACTTTAGCCCATAGATAAAGTGGAAGATTTGCAAAGTTGAGCCTCGATCGAGCAACTTCAATGAGGGTTCTATTTCTTCTTTCAACCACACCGTTTTGTTGAGGAGTGTAGGGAGAAGAGAAATTGTGATCAATACCTTTACTGGAGAGGAATTTATCAATGTTGACATTGGTAAATTCTAAGCCGTTATCACTTCAGATTCGTCTTATAGGAAGTTTGACGAGAACTTTAATTCCTTTCATAAAGTTGATAAGTTCCGAGGCTGTCTTAGATTTCAGCCTAAGGAAAAAGACCCAGGTGAATGTTTTAAAATCATCAATAATCACAAGAATGTACTTTTTATGATGCAAACTTTCTATAGTGAAGGGCCCACAAATATCAATATGCAGAAGTTTTAATGGTTCCGAAATTCATTTTTTAATAGTAATAAGATCACCTTTCTTGGATTGCTTCCCACATTCACATGCAGCACATAAGTGATCATTTTCAAACTTGAGGAGTGGCAGACCTCTAACCATTTCATCGGAAACAAGATCATTCATATATCGGAAGTTTAGATGATCAAGCCTTCGATGCCATAACCAACTAATTTCAGGAATGGCCTTTGAGAGAAGAAAGAGTTGAGGCTTGCCAATGATCATGTTGATGTCTAATGGATACATGTTTTATCTGCAATTTGACTTGATTAGACATTCTTTCTGATCTTCTGTCATGAAGTAACTATGCTTTTTGTAGAACTCAACTCTTCGGTGGGAGTCAGTGAGTTGATCCACACTAATCAGATTGTGCTTTAGGTCAGCTACATATTCAACATTTGAGTAAGAGAAGTTTCTATTGGTGAGGATGCCATAACCTCGGATCTGAGAATTTGAGTTATTGACATACGTCACATAGCCAGCGTTGGGAGCGTGTTTGAGATCACGCAGAAAGTCTTTATGCCTCGTCATGTACATGGAACAAGCACTATCAATATACCATATTGTATCTTGTTCTGAAGCACAGAGTGCCTACAAAATCAGTGAGTTTTGGAGTTTTTAGGCTCCGAGTTAGGTTTTAGGACTTTGTCACGAGCTTTGGACTTGGGTTGTGACTTTTGAGCAATGGATGTTTTGGAGGTGTTGTTCTAAGATACTTTCAGAAAGAAGCAAAATGCCATGGTCTTTTCATTGATCTAGAAATCATATTCAACAATAGGTTGTTTGGGAAACACTTTTCTCGGACCAACAATTTTTGGAGTTGTATGAATCATAGTGTCATCTGAAGTTGCAATCTCTTTTTCAACACTTTTTACTTTTCACTCAAATTTTTGCTTTAAATTGTTTAAATTTTTTGAGCAATAGTGTTATTAACAACACTTCTTTGTTTTCTACTTTTGATGGTACATTTGGTTTTCAAAGTTGTTGTGGGTTGAAATCATACCATCAGATTTAGCAATGAATACATAAGAAGATGTCCGAGAAGAGTTAGTTTTGGTAGGATGCTACTAGAAAAACAACCTTTTACGACGCGCGATGCATGTCGTAAAACGCTCAGACGACGCGCAAATACATGTTAAGGAAGGCCCTGTCATAACGAGAGATGACATGTATTTACGAGGCTTATTTACGACACGCAATGCGTAACAAGGAAGGCCCTATCATAAAGGAAGACGACACGCATTTGTGTGTCGTAACCTTACGACGTGCCTTTAAGACACGCATTGCATATCATTAAAGCCTCTTTCATAAATAAAGATGACACACATTTGCGTGTCATAAACTTCAGCAACCATTTACGATATGCATATACGACGTTCCTTTACGATACTCTTTTACGCATAATACAAAAATATAGAAACACATATATACCAGAACAATCAATTTCATCCAATAACATCATGTCAAAAAAATTTAATACATTGATATTAAAGGGATCTTATTGTACATTGTTATTAAGAGGTTTTCCCTAACTATATAACCTAATACTACATTTCTATAAAGGGGCACCTTCTTGTTTTAGTAACTCATCATTAAGCTATCTAAAGAAGCTCTAAAATCGTTCATATATCCAACCAATTATCATGTCTCTTAGCTTTAATATCAATCCCAACTGTTGATTAACAACAACACGGAAGTGTTGGGTTTTGAGCATTCTAACACTCCTAAGTGTACATGCAACCCTAAATACCTTGGATCTATGTTTTCTCTATTATACATGCAAATAAGAACATCCAAGGTATAATCCTAATCTAGCATAAAAAAACAATGAGTGTAACAAGATAGAATACATACCTCTTTGATGTAGAAAGTCTTCATGAAGCTTGAGTGCCTAGCCCCAATAGTGTGGAAGCCTCAAATGGAATCACAATCACCAAAACACTTAGAATAACTTGAGAGAATTCTACAACTCATG
Source organism: Lactuca sativa (assembly GCF_002870075.4). Lineage (NCBI taxonomy): Eukaryota > Viridiplantae > Streptophyta > Magnoliopsida > Asterales > Asteraceae > Lactuca > Lactuca sativa. The sequence goes on along the minus strand of NC_056626.2, from coordinate 217,782,326 downwards.
AAATCGGCTAGCCCTTTCACTTCACACACTAGTGGCCGATTTTGGTCAAGAATAAGATGCTTATATAGTTAGGGTTACACCATGTAAACCCTAATTGACATGGCCTTTCATTTCCATGATCCATGGGTACAAATACACCATGGAGCATCCATGGACCATCCTATGGGTTTTAGCCCAACTTGATTATCCATGGAGCATTAGCCCACTATACAAGTATGGATGATTTACACAATCAACCCATATATTTAATTAGTCTTCTTTTGATCACTTAATTAATCCTAGATTAATTCTTGATCAATACTAATTAAATAATCTTATTATTCTTATTATTAATATACTAGAACTTATAATATATTAATAACCATAAGTGTCTTATTTCTCACATTATAGTCTATCCAAGTGCATGATGGTATGCAACCCAAATGGACCATGCCGGGTCGGGTCAAGTCTTACCAATTATAGTTATGGACTTAGACATTAATCCAACAGTCTCCCACTTGGATAAGTCTAAAACTATTATTGCGTATGACTTCAGGAACCAACTGGCAATCGTAGCTCTCAAAAGCTTCTATCGAACTCTGACCTTGTAGATGAACTCTGACCTTTGTCAATGACTTGTCCATTAGATAAGGGATCATATATTCCTCCATTCTAGATATCATACGGACTGAGACATGGATTATAATCATTCTCTCTGTCCATTTGTTGTTTCCCGATTTTCGATTTATGACGACTGACTAATTGAACAAATCAAATCAGTCCTGGCCCGGCCGAGCACTTCCATTTGTCATCATCAAATCATCGAGGGGCCCACAGATATCGCTTTTATCCCAAAGGTAAAAGGAATGGATAAACTTCGACTCATATGGCTTATTCTACTACTTGTTGAATCATACACAAAGGCACGTTTTATAGCACCGAGTTACCAAATGCGTTTTTGTGCAATCAATGTACAACCAACTCATAGTAACAACTCATATCTCTAGGTTTGAAGAATATAAGATATTATCATCTCATGATCACTCGTGATAAAATCCATGAAGTGATTCCAATGAGCGCGGGTTGAATCCAATACTCAGAACTCATGAGCACCCATGAGTGTTGTAGCCCTTTGTCCAACACCTTAGACCTCTACAAGCCAACCCATGACAGTCTTAATTCATATCTACTTCCAACATATGACCGACTGTGGATGGTTTGAATAACTTAGTCATTCCGGAAGAATAACCTAGTTTATTCGGGAAGTCAAAACATGCAAAGTGAAACACAATAATAATTGAATCCAATATGGTATCAACCCTTTGAACATAAATAAAACACCTTTTATTTATCACCATATGATTACACATTATTCATTGTATACTGTTTCAGCTATCAACTTTATTCTTGAATTTAAAACAATAGTTGTCCCATGCTCCAAGCATGTACACTATGTTTTCTAAACACTAGTCATGCCATACACCAAGTATGCATACTATGTTTGTCTATGATCTTTACTTTGTGAACTAGATCAATTGAACATAACTTCAATGATTCTCTTTTCACACTCCCAAATCCTTACTGCAAATGCAAGAATTCCAAATTCATGCCATTTACTGAAATCTGTTAGATTCTAAACTTATATGCATTGATCTTCTTGTAATGATTATGTACAAAATCAGAAAGACTTGACAACAATCATTACAAAGCATTCCAAAGGAGATCAGCTCCTTGGAAACATCCTTCTTGCATTAAGTTTCCAAATCTTAAACAGATTGAAAATTCTAACTTTGAAACATTTCCAGATTCCATTTTGACAATCACTTCTGAACAAGAGTTGCCTCCTTACAGATTATGTCAATATGGTCCTTCCAGAATTATCACTATACTTCCAACTGTCCTTGAGCAACCAATCTTTGGAAAACCTTAGATTGTCCTCGACAATTGTTTAATCCTTTTAGTCATATCCAGTTCTAAACCTTTTCCCTTCTTAATGCCCCAGGCATTTGGAAAATTTTAGAAAGGATGGATATAGCACATGTAATGGATCCTATGTCCGAAGCATATGGGACACGATTCATGATGTCTCACATAAAGACTAAACCAGTCTTTTGCTATGACATTTCCATTTCAATTTGCCAAGTTCTCATAATTCAGATTATGAAAAGGGATGCCGTAATCATAATCGAATTTTAGAACGCAAATAATGGACCCATATACAGAATTTCCTTATGTTGAGCCATTCCAACATGAAATTCATATACATATCTTTGACTAAATGATTAAAACCTCACGATCTAAGCTTATAGATTTGAGATGAAGTATAATTTTCTCTCCCTTAATTATAGCAAAACAACTTTTTCCCAATTGAAACCTTTTGTTTTCTATAATTAACATTGCTAACTTGCAATACTTATCATAATTATCATGCTCCCACTAACATGATGATTATTAGCATAACACTTATGCTCCCACTAGCTTTGACATGTACTTAGAAATCAGTTGGACTTCTAGAAATCAATACTTCATTGACTTTCTTACCAAAGTTCAGATTTCTGATACTAGATTGTTTTGATAAGACTTTATCAAAATCATACACCTTCCCTTAGATAGCACACTTGTATGTCTAAACAATTATGAAGAGGGATGCCGTAATCATAATGGTTAGACCTTTTTGCCACTTCACACAAGTCCAGGTTAGTGTGCCGGTAAACCACACACGCTCCACTAACAACTTTGAGAATGCAAATATCACAATTGCTATCTAGCTAAAATCTACTTAGTGAAAGTGTTTTCTCACCACCATTTTCAGGAATCGGAGAGAAACCTTATGACACTTAGATTTACTGGTGTATGTGTTCTTATCCATGTAAATTGTCAAAACCTTAGTCACAGGACAAGGGTAATGACAAATCCAAACTCATATGGATTGAACTCAATCTTAATTTCTTGCCACCTGGCAGCACAAGGGCCTGCCATTGCTTCCAAGTTGTTGTGCAACAAATTGAGAACTCTAAGAACTCATATGCAAAACCAACTTTAATTGGAATGGGCACAGAATATGTCAACACGATAGGTTATAAACCTCAAGTCGTGTGCTAGTGAAGAACTTCAGGTTCTATTCTTGATTAGTTCATGAGACTTTCAAGACCTTTTAAGACTCCCACTATCCTCTTGACCTATAAGACTCTCTTGTCAAACATCCAAGAGATAGTGTGGATTCTAACCAAGACAAACACTTCACACAATTGGCCTTAGTTGGTCTTTGTTTTATCCAAAACATCACAACTTACCAAATTCAAATGTACTAGAGTAGAAAACTTTTACTCTTACATTTGACAAGTGTTTTTAAACCTTCTTTAAGACATGTCACTCAAGTTACAATCTTGGAGTATGACTCTCAGAATTGTTTTTGGAACGAAGTATGACTCATCTTCATGATTTAACCATTTCAACAATTCAAGTTCCTCTTCTTAGTCATAAGAATGCACTAAGATTTCCTTAGAGAACTAATTGTGCTATGGTTTCTTAATCATTATGATGATCACAAAAAAAACTGATACTAAAGTACTCTCCCATCTTTTCAGATTTGAGAAACTTTTATCCTTCTGCCTAATTTGATTCTTCTTATTCGCTCTGCCTTACATTGGAACCCCTTTTCCAATGTCTCAGAGTTACACTTAAGCTTGTAAGTATAATCATATTTACTGAGCTGTAGTAAACTATGACGAATAATGTTACCATACTTTTGTAGTGGACTTAATCAGTGCACAAGAATGTGTACTCGATCCCTTAGTCCTTTACTTGACTCACACTTCCATGTGAACAAGTAATTAGTCTTAATTTTCTAAAACTTGAAAGTTCTCATTCATCATGCTATACAACTTGCATGATTCCAAGTTCCAGTCCAATTGAGACTTGGGTGATGAGAATCTTTCCTTATTTGGTAAATTTAGACATTACCACAAATGAAAGAATCAATTTCATACTTCCACTCTTGCTATTAATGGAATCTTATAAGCAACAATTTTTCCTCAAATGCCATTGTAAGGATATTTTAAAAATAAATAAAATCAAAATTTTTCCTTTTATTTTAAACTTTTGCGGAAAACTTATCCTTACAATCCATATGAAAACTTGTTGTTATCTATTCCTAAGCAATATCTCATAACTCCTAAGAAGTAGCTTAGGAATCCGATCTTCAAACTATGTGATAGAAATCCATCTACGCGATCAGATTCAGCATATTCTTTCTTTAAGTTTCTTCACTTTTCTTTGATTCTTAAAACATCACCATGTGACCCAGTCACATCATGTATCAAGAATCTCAGAATATAAACTTAACAGAGTTAGATAGTGGACTTTACCTAAAGTAGAGTCAAACTTATTGACTTTAACATCCTTAGGTAAATTTGGCAGCTTCGCAACCAATGCCCCTTCCTTTGGCAATATAAACATATGGACCCTTTGATAATGGTACACGAGACTATCATAGACTTAGCTTTTCTTTTTACCATTTGGTCAACCAAGTTGACTATGGCCGATCCCTTTCCATTGGGAAGAGAATATTTTTCTGGATTTCCTGTGTCACTATTGTCAATGTCCATCAAGTTTTAAGGAAGCTGATCTTAACAAATAGATAAGATCATTAAGGGTCTTGTCATAGTCTGTTTCATAGGTGTTCCAAAAGAACTCACTATGTGACTTAGAAAGTAGTTGAACCACCAACTTTCTCAAGACTTTGACACCCAACTCTCCCGGCTTATCAATATGTGACTACATCTCCAAGATGTGATCACACCTAGACCTTGCCTTGCCAATAGGGCTTGAGTGACCTTAAACTTTTTCAAGAACTTGTGGGTTAAGGAGAATAATTGGAGGAGGTGAATGAAGTATGATTTCCAAGGGACATCATCTTCATTTAGGAAAGCTTGTTTCAAGAGATTTGGGAAGATCATAGTGTCTAAAACAGACATGTTGTGGGAGATATTCAAGATAGTTGATTTTAAAGTCCTTAATATGACACCCAATATGAAATATTAAGGCTAGGACCCAACAAACTATTTTATAACTTAAAAGAGGTATGCCGTAATCCAAGCTATAAAATATTTGAAGGTAGGTGAATGACGATTCACCAATTTCCACCAAGATAAACGAAATATATTATTAGGTTTTAATTGGATTTGAAACTCCTAGATCTTTTGAGATTCATTGAACTGTTCAATGGCATGTTTCAATCTCGAGTGTGCCCTTCAGGTTTTGTGACTGGGATGCCGAGGATCACAAAACAAGGTGTGAAGTAACCATGCAAATTACTTGGTACCCTTAAGTGTTTACCCCTTAATCGATGTGCCAGTTAACCACACACGCTCCATCGATACTATGATAAACATTAAGTTACCCTTTGCCTACCTTGTTAAATACGCGTTAGTGTGCCGGTTAACCACACACGCTCCACTAACCGACTTAAACAAAGTGCAAAGTGTAATTTCATGGATTAGCACATTATTCACATTTTTCCTAAGTAACTAAGATTGGGTATTATTAACAGTTTAGTTACTTAGTATTTATCATTAATACTTTTAATGAAGGGAGAATTATAGTTCTGTCAAACCCGTTCGGCTAACGACCCTCCACCGGTCAAGCAAGCGATGGGTGAGAGTGGACACCCATTAAGTTGCCATTTTATAGGCAACAACCTTATACCCACCTTATAGACCGGCTTCGTGAATGAGGCGTACTAGCGGTAAGACTGACTTTACTTTTATACATATATATATTATTAACTTATAATATTATAAAGTATAAGGGTTGAATTTTAACTTTTAAAATTCTAAGGGCTAACTTGGAATTAAAGTATTCATAAGTGAAAACTTTACAAATTCCAAAACTTGAGGGCAATTTTTGAAACTATTCAAAACTAATTAATTCCATAACTTATGTGTTTAAAGTAGTTTTAATCCAAAAACTCTTTAAGTTCCATAACTTGAGGACAAGTTATGGAAGACTTTAAACTAATAAAAGAATTACTTTTCTTTATTTTATAACTTATGAAATTAATTAAGGTTACACTTTATTTATTTATTTATTAATGAAGTGACTCTTGAACCTCCATAACTTAAGGACAAGACTCTTCATCTTTTGTAACCATTGCCAACTTTTATGAGTTTTATGAAACTTAAATGTGACTTTTCATATAACTTGAGGACAAGTTACAAAAAGACATTTTAGAATCAACTCTTAGATTAATTTGGATTGAAAACACATAATCAATTAACTTTTCTATTAATCTAAGCAACTCATAAGAACAAGATAATTCAAATCAAACTTTTTCATGTAATTAGCCTAATCATTAAACTAATTCAAAACACGAATCTATTGACAATTATCTTTGAAATTGGATTAGCATGAACATTACCACATCAAAAACAAGTTTATAAGTTCAAAAACAACTTAGGGTAATGTTCCTAGTCCATTTCTAGCCAAAAACCACGAAAATATGCTGTCTGGGGCTCCTACTCGTCGAGTGCATGAACCTACTTGGCGAGTAGGATGATTTTACTCATGGACTCGGCGAGTTCATCAGTGGACTCGGCGAGTCCAGTGCCCAGAAAGCCAGAAAATCGAGTTTTTCAGCATTTTTCAACAATTTGCATCAAGTATAAGAGAAAGCAAACCTAGGCTCTGATACCATTGTTGGGTTTTGAGCATTCTAACACTCCTAAGTGTACATGCAACCCTAAATACCTTGGATCTATGTTTTCTCTATTATACATGCAAATAAGAACATCCAAGGTATAATCCTAATCTAGCATAAAAAAACAATGAGTGTAACAAGATAGAATACATACCTCTTTGATGTAGAAAGTCTTCATGAAGCTTGAGTGCCTAGCCCCAATAGTGTGGAAGCCTCAAATGGAATCACAATCACCAAAACACTTAGAATAACTTGACAGAATTCTACAACTCATGAAATCGGCTAGCCCTTTCACTTCACACACTAGTGGCCGATTTTGGTCAAGAATAAGATGCTTATATAGTTAGGGTTACACCATGTAAACCCTAATTGACATGGCCTTTCATTTCCATGATCCATGGGTACAAATACACCATGGAGCATCCATGGACCATCCTATGGGTTTTAGCCCAACTTGATTATCCATGGAGCATTAGCCCACTATACAAGTATGGATGATTTACACAATCAACCCATATATTTAATTAGTCTTCTTTTGATCACTTAATTAATCCTAGATTAATTCTTGATCAATACTAATTAAATAATCTTATTATTCTTATTATTAATATACTAGAACTTATAATATATTAATAACCATAAGTGTCTTATTTCTCACATTATAGTCTATCCAAGTGCATGATGGTATGCAACCCAAATGGACCATGCCGGGTCGGGTCAAGTCTTACCAATTATAGTTATGGACTTAGACATTAATCCAACAGTCTCCCACTTGGATAAGTCTAAAACTATTATTGCGTATGACTTCAGGAACCAACTGGCAATCGTAGCTCTCAAAAGCTTCTATCGAACTCTGACCTTGTAGATGAACTCTGACCTTTGTCAATGACTTGTCCATTAGATAAGGGATCATATATTCCTCCATTCTAGATATCATACGGACTGAGACATGGATTATAATCATTCTCTCTGTCCATTTGTTGTTTCCCGATTTTCGATTTATGACGACTGACTAATTGAACAAATCAAATCAGTCCTGGCCCGGCCGAGCACTTCCATTTGTCATCATCAAATCATCGAGGGGCCCACAGATATCGCTTTTATCCCAAAGGTAAAAGGAATGGATAAACTTCGACTCATATGGCTTATTCTACTACTTGTTGAATCATACACAAAGGCACGTTTTATAGCACCGAGTTACCAAATGCGTTTTTGTGCAATCAATGTACAACCAACTCATAGTAACAACTCATATCTCTAGGTTTGAAGAATATAAGATATTATCATCTCATGATCACTCGTGATAAAATCCATGAAGTGATTCCAATGAGCGCGGGTTGAATCCAATACTCAGAACTCATGAGCACCCATGAGTGTTGTAGCCCTTTGTCCAACACCTTAGACCTCTACAAGCCAACCCATGACAGTCTTAATTCATATCTACTTCCAACATATGACCGACTGTGGATGGTTTGAATAACTTAGTCATTCCGGAAGAATAACCTAGTTTATTCGGGAAGTCAAAACATGCAAAGTGAAACACAATAATAATTGAATCCAATATGGTATCAACCCTTTGAACATAAATAAAACACCTTTTATTTATCACCATATGATTACACATTATTCATTGTATACTGTTTCAGCTATCAACTTTATTCTTGAATTTAAAACAATAGTTGTCCCATGCTCCAAGCATGTACACTATGTTTTCTAAACACTAGTCATGCCATACACCAAGTATGCATACTATGTTTGTCTATGATCTTTACTTTGTGAACTAGATCAATTGAACATAACTTCAATGATTCTCTTTTCACACTCCCAAATCCTTACTGCAAATGCAAGAATTCCAAATTCATGCCATTTACTGAAATCTGTTAGATTCTAAACTTATATGCATTGATCTTCTTGTAATGATTATGTACAAAATCAGAAAGACTTGACAACAATCATTACAAAGCATTCCAAAGGAGATCAGCTCCTTGGAAACATCCTTCTTGCATTAAGTTTCCAAATCTTAAACAGATTGAAAATTCTAACTTTGAAACATTTCCAGATTCCATTTTGACAATCACTTCTGAACAAGAGTTGCCTCCTTACAGATTATGTCAATATGGTCCTTCCAGAATTATCACTATACTTCCAACTGTCCTTGAGCAACCAATCTTTGGAAAACCTTAGATTGTCCTCGACAATTGTTTAATCCTTTTAGTCATATCCAGTTCTAAACCTTTTCCCTTCTTAATGCCCCAGGCATTTGGAAAATTTTAGAAAGGATGGATATAGCACATGTAATGGATCCTATGTCCGAAGCATATGGGACACGATTCATGATGTCTCACATAAAGACTAAACCAGTCTTTTGCTATGACATTTCCATTTCAATTTGCCAAGTTCTCATAATTCAGATTATGAAAAGGGATGCCGTAATCATAATCGAATTTTAGAACGCAAATAATGGACCCATATACAGAATTTCCTTATGTTGAGCCATTCCAACATGAAATTCATATACATATCTTTGACTAAATGATTAAAACCTCACGATCTAAGCTTATAGATTTGAGATGAAGTATAATTTTCTCTCCCTTAATTATAGCAAAACAACTTTTTCCCAATTGAAACCTTTTGTTTTCTATAATTAACATTGCTAACTTGCAATACTTATCATAATTATCATGCTCCCACTAACATGATGATTATTAGCATAACACTTATGCTCCCACTAGCTTTGACATGTACTTAGAAATCAGTTGGACTTCTAGAAATCAATACTTCATTGACTTTCTTACCAAAGTTCAGATTTCTGATACTAGATTGTTTTGATAAGACTTTATCAAAATCATACACCTTCCCTTAGATAGCACACTTGTATGTCTAAACAATTATGAAGAGGGATGCCGTAATCATAATGGTTAGACCTTTTTGCCACTTCACACAAGTCCAGGTTAGTGTGCCGGTAAACCACACACGCTCCACTAACAACTTTGAGAATGCAAATATCACAATTGCTATCTAGCTAAAATCTACTTAGTGAAAGTGTTTTCTCACCACCATTTTCAGGAATCGGAGAGAAACCTTATGACACTTAGATTTACTGGTGTATGTGTTCTTATCCATGTAAATTGTCAAAACCTTAGTCACAGGACAAGGGTAATGACAAATCCAAACTCATATGGATTGAACTCAATCTTAATTTCTTGCCACCTGGCAGCACAAGGGCCTGCCATTGCTTCCAAGTTGTTGTGCAACAAATTGAGAACTCTAAGAACTCATATGCAAAACCAACTTTAATTGGAATGGGCACAGAATATGTCAACACGATAGGTTATAAACCTCAAGTCGTGTGCTAGTGAAGAACTTCAGGTTCTATTCTTGATTAGTTCATGAGACTTTCAAGACCTTTTAAGACTCCCACTATCCTCTTGACCTATAAGACTCTCTTGTCAAACATCCAAGAGATAGTGTGGATTCTAACCAAGACAAACACTTCACACAATTGGCCTTAGTTGGTCTTTGTTTTATCCAAAACATCACAACTTACCAAATTCAAATGTACTAGAGTAGAAAACTTTTACTCTTACATTTGACAAGTGTTTTTAAACCTTCTTTAAGACATGTCACTCAAGTTACAATCTTGGAGTATGACTCTCAGAATTGTTTTTGGAACGAAGTATGACTCATCTTCATGATTTAACCATTTCAACAATTCAAGTTCCTCTTCTTAGTCATAAGAATGCACTAAGATTTCCTTAGAGAACTAATTGTGCTATGGTTTCTTAATCATTATGATGATCACAAAAAAAACTGATACTAAAGTACTCTCCCATCTTTTCAGATTTGAGAAACTTTTATCCTTCTGCCTAATTTGATTCTTCTTATTCGCTCTGCCTTACATTGGAACCCCTTTTCCAATGTCTCAGAGTTACACTTAAGCTTGTAAGTATAATCATATTTACTGAGCTGTAGTAAACTATGACGAATAATGTTACCATACTTTTGTAGTGGACTTAATCAGTGCACAAGAATGTGTACTCGATCCCTTAGTCCTTTACTTGACTCACACTTCCATGTGAACAAGTAATTAGTCTTAATTTTCTAAAACTTGAAAGTTCTCATTCATCATGCTATACAACTTGCATGATTCCAAGTTCCAGTCCAATTGAGACTTGGGTGATGAGAATCTTTCCTTATTTGGTAAATTTAGACATTACCACAAATGAAAGAATCAATTTCATACTTCCACTCTTGCTATTAATGGAATCTTATAAGCAACAATTTTTCCTCAAATGCCATTGTAAGGATATTTTAAAAATAAATAAAATCAAAATTTTTCCTTTTATTTTAAACTTTTGCGGAAAACTTATCCTTACAATCCATATGAAAACTTGTTGTTATCTATTCCTAAGCAATATCTCATAACTCCTAAGAAGTAGCTTAGGAATCCGATCTTCAAACTATGTGATAGAAATCCATCTACGCGATCAGATTCAGCATATTCTTTCTTTAAGTTTCTTCACTTTTCTTTGATTCTTAAAACATCACCATGTGACCCAGTCACATCATGTATCAAGAATCTCAGAATATAAACTTAACAGAGTTAGATAGTGGACTTTACCTAAAGTAGAGTCAAACTTATTGACTTTAACATCCTTAGGTAAATTTGGCAGCTTCGCAACCAATGCCCCTTCCTTTGGCAATATAAACATATGGACCCTTTGATAATGGTACACGAGACTATCATAGACTTAGCTTTTCTTTTTACCATTTGGTCAACCAAGTTGACTATGGCCGATCCCTTTCCATTGGGAAGAGAATATTTTTCTGGATTTCCTGTGTCACTATTGTCAATGTCCATCAAGTTTTAAGGAAGCTGATCTTAACAAATAGATAAGATCATTAAGGGTCTTGTCATAGTCTGTTTCATAGGTGTTCCAAAAGAACTCACTATGTGACTTAGAAAGTAGTTGAACCACCAACTTTCTCAAGACTTTGACACCCAACTCTCCCGGCTTATCAATATGTGACTACATCTCCAAGATGTGATCACACCTAGACCTTGCCTTGCCAATAGGGCTTGAGTGACCTTAAACTTTTTCAAGAACTTGTGGGTTAAGGAGAATAATTGGAGGAGGTGAATGAAGTATGATTTCCAAGGGACATCATCTTCATTTAGGAAAGCTTGTTTCAAGAGATTTGGGAAGATCATAGTGTCTAAAACAGACATGTTGTGGGAGATATTCAAGATAGTTGATTTTAAAGTCCTTAATATGACACCCAATATGAAATATTAAGGCTAGGACCCAACAAACTATTTTATAACTTAAAAGAGGTATGCCGTAATCCAAGCTATAAAATATTTGAAGGTAGGTGAATGACGATTCACCAATTTCCACCAAGATAAACGAAATATATTATTAGGTTTTAATTGGATTTGAAACTCCTAGATCTTTTGAGATTCATTGAACTGTTCAATGGCATGTTTCAATCTCGAGTGTGCCCTTCAGGTTTTGTGACTGGGATGCCGAGGATCACAAAACAAGGTGTGAAGTAACCATGCAAATTACTTGGTACCCTTAAGTGTTTACCCCTTAATCGATGTGCCAGTTAACCACACACGCTCCATCGATACTATGATAAACATTAAGTTACCCTTTGCCTACCTTGTTAAATACGCGTTAGTGTGCCGGTTAACCACACACGCTCCACTAACCGACTTAAACAAAGTGCAAAGTGTAATTTCATGGATTAGCACATTATTCACATTTTTCCTAAGTAACTAAGATTGGGTATTATTAACAGTTTAGTTACTTAGTATTTATCATTAATACTTTTAATGAAGGGAGAATTATAGTTCTGTCAAACCCGTTCGGCTAACGACCCTCCACCGGTCAAGCAAGCGATGGGTGAGAGTGGACACCCATTAAGTTGCCATTTTATAGGCAACAACCTTATACCCACCTTATAGACCGGCTTCGTGAATGAGGCGTACTAGCGGTAAGACTGACTTTACTTTTATACATATATATATTATTAACTTATAATATTATAAAGTATAAGGGTTGAATTTTAACTTTTAAAATTCTAAGGGCTAACTTGGAATTAAAGTATTCATAAGTGAAAACTTTACAAATTCCAAAACTTGAGGGCAATTTTTGAAACTATTCAAAACTAATTAATTCCATAACTTATGTGTTTAAAGTAGTTTTAATCCAAAAACTCTTTAAGTTCCATAACTTGAGGACAAGTTATGGAAGACTTTAAACTAATAAAAGAATTACTTTTCTTTATTTTATAACTTATGAAATTAATTAAGGTTACACTTTATTTATTTATTTATTAATGAAGTGACTCTTGAACCTCCATAACTTAAGGACAAGACTCTTCATCTTTTGTAACCATTGCCAACTTTTATGAGTTTTATGAAACTTAAATGTGACTTTTCATATAACTTGAGGACAAGTTACAAAAAGACATTTTAGAATCAACTCTTAGATTAATTTGGATTGAAAACACATAATCAATTAACTTTTCTATTAATCTAAGCAACTCATAAGAACAAGATAATTCAAATCAAACTTTTTCATGTAATTAGCCTAATCATTAAACTAATTCAAAACACGAATCTATTGACAATTATCTTTGAAATTGGATTAGCATGAACATTACCACATCAAAAACAAGTTTATAAGTTCAAAAACAACTTAGGGTAATGTTCCTAGTCCATTTCTAGCCAAAAACCACGAAAATATGCTGTCTGGGGCTCCTACTCGTCGAGTGCATGAACCTACTTGGCGAGTAGGATGATTTTACTCATGGACTCGGCGAGTTCATCAGTGGACTCGGCGAGTCCAGTGCCCAGAAAGCCAGAAAATCGAGTTTTTCAGCATTTTTCAACAATTTGCATCAAGTATAAGAGAAAGCAAACCTAGGCTCTGATACCATTGTTGGGTTTTGAGCATTCTAACACTCCTAAGTGTACATGCAACCCTAAATACCTTGGATCTATGTTTTCTCTATTATACATGCAAATAAGAACATCCAAGGTATAATCCTAATCTAGCATAAAAAAACAATGAGTGTAACAAGATAGAATACATACCTCTTTGATGTAGAAAGTCTTCATGAAGCTTGAGTGCCTAGCCCCAATAGTGTGGAAGCCTCAAATGGAATCACAATCACCAAAACACTTAGAATAACTTGACAGAATTCTACAACTCATGAAATCGGCTAGCCCTTTCACTTCACACACTAGTGGCCGATTTTGGTCAAGAATAAGATGCTTATATAGTTAGGGTTACACCATGTAAACCCTAATTGACATGGCCTTTCATTTCCATGATCCATGGGTACAAATACACCATGGAGCATCCATGGACCATCCTATGGGTTTTAGCCCAACTTGATTATCCATGGAGCATTAGCCCACTATACAAGTATGGATGATTTACACAATCAACCCATATATTTAATTAGTCTTCTTTTGATCACTTAATTAATCCTAGATTAATTCTTGATCAATACTAATTAAATAATCTTATTATTCTTATTATTAATATACTAGAACTTATAATATATTAATAACCATAAGTGTCTTATTTCTCACATTATAGTCTATCCAAGTGCATGATGGTATGCAACCCAAATGGACCATGCCGGGTCGGGTCAAGTCTTACCAATTATAGTTATGGACTTAGACATTAATCCAACAGGAAGTCCTACACAATAATCATGTTATACATACATATATATATATATATATATATATATATATATATATATATATATATATATATATATATATATATATATACCTGGAGATGAATCTTTAAGTGGAATAGAGTAAGCCCTTGAATTCCCATTAGCTTCAATATTGATTTTGGAGTAGCCTCCAACAAAATTTAGAAAGAAAAAAAAACTCAATAAGCTTCCTTTTATTTCATTTCTTATGTTTCACAAACAAAAATTTTAGGAATACACTTACTATTTGCTCATCCATGCTGGTTAACTGCTTCTATTAACCGGTTCATGGAGATTAGGTGTCAATTTGAGATTACCAATACTTTCTTAGTGGTGAACTCATTTGCATTTTGTGCAAAGGTTGCTTAAGCATAAAAAAAAACTATGAATTAGAATTAGGTAAGCTCTGAAACTCTTCAGTGGTTCAATGTCAGGATCTGGTACATAATGCATGTACCTAAAATCCAAATTACTAATATGTAAAGTATATACCTCAATAATAACAACACCATTTAATTCTTCAAAATAAAACTTTAAGTGGCCAAAGTACAATACATATGAAGCTCCGAGTTTCAAGTTGGTTTTGGAGCTATACACTACATAATGTGTATCTGTATGTTTAAAGATATTGGTTTTTGTGTTCAAAGGCTATTCCATAACTTAATTAGTGCTAAACTCGGATGCTTTGTAAGTAGAGGATGTATGGAACACTACTAGAATTGAGTTTTTTTTTTGAAATGATGAGAAAGAATTTTGAAAGTACAATGTCTTGAAAAGAAAAATGTACCTGCTCTGTGCCACCAGACACCAGAAGGGTTCCAGTATCATTCATTGCTAATGCTAAATACCCAAAACATATAAAAACAAGCAGTTAGTTTTTATTTTTACTATTTGCTCAATGATATGTTCATCTTTATATGTACATAATTCAAGACAAAATGAATACCTCCCCATTAGGTGTCTTATGAAGGGTTTCATCTTTAAATCAAACTTTAACTCTTTTATCTCCTTGCTTTTCTTAAATTACTGCCAATTGTACTTCAAGCTTCTTTATTGACTTCATACACTCTCTCTGATATTTCAATCGTCCCTTCTAAAAAATTAAGGGACAAAACAACTCAACTATAAATTAATAAACATAAAGTTGAAAAAAAACTAAAATACAAATACCTCAAAAGAATCTTTCTAACTTTTTTTTAGCATCGAACACTTGTTTCTTTGCTTCCAACCATATTTTTTGAACTTCATCCTACTAAGCTTTTTTTCCCTCACATGTTCTACAGTGAGTGAAGTTCTTGATTTTCTTGATTTACTGTTGTTTTTTTTCTTTGATTCCAACCATATTACATTAAGGGAAAATTTAAAGTGAGTACCTTGGTTTGCTTCAAGAAGTTAGAGAAGAAATCAACAATAATTCAGATCTCATCAACATTTCTGCACTAAAAATTGTTATAAGACAATTTTACCCATGCATTCTTAGGGTTAGTAATAGTACGGTAAAGTTAGCAGCATTAATTTCTCGTATTCATCATTAGACCAACTAGCGGTTGGCATAATCTTACAAGAATAGCTCCAATGCCTACATCTCATTAGAATTTAGAACAGATGGCATGTGTTAACTGTTAAAATTGAGAATTAGAAAAAGTGAAGTAACTATGAAATTACCTGATGGATTTTGGTAATAGTAAAGAAACAGGGTAAGTTGGACAAATGTCATAGTTTGCACTGATGTCACTGATTCTCCATGAATCATTGGACAATGTGAATGAAGCTTACTAATGGAGTATGTGATTCCATCCCAAGAACTAATTGAGCAACAGATGATATAGGGAGTTCACAAAAAATTGTCTTGAGAGCTATGCTTGCAATGTCTTGTTGATGTATAGATTGACAAGGTTAGTACTATTTCAATTAATCAATAGATGCAAAATGACCATTTTGCCCTTACTTTTACATCATTTATTATACTACTGATATGTTATTACAATTGAGGGAAAAATAGTCATTTTTACATGCATTTAGCCTCCAGTTGTTAAAGGATTCAATGTCAGGGACCAAAAGTGTCATGAAACAATGAAATAGGGACCAAAGATGAAAAAAAGATTTATTTTTGGACCAAATCCGTAAAACGACTGCAACATATGGAAATGTTATTTACTCTCTATATATTTAAAAGAATTACTAAGAATAGTTATGCCAATAGTGAAAGCCTAATCTTTTAAAACGGAGAAAATATTTAAATTCATCAATCTATTAAAATGACCTATTGTATTGTATCAATCTTCCACTGAATCCTCAAATTAATTGGTTTTTGGATGGTGACATTACAGGTTAATGGTCAATCAGTTTATAAAATCAGCATAAAAAGACAAACGTGGCAGTTTTATAGGAAAAGGGGTATTATATTGTCTCCCTGTAACATAACGAACACCCTAGTAGTCTAGGATTGTGTGCATGTAGATAAAGATGTAAAGAATAGTTTCTCTTGATAATACTCACGTCTGTAACAGTGCATACAACAACACCAAGAAGAACAATCATAATACTCAACTCTGTGTCATGCGAATATCGAATCTTGTCAAATGTAACTCAAATAAACATGATATTGGTATCATACTCAACTTTGCTGTCTGGGATTTTACAAATAAATCACAGTATTCAGAATTCATCCAATTTGAATGGAGTGTTATGTACATTATTACTAGTTTACTACTATGTACCTGGTAGAATCCTACTAAGTTCCACATTAGACTAACGTTCATTCCAACAATGGAGAAGTTGGAAAACAGGACAAACATCATAAGTTCTGAAGTGGGAAGATGTGAGGGGTGGATGTAGCCCAGCCACCTAAGAAAAAGGGTCATCAAGGTGGTAGTCACAAAATGCAATCCAGTCCATGTTGTTGCTACATACAAAGTATAAAGATGTAATTAGTTATAAAGGAGTTTCAAGAATGAGGTAAAAGGAAGAATTTACCGAACGCAATGACAAAATTAGGTTAAAATTCATGAAAATTTAGATACGCTAGTGTGTGTATGTGAGTAAGTAGAAGAAGAGCATATACAGTTTTAGATTGTTGAAGTCGAAGACAGAAATTGGTGAGGGGAGGAGTATAGGTTAAGCACTGGAGAATGGCGTTGAGCTAGCATGTATTACCGAGATTCTTGAACCCTAATGGAGGACCGTTCTTTTGTTTCTTCAACAAGAAACTCATTATGTCATTTACAATTGGAAACCAGCCATTAACAATGAGGACCTCTCACTCCTGATTCACTCGCCGCATTGAATGACAATCCCCACCGCCTGTACATCGTCGTCGTGCGAGGCCTGAAGATTCGGTGTGGGTTGGAGGTAGTGGAGATGGGTATTAGGCAGGGTTTTAGAGTTTCGTTTGACCGAAGAGGATTTTAAGAACTTCAAACATATGAAAATATCGATCTTCTACACACCAAATACCAATTCAAAAAAATCGCATATCGAAGTCAAAAATATGATTTTAGGAACTTCACAACTAAAAATCGCATATTCGGAACCTACACAATGCTTTTAGGGTTTCGTTTGATCGAAGAGGATTTCACAAAATATGAAGAAGAAGTAGGAGAGTATCAGGAGGGGTTTTCAATTTTTTGGTATTTCATTCCCCCTCTTGGCAATTAAAAAATTGAAGAACACGCATTGATGAAAAATTTTATAAAACGACAGTTCTACACGACGCACGTTTTTACAATAGGTGCCCTCTGTGTTTTTAATTTTTTTTTGTTGGACACTAATTTTAGGGCACACATAAATGCATGTCCTCTATGCTTCATATTTTGGAAATTTGACATCATTTTTTAGGGCACGCAAAAATGTGTGCCTTCTATCAGCATGTGTCATTGATTACGCGTCGTAAAAGACTGTTTTTCTAGTAGTGATGAGTATCAACAGTAACCTTTTTTGGATAAGGACTGACATACTTTTTTGGAGCTACTGAACTAAGGGGATTGGATGGCCATTTAAGAATCTTAACAAGCACAAAGGTGTTGTGGTTCCTAGTGGTTGGGCTAACGGTCCGAGATACTTTCTTTTTGGAACTCTCAATGAATCTGGAATCATTCTTTGATCTAATTTCCTTTTTGAGGGCATTTTTGGCTTCGATCTTAAGGTCTACAACATCTTTCCTATTTAACCAAGGTTCCTTCCGAGAGTCAGATGATGAATTGGAAGTTTGTCCACCTGATGGGTTGTCAAACATAGGCTTGATTGACACTAGGTCTATTTATGAAATCACTTGAGAATTAGAAACACAAGAGTCAGATGAAACTTGAAATCCAGTATGGGTGATACTATGGAATGATTCTAAGGTCTAATTCAGGTCTAGGTGTATCAGAGACGGAAGAGGCGTAGAATCAGTACATTTAATAACTATGGGTTGAAACTCAGGAATCAAAGATTGAAACTGGCCTGAGGTCTCAGGAAGGGGTGACAAATATGAGACAGGGGTATCCGAATGTTTTCACTTTGGAATGTCTTCCATACAATTTAGATTTTGTAACTCCTTCAAAGGAAGAGCAATAGGTTTTGGAAACTCACTTCCGAGACCTGGTGCTTTGGACCATGGAAGATGAAAATTATGGATCATTCGTTCTTTTGTTTTAAGAATATCTATTGCATGATGTAAAGCATCAATTTTGGCATTTATACATTTGTTATTAGATCTAAAATATTTCTTTTACAATAAGTGATTTCACATTTTTATTTTAAAATAATACATTCATCTTGAGACATTACAAGTTCTTGGTCTAGTGATTCTATATTAAGCTTCCGATCTTTGAATTGTAATCTAAGGCGAGCCAGTTCACTTTCCAGCTTCTCAGTTACTTTTATGGAAAACTTAAAGGATTTATGGATGATGGGCATATTTGATTGGATCCGGGTTAGATATGGTTCATAAAGAGATAAATCAAAATTATTTTCAGTAATCATAGTTCTTACCTGCTGAACGATGCTTCTACCTGGTGGATCATTAGTTGCCATGTAGCAAAATTTTGGCCCAACATCTTCATCATCACCTTCTGAACCTGATGACCAACAACCTTCATGACATTCGATCCTTTATCTAGCCATAAAACACATATTTCTTCCAGTACTCACATCGCCCTTGTCTCCGGAAGACCAATACCCTTCAACATCTCTTAACACAGTAGTGACGAAAGCTTTCTCACTTGCAGCCATATCATGAGCTCTGCAGGTATAGTATGACGAATCCTTGATCTTTGGTTTCTACGTGGTTTCAGCCAAACAATCTTTGGAAAAATGATTACCATGACCACACTTGTGACAAACTATCTTGGGTTTGTCTGACTTTAGATTATCGTGGCATTCTAATGTGACATCCCCAAAATCACGGCCAGAAAAGACCGATTTTGTTTATGCTTTGTTTAAAAATCAGAGTAACATTTTAAATAAAAGTGATGCGGAATTTGTCCCATAACAAAATATGATAAAGATTTATCAAAAGCATTTCCATAGAAATGTATTTCATTAAAAGACTTGGGATGTCATGTTCGTACAGATCAAAAGCATAAACAGTACAATATAAGCCTTGCTACGTTATTTCATATCTACAGACCTATATCCGTAATCCCTCTTCCAAACATCATATCTATGCTCAAGCGCCACTACCTGTAATACATAAAACTGAGTGGGTCAGGCTTGGGAGCCTGGTGAGCACATAGGGTTTTCAACCCACAATAAATAAGTTTATTAATTTCATCAATCAAAAATAACCCGATTACCCGTTCCCGTTATCCTCACTTTACGTCCCTAAACACCTATCATAAGGGACCTAGCCTAAGGATCATTATCGGGACGGACACTACTGCTAAGGGGATTCCTCATCAATAAATGTCCTAAAGGCAACCATGTGGGGTATGGAGTACACCGGTGAACACATCGTTCACAAACACCTACAGGTTGCGAGCCTGCTAGTGTTCCAATGAACTGTCTAGAAGAGTCCGTGGTCGTCATCCATACTCCGCTAGATGACAGAATCAACAACCTCAACATCGAGGCCTCTCATCATTTTATCACACATCACCTATTACATCTACCCATGTTTTACCCCAACATTTTCGTAGATATAAAATACATATACAATTTAAATCATTGAAAACATGTATAAAAATGTTCATCCGGCATAGATAGCAAGTATTCAGATAATATGCACACATAACACATAATTTATATAAAATACTTCATATCTATGTGTAAGCTGAAAGTAACTATGCACTCACTTGTTAAAGTGATGATTCCAAAATCGGGCAGCGCTTGCTTCTAACGATTCTATTTTCCATCGACGAAACCTAGCATTATTATCGCTAAATTTTAGTCTAATATTTACCGTGACCAACTATTAGTCTTTGTATTATTATTATTATTATATAAGCGTTAAACAATATTTTCCAACCACTATGTACAGACAGGGGCCAGACATAAAACACCGGAGGGCAGGACCATTTTGGCATATAGCACTTCTGAAATCCAACAACCCTATGTGGCCCTTTAAACCAAATTCCCCGTACCGCGAGTAGTTAAAAAAAATATTTTAACGACACTTATATAAGTTATAATAATTGCTCAAATATTTATTATAAGTTCATAATAACAATACTAATTTTAAATATAAGCTATATTAAAATAAGGTAAGCATAACTTACTTACAAGGGGGTTTTAGCTAGGAGTCGGGCTCTGCAGGGGCAGAACTTCGTCGCTGAATCTTTCTAAGAAAGATTCGTGTAGCGCTTCAGCGCTCACCTTACTATACTAAACTACAGAAAGAGAAGTCGAATCACGAGGGACCGAAATGCTCGGGGGATAAGGAGAGAAATACTCTTGAATCAAGAGAATGGTGCAAGAAATATAAGAGCCCAAGGCTCTTATTTATACTAATTGAATTTTCAAAAACTACCCTCCATAATTACTTAATGACCTTTTAGTTATATAAACAACTAAACACCCCTCTATAATACTATTTTAAATGGATTTAATGATATTTGTACTAAACTAATGTCAAAAGAACTCAACATTAGTCTTATAATGACCGCATCGTCGATAACTTTCTAATGATATATACATATGTAGATATATGTGTACGTATACATGATTTATACTTTATTTTAATACGTAAATATGCTATTATAATTTGTAACTCGTTCATACGAACTCCGTTTCTGACGTTCTTTATATCCACGCGTAGGTGGAGACGTACTCTACAACTTTCGTTTAGACCGCTAAGGCTAAATCTCGCTCTATCATAAATTCACTATTTACGTTTCCCGGTATCGTGTCGGTTTTGCCGTAAAACTTCGACGGGTCATAACTTCTTCGTTATAACTCGGATTTCGGCGTTCTTTATATGTACGGAAACCTTGAGACATATTCTACAACTTTATGTAGAGATATCGGGATTATCTCACACTTTAATTTTGACGCTTATTTTTATTCTTTATTAATTATACATTTATAATTAAATAATAAGCACATAAACACACATAATTCACATAATACTCAAATATTTCATCTTTATTACTTCTAAAAGAGTTACAAGAATTGACCTAGACTATTGCATTGACAAAAATGTTTAGCCCTAAAACCCGGGCGTTACAATTCTCTTCCCCATAGGATGATTCCGTCCCGGAATCATGCATCAGCAAACATATGTGGATAGCGACTCATCATGTCATCCTCTGTTTCCCAAGTGAGATTTGGCCCATTCGAATGTTTCCATCGGACTAGCACTAAGTCGACCATCTTGCGTCGTAACTTCTTAGTCTTACGGTCAACAATTGCCTCGGGCTCTTCGATCAGCCTTTTGTTCTCATCCATCCTTAACTCTGAGATTGGAGTTATGTCGGGAACATCTCCCGTGAATTTCCTCAGATAACACACATGGAAGATGTTATGAATACCATTGAGTTCTTCGGGCAATTCTAGCTTGTAAGCTTGGTTCCCAATCTTCTGAAGACCTTTGAACGGTCAAATAAACCTTGGACTCAACTTTCCTCGTTTCCCAAATCGTATAAGTCCCTTCCACGGTGAGACTTTAAGCAAAACGGAATCCCCAACTTCAAAAGTTATCGGTCGTCTTTTCTTGTCAGCATAGCTCTTCTGACGATCCTGGGCTGCTAACATCCTTTCCCTAATCACCTTCAACTTCTCAGCAATCTCATGGACTATCTCGGGGCCCATAAACTGCTTCTCTCTGGCTTCAAGCCAACAAGACGGCGTACGACACTTCTATCCATACAAGGCTTGATAAGGTGCCATCTTGATGCTCGAGTGAAAACTGTTGTTGTAGGAGAATTCTACCAAAGGTAAGTGCTCATCCCAGTTCCCTTGGAACTCGAGGGTACATGCTCTCAACATATCTTCCAATGTCTGAATCGTTCTTTCGCTCTGGCCATCGGTTTGCGGATGGTAAGCAGTACTCAAACATAACTTTGTGCCCAACTCCTCTTGTAGACTCCTCCAAAACCGTGATGTAAAACGACTATCACGATCAGATACAATCGTAAGAGGGACACCGTGAAGTCTTACAATTTCCCTCACGTAAGCATTTGCGAGCTTATCCATAGACCACTTCTCATTGGCTGCTATGAAGTGTGCACTTTTGGTGAA